>NC_041221.1:154194182-154226014 GCF_002837175.3 Physeter macrocephalus
AGAGTGAGAGGCCCGCGCACCGCGATGAAGAGTGGCCCCCGCTCGCCACAACTAGAGAAAGCCCTCGCACAGAAACGAAGACCCAACACAGCCAAAAATAAATAAATAAATTAATAAACTCCTACCCCCAACATCTTAAAAAAAAAAAAAAAAAAAGAGTGATGGCCTTTGTAAGTGCTTCATACTTGGGTGGCCAATCGGTTTGATCCAGAGAGCAGTCCCACAAGACAGGCAGGGCAGGAGTTATCACCGAGGAGATGGGAGTCCTTAATGTGAAGTGGTGCCAGAATCAGAACAGGGACAGGAAGTGGAGGCTGAATTACTAGCCCTCCCAGCGGTGAAGCTGGAATAGAGTGAAATTCACCGTGCTCCCAGCCCATGCCTGGCACATGGCAGGTTTTCAGTGCACCTGGCACTGCCTCCTCTGATCGGCTCCCTGGGCCCTCGGGCAGCTGCTTCCCTTTGCTTGCACCATCTGCACCCATCTCGTGCCTATTCTCCTTCAAGTGCTCTTTGCTGCAGACAACTCATTGTTTCCTTTCATTGTGGCCCTTCCCACCTTCATCATATTGTTCCCTCAACTTAGAATGTTATCTGCCTACATTCTCAGTCTCTTCCAACCTTACCACTTCCGCAAACATCCAAATTCCTTCAAGACCTGTATTAAATGCCATCTCCTCTGCAAAGCTACACCAGCCACAGCTGGACGCCATCACTCCTTCCCCAGGCCCCAGATCTGCATGTCTCTCGGGACACATCCCATCCTGCTTGCACAGGGGTTCTCTGCAAGTGTGTTTTGTCCCTGGACCAGACTGCAGGCTCTTTTGGGAAGGGGGTATGTCTCACTGCTTCCTCAGTGCTGGCCCCCAAATGAGGTGGCCGAGGCACGTTGGTCGATGAATGCAGGGGTGACTGAGTGAATGAGGGAAGATGGGAGCATGGGTGGAGGGAGGGCTGGGCAGAGGTGGAGGACACCTCAAACCCTGTGGCAGAGCTGGCCCTGGCCTTGCCAACGGCAATGGGATTCCAGCCAACTGAGTCCTCAGGGTGAATAACCTCAGGTTTCTGCCGCCTGCCCACATCAGAAAATTGCAAGTGCTTCCTCTTCAGGGGTGGGAAGGAGAAGTGGGCTGACTTTGGGGCTGAGCCTCAGCGTCTGGGAGGGTTTATAAGCAGAGGCGCCAGACCCCTCAGCACCGCAGCCCTTCTTCCTCATCCTTCTGTCCCTGAGCCTCCGGCTCCCCGGCAGCACGGCCTTCAGCGGCAAGTACGAGACAGAGAGTGAGAAGGACTACGACAAGTTCATGAAGCGCCTGGGTGAGTGGAGCTCCCGAAAGCACCTTCCTGGGGCTGGGCTGTCACGGCCGGCTCTGCACAGGGAACCCAAAATCTACGAGGCTCAGAGAAGTTGAGTGACTCGTGCAAGGTCACACAGCCAGTAATGGGTGAGGTGGAGAGTTGACTGGTTTATTCATTCAAACATTTCCTGAATGCTTTTACTACACGCACGGCCAACCCAATGCTACTGATGGGGCGTCTCAGCACGACTTGCCCAAGGTCACACTGTGCAGCAGTGGCAGATGTCATTAGACCCCCTGGACCCGAGGATGAGATGATGAGTGGTGTCACCACATCCTGCCTGGGGAGAGGTAACCAAGGGGTGGGAGCACAGAGATCAGGTTTGACAAGCCACTCGTTCACTAAGTCACTGAGCAAACAGGGGCCTCTTACAGTGCTAGGCACTGTGGGTGGAGATCAAAGACCCGACTCTTCTGACTGTTCGATTTGCAGCACTGGTTGTAAGGAACCAAAGAGACAGTGGACTTGACAATCCTGCAGAAATCTTGGTGTGCTAGCTAAGTGTGAGGCAGTGCAGTTGTCTAGATTGAGGACAGCCCCAGGGGACCAGGGCCTACTAACTCCTGGTAGGAAATGGGCCCCAAGAGTGGGATCCGTGGGCCCTGGGGCCTTGGGAAGACAAGAGCCCTTCTGAGTCAATTACTGGGACTGGCCCTGAAGGAATAGTGACTTGGCTTCACCTACAACAGTCTAGATGTAGGAATCTTTATCTGTAAAGCAAGAGCATTTCAAGACAGTCTTGAAGGTCTCATTCATTTTAGAAATTTGTGAGGTTGGCAAATTTCTGTTCTACTACTATCAGAAGAGCAGCTATTATTTATTCTTAACTATATGCCAGGAGTTTTACCAGACACAATCACTGTAATTTAATCCTTGCAACAGCCCTGTGAAATGGGCCTTACTATCCCCATTTTTTGGATGAAAACACTGAGGCTGGGAGAGACAGTGACTTGCCCAAGCCACATGGCTCACGACGTGGGGCTTGTGCTCGACTGTCAGGCTAGCCTGCCGTAGGGGAGGCAAGCTCGTGCCCAAAGCCACAAGTCATAGGCAGCTCTTACATGGCCACTCTGCTTGTCCCCTGGCCCAGGGCTCCCCAGCGACAGGATTGAAAAGGGTCGCAACCTCAAGATCATCTCAGAGGTGCAGCAGGACGGGCAGAACTTCACCTGGTCCCAGAACTACCCCGGGGGCCCCTCCATTAACCAACAATTTCACCATTGGCAAAGAGTGCAACATGGAGACTGTGACGGGCAAGAAGTTCAAGGTGAGAGGCAGCTAGCCACCCCTCCCTCCTTCGCCAGGACTCTGGCTGACTTCTTGGTCCTCACCATGTCCCCGGGGGCTGCTCCCCGAGCTGAGGCTTGAGCTGAGGCTTCTTCTCGAGTCTAGCCTCCAGCTTTAACAGCTTGAGTTACTTGGCAATTTAGCCTCTCCTAGTTTTTAATGCTACCGTCAATAATGGACACTATAATGATAGTAAAATTGTTAACATTTGCTGAATCCTTCACACATATATCCCAGACACTTGCTGGATCTGTCACACATCTTAATGCAGGTAAGCCCATGAGGTCGCTACAATTACTGCCCCATTTTACAGATGGGGGAGTTGGGCTGAGTCATAGGATTAAATAGCTGCCTGGATCCCACAGCAGGGGCGGGCCTGCATAACCAGGCAGTCTGGTTCCAGACAGCATAACCACATTTTTTTAAAAAATTAATTTATTTTTGGCTGCATTGGGTCTTCATTGCTGCACGCGGGTTTTCTCTAGTTGCGGTGAGCAGGGGCCACTCTTCATTGCAGTGCACGGGCTTCTCATTACTTCTTGGTCCTCACCATGTCCCCGGGGGCTGCTCCCCGGGCTGAGGCTTGAGCTGAGGCTTCTTCTCGAGTCTAGCCTCCAGCTTTAACAGCTTGAGTTACTTGGCAATTTAGCCTCTCCTAGTTTTTAATGCTACCGTCAATAATGGACACTATAATGATAGTAAAATTGTTAACATTTGCTGAATCCTTCACACATATATCCCAGACACTTGCTGGATCTGTCACACATCTTAATGCAGGTAAGCCCATGAGGTCGCTACAATTACTGCCCCATTTTACAGATGGGGGAGTTGGGCTGAGTCATAGGATTAAATAGCTGCCTGGATCCCACAGCAGGGGCGGGCCTGCATAACCAGGCAGTCTGGTTCCAGACAGCATAACCACATTTTTTTAAAAAATTAATTTATTTTTGGCTGCATTGGGTCTTCATTGCTGCACGCGGGTTTTCTCTAGTTGCGGTGAGCAGGGGCCACTCTTCATTGCAGTGCACGGGCTTCTCATTGCGGTGGCTTCTCTTGTTGCGGAGCATGGGCTCTAGGCGTGTGGGCTTCGGTAGTTGTGACCATGGGCTTCAGCAGTTGTGGCTCGCGGGCTCTAGAGCGCAGGCTCAGTAGTTGTTGCACACAGGCTTAGTTGCTCCGCGCCATGTGGGATCTTCCCGAACCAGGGCTTGAACCCGTGTCCTCTGCGTTGGCAGGTGGATTCTTAACCACTGCGCCACCAGGGAAGCCTCCATAACCACATTTTTTTTTTTTTTTTGCGGTACGTGGGCCTCTCACTGTTGTGGCCTCTCCTTCCCGGACCGGGGCACGAACCCGCGTCCCCTGCATTGACAGGCGGACTCTCGACCACTGCGCCACCAGGGAAGCCCCCCATAACCACATTTTTATGCTGCCTCCAGCGTGGCCTAGAGATTAATTGCCCAGCCCTAGAACCAGACTCATCTGGGTTTGAAACTGCAGTCGTGGGTAGCAAAGAATTGAAAGGTGGTTGTTTGTCCTTTCCTACCCAGACTGGTCCCCCAGGTCTTCCACCCATTCCCCTCTGTAGCCCCCAACCCTGGCCAAGAGAGTAATTTGCTCCTTCAGGCTTCTAGGCTGCCAAGGTGGAGGATACGTAGTCATAATATTCATATTCTGCCACTTGGGTATTTTAAAAATTTAACAACTTCTCACAGATGTCTTTCTGTGTCAGCATATATTGACTTGCCTCTTCTTTTTTAATGGTGGTACAGTATCCTATAGTATGGAAATGCTATCATTTACTTACCACTCCCTCATTAATAGATTTTTAGGTTATTTACCAGTGGATAATACAGGTTGGATATTTAGGTTGTTCACTATTACAAACAATGTTGCAATCAACACCCTTGGATGACTTCAGCATCATTCTAATAACGATGATCATAACTGACTCCATAGTTAACAAGGGGTGCTCAACACCAAGCCAGGCACTGCTCTAAGCACTTTATATATATCATAGTAAATCATTTAACCCTCCCCATAACTCCAGGAAGTAGGTACAGTCACTACCCTTATTTTAGAGATGAGAAAACCGAGGCACAGGGACTTCCCTGGTGGCACAGTGGTTAAGAATCTGCCTACCAATGCAGGGGACAGGGGTTCGAGCCCTGGTCTGGACGGTCCCACATGCCGCGGAGCAACTAAGCCCGTGTGCAACAACTACTGAAGCCCGCACACCTAGAGCCCGTGCTCCGCAACAAGAGAAGCGACCGCAATGAGAAGCCCGCGCACCGCAACCAAGAGTAGCACCCACTCACCACAACTAGAAAAAGTCCATGCACAGCAAAGAAGACCCAATGCAGCCAAAAATAAATAAAGAAATAGATAACTAAACAAACAAACAAACAAAAACGAGGCACAGAAAGGTTCAGTGACTTGCACAGGTTATCTATATCTTTGGATATATGTAATTAATTCCTAAAGGGGGATTGCTGAGGCTGCAAGCAGGCCCTTCATCCCTGAGGGGCTGGCCTGTGTTTGGGGGGTGCTCTGCAACTCTGTGTTTTGCTTCTCTTCCAGGCCACTGTGCAGATGGAGGGTGGGAAGGTGGTGGTGAACTTCCCCCACTACAACTACATCGTGGAGATCATGGATGGCAAGCTGGTGGAGGTGAGTGTCCCGCTGGTTCCTGGCAAAATCGATGAGAGTGTTTTTCTGCCCCCAGCCACGGCCCCCAAGAGGTGGTCCTCTGGGCAGCTGGTTTTATGGGCAACCCCCCCGCCCAACCATGGGCCAGGCTCTGTGCTGAGCACTAGGGGCACGTGACCTCATTTGACCTTCACAATCACCCTGTTAGGTAAGGATTTTTATCCCCATTTTGCAGGTGAGGAAACTGAGACACGGGATGGCTAAGTGATTGGCCGGAGGGCACAGAGGTTTTTTGACAGAGCAGGGATTTGGCTCTGGGCAGTCTGACTCCAGGGCCCACACTCGGCCACCTCAGGGACACAAGTCTGGACCCTTCCCAGAGTGTGAATGAAGTGGGGAGTCTGGGTGGGCCCTGCAAGGGTAGCCATCACTCCATTCCATTTCCACAAGGGACTTCAGGCCCTTGCTGCTAGATGTTTTGGTGTTTCAAGAGAAGCTGGAAATTGGCACTTCCAAGTGAAATTCCCAGTCTAGCAAATGTTGCCAACTAATTAAACATTTTTTGAAACGCTGACAGGGACAACTCACACACCTGTGGACTGACCCCTCCCACACGCCATTCTCTGTAAACACAGGTTGGAGGTGCTGCCCTGGAAGGCCCTCATCTCACATCCATCTCTTCTCCCTGGGGCTCCAAAGTTTCACCCCGGTGAAAGAAACGGTGTGAGATTAAGAGGAAAAGGAAGGCGTTTCTACATGTTATTCCCCCTTCGTGAGCCTGTGTCCTGGGCTAGAGTCCCCCTGGGGGAGGTCTGGTCTGTCCTCCCCAAGCCTCTCCAGAAGGTAAGTGATGGGGGAAGCAGGGTTTGCCTTCCCCTGTCCTCTCTCTCTCTCTCTCAATCTCTCCCTTGTTTCCTTGTTTTCCTCATCTCAAGCCCAGTCTAGAGAAAAGGAGCACGTGGCCCAAGAGGCTCAGTGCCTTCCCATTACTCCCATTTTACAGAGAAGCCATAGAGTCTCAGAGACACAAGTAACTTGCCCACGGTCACACAGCTACTTTGTGGTGGAGGCAGATCGCATCAGCTGACTTCTAAATTCTCTGCCTGCTCTTCCCAGGCCAATGGGTCTTCTTTCTCCCCTTCATTTTAGTTTAAAAAAAAAAAATCTAAAAATAAATAGATGTACAGTGTTTTAAAAATATATCTATGTGTATGTGTATATATATACATATGTGTGTGTGTGTGTGTGTGTGTGTGTGTGACATAAGTGACTATACATTTTTTTCTGGATGGAAATCAACCTCTCGGAGAATCTGATGAAAGCTAGAGGCAAAGCTCCCCAGCCTGTGAGGAGTGCAGGGAGAACACAGGGCAGGAGAATGGAGCACATTTGTGCCCAACTGAACTGATCTTCCCAAATGGAACAAACCCGTTTCCTAATTCCTAGAGGCGCCTGACCATGGAGCCTATATGGTGTGAGCAGAGCCCAGAGTTCAGGGCCATTATACACACACACACACGCACACGCACACGCACACGCACGCACACACGTAGGCAGGCACAGGCACGCACACACGCAAATGCACATGCACACAGACTAGGCACCAGAGACAAGCCGTCTTGGTTGCAGATCTCCCATCTCTGGAGGCCCAGAATCATTCTGGATACCTCCCTTCTTCTCCACCAACATGGGTGCATTTTGCAAGCACCCCTCCTCCCATCTCCACCTACCACCAGCACCCCTTCTCTCATCACCTCTCCTCTAGACCGTGCCCCAGCCTTCTCCCTGGCCTCCCCCTCCACTTCATCTTCCATCCATCCCATATGCAAATCACACATCACTTCACACTGCTGCCCTCTGACAAAACTGCTTCCACCAAACTCCATTTGCCACCCACCCCTCCTCACAAGAAAGCTGCTTTCCTCTGCTGGGGATCTGGACCAACTGATGCTATGCACACATCCCAAGACAGCGTGTCTTGGCCTTGAGCCCAGGGCACCACACCCAGTGGGCCTTGGCTGAACAGTATCCTCTTGCAGCCTCTTCCATGAACGCTTACACTTCCTGAGGACAGGGAATGTCTCTTCCCATCACCGAGCACAGGGGCCCCATAAATGCTAAATGGTGCAGAGGGTGAGCATGGCCCCTCAGCCTTAGAGGGGTGACTGATTTCTCTAACCTTCAGTTTTCTCATCTGTACAACGGGGACAAGCTTGGTGTCGTGCAGATGTGCCTGGCATGGGTGAACTGAAATGGACAGACGGGTGGAAGATTATCCCACGAAAAGCCACATCACGCCAACATCTGTTAGCACTTTGGCCACGTAGAGTCCACACAATGAGTCCTGTAACAAATTGGGAAACTGAGGCCCAGAGAAGCAGTGCAGCAGGCTCACTCCCATTCAGGGCTGGGACTGGAGGCTGGTCTACCTTCTCTGGGCCCCATGGTCACCCTGGGGCCCCTGCAATGACACCCCCTGTTCCTGCTGCTTCTTCCAGATCTCCACCTTTGAAGGTGTGTCCTACGAGCGCGCGAGCAAGACGCTGGCCTGAGCGAGTAGGCAGGGCTCCGCGGGGGCCGCAAAGCCACCGATAAAGCTGACGTAACAACAGACATTCTGCTCGTTCCAGAACCTCTGTCTTTGTTCTCTGGTGTCTTCGGGCAGTTCTGGCTGGTGGGGGTGGGAAACCCCTGGCGATGGCTACACAGGCCACACCTTGGCCCTGAGATCTCTGTGGGACCTGTGTCATGGCAGACGCAGACGGGTATGGACGGAAGACCCCTGGCCCCGGGGAGAGGGCAAAGGCGGTGCTCAGGACGCATGGCGGGCACACTTCTGTGGACCCCTCGCCCCAGCCTGCCACCCACACTCTGCGCGGAGACCATCCTTTCAAGAGACAAACATCACCTCGGAGGGGTGGCACACTGACTCTCAGATGGGCCACAGGAAGGTGGGGAAGGGCCCCCCGCTGTGGGCCCCGAGGCTGCACGGACACCGGGATGCACCCACCAGGGCTTAGTCAGGGAAGGTGTTTCAGCATGGCTGTGGCTCTCTGCTAATCTGCTGTGGAGTCGTTCCTTTGGGTCTCAGTTTACCTGCTGGTACAAGAGGGGGCCAGGAGGACCAATGAGGGACTGAGGAGAAAATGGGAGCCTATGAGACGGCAAAGGGGTTAGGGGAGTGCCAGGCAGGAAGCGAGCTGTCAGAGTAGGGCTTAGACAGGGGGGCCTAGGAGAAACTTGGAGAAGCTGCGGTGGGCTGGGAAAAGTGGTCAGAAGGGTCACTCTGATCCCCTGGCAGGTGCCTGGAGCCCTGCATCAGGAAGGATCCTGAGGCAGCATCTGGACTGAGCAGACATCCCTGCCTGATTACAGCGTCTGTCTGGGGCATGGAAGAGGAGGAGGGAGGTCTGCCTGTCCCGTGGCTAGATAATCGCTAATCCTGATGGGCTTTTTCTCATTCTCCTCTCTCCTTGGGAGTGTCCCCCATCTGGGTACCACCCTAACTTCTATTCTATTACTTTTTTTGGCCGTGCCCTGCAGCCTGCAGAATCTTTAGTTCCGGACCAGGGATCAAACCTGTGCCCCCTGCAGTGGAAGCATGGAGTCTTAACCCCTGGACAGCCAGGGAAGTCCCCACTCTGACTTCTTTTTACCCCATATTTTTCTCTATGGCAACTCACTTATTTTTACTACAATGGAAACTTTATATCACTTATATACATAGAAAGCCAACCTCATTTGCCATAAATAGACTAAGACTATTAAAAAAAAGTCAAGGGGCTTCCCTGGTGGCGCAGTGGTTGCGCGTCCACCTGCCGATGCAGGGGAATCGGGTTCGCGCCCCGGTCTGGGAGGATCCCACATGCCGCGGAGCGGCTGGGCCCGTGAGCCATGGCCGCTGAGCCTGCGCGTCCGGAGCCTGTGCCCCGCAACGGGAGAGGCCACAACAGAGGGAGGCCCGCATACCACAGAAAAAAAAAAAAGTCAAAGCTGAACAATGTTGACTTCTAGCTGGATTCTGCTGCCAAAGCCATGACTCTGAGGCCTCCCTTAGTGAAAAGGGTAAGAACCTTACAAGAGCCAGTAGCATCAAATGGGAAACTCTCTCCTTCCCTAATCAAAAAGCCTGCAGGACTCCTTGAAAAGAGAAGAATGCACTCACTATAAGAGTTGAATTATCTAAGCGTCCATCAGTGGATGAATGGATAAAGAAGATGTCTCTCTCTCTCTCTCCCTCACACACACACACACACACACACACACACACACACACACACAGGAATATTATTCAGCCATAAAAAAGAGTGAAATCCTGCCATTTTTGTGACAACACAGATGGACCTTGAAGGTATTATGTTACGTGAAATAAGTCAGATGAAGAAAGACAAATATCGTATGATTTCAAAATAAAACAAAACAAACTCATAGATGCAGAGAACAGATTAGTGGTTACCAGAAGGGAAGGAGGTTATGCGGGTGGGTGAAATGGTTAAGGGGGTCAACTGTATGGCGGTAATGGATGGCACCTAAACTTGTGGTGGTGATCACTTTTCAGTATATACAAATATACTGCAAAGTATATACAAAGTATACAAATATACTGCAAAGTTGAATTATAATACTGTATACCCAAAACATATACTACAAAGAGAGTTGAATGATCTAAATTATCTTGAACATACAAGTCCCACATATGGGGTATTAGAAATAAGGTTTGCCCGACACCTTGCGAAGGGTCTGGCACACAGCAGGTGCTTAATAAGTGCTACCTGACCTCAGGTCCTTGCAGCCTGTGTAATCTACGGCCTTTCACTCTCAGGGGCCAGCCTCAGCTTGGACGGACAGCACAGCCCAACTCACTGGCAGCTCAGTCCTCGCCTCCCCCCACATTGTGCCCTGAAACTTGTTGCTTTCCAAGGACAGCACTCAGCCTCCCGCACCCACCCACCAAGCCAGGACCCTGTGAATGCCATCATTTTGCCAAGACTTATTGCTAATTAAGTTAACTAGGTAAGCATTAAATTAAACTAGCAGTGTTGCTGTTTCCCCTCCAGACTGAATAATTACTCATATTGAGCTTGGATAATAAGTCTCTAAATAACAGAGAGGTAACAATAATTAGGCTGAAAATCGAGAGAGAGAGAAGGAAGGGAGAAGAGTAGAAAAGAAAGAAAGAGCTGAGGGGGAAGAGAGATTGTTTATACTTTGGTAACCAATTCAAGGACAAATTCAAACACTGCAGCCAGTGTTACAGAGTCAAAGATTCATGGAATAGAAGGACCTCGGAGCTCAACTAGTTTAAACTCTGTATTCCACAGATATAGAAACCAAGGCTCACAGAGGGGAAGAAATTCATCTAAGGTCACACAGCAGATTAATGAAGGGCTGGGCATCACTGGCTGATGGAGGCTACAGTTTTTCATTCCAGCTTATGGGGGTAAGTGGAGTAAGGTGAGATGGGGTGAAGTGTCCATGTTGCTGGCATCTTGGAAAAGAGGCTTCCTCAGCCAGTAGAAGGGACAGTGGTTAAGAGCTTCGACTCTGGAGTCACATTGCCAGGGTTCAAACGCCTCTTCTACCACCTAGAAGCTGTGTCACCTTGGGGTAAGTTCATCCATTTCTCTGAGCCTCAGTTTCCTACCTTGTCAGTGGGGAAAACAACTGCACTTACCTAATAGAGTCGTCACGCTACAAATTAAATACTAGCCACTGCAACCGCGACCACCATCATCTCCATTATCAGCACTGTCATTCTCAAGCCAGTGTGATGAAAGTGTTAGGAGTGCCCCCTCCACTCACTTGTAAGGCACATGGGCACGCTGCAGTATTTCTTGGCATCTTGTCTTGTCCATGTGTAAAATAGGCTAATAAGACCTTCCCTTCCCCGGTGACAGAGGAGTTGCAAGGGTAAAAGGTAAAAATCCTCGCTAGTGGCCTCCATAAAGTTAGAGGCGCTTCACCATTTTGCTGTGCTGTTCAAGGTGCAGTAGTGACTCCCTGCTCAGTTCAGGTGCCCTTCACCCTGACCCTTGGAAGTCACCTCTAGCAACCATTTCCCTCCTGCCAAGCTCATCTGGTGAAATGGGGGCTTCTCAAAGCGTCTTTCAGGGGAACCGGGTTCGCGCCCCGGTCTGGGAGGATCCCACATGCCGCGGAGCGGCTGGGCC
The DNA here is from genome assembly GCF_002837175.3 of Physeter macrocephalus. Taxonomy (NCBI): domain Eukaryota; kingdom Metazoa; phylum Chordata; class Mammalia; order Artiodactyla; family Physeteridae; genus Physeter; species Physeter macrocephalus. The sequence continues at coordinate 154,205,648 of NC_041221.1, forward strand.
CGTGAGCCATGGCCGCTGAGCCTGCGCGTCCGGAGCCTGTGCCCCGCAACGGGAGAGGCCACAACAGAGGGAGGCCCGCATACTACAGAAAAAAAAAAAAAGTCAAAGCTGAACAATGTTGACTTCTAGCTGGATTCTGCTGCCAAAGCCATGACTCTGAGGCCTCCCTTAGTGAAAAGGGTAAGAACCTTACAAGAGCCAGTAGCATCAAATGGGAAACTCTCTCCTTCCCTAATCAAAAAGCCTGCAGGACTCCTTGAAAAGAGAAGAATGCACTCACTATAAGAGTTGAATTATCTAAGTGTCCATCAGTGGATGAATGGATAAAGAAGATGTCTCTCTCTCTCTCCCTCACACACACACACACACACACACACACACACACACACACACACAGGAATATTATTCAGCCATAAAAAAGAGTGAAATCCTGCCATTTTTGTGACAACACAGATGGACCTTGAAGGTATTATGTTACGTGAAATAAGTCAGATGAAGAAAGACAAATATCGTATGATTTCAAAATAAAACAAAACAAACTCATAGATGCAGAGAACAGATTAGTGGTTACCAGAAGGGAAGGAGGTTATGCGGGTGGGTGAAATGGTTAAGGGGGTCAACTGTATGGCGGTAATGGATGGCACCTAAACTTGTGGTGGTGATCACTTTTCAGTATATACAAATATACTGCAAAGTATATACAAAGTATACAAATATACTGCAAAGTTGAATTATAATACTGTATACCCAAAACATATACTACAAAGAGAGTTGAATGATCTAAATTATCTTGAACATACAAGTCCCACATATGGGGTATTAGAAATAAGGTTTGCCCGACACCTTGCGAAGGGTCTGGCACACAGCAGGTGCTTAATAAGTGCTACCTGACCTCAGGTCCTTGCAGCCTGTGTAATCTACGGCCTTTCACTCTCAGGGGCCAGCCTCAGCTTGGACGGACAGCACAGCCCAACTCACTGGCAGCTCAGTCCTCGCCTCCCCCCACATTGTGCCCTGAAACTTGTTGCTTTCCAAGGACAGCACTCAGCCTCCCGCACCCACCCACCAAGCCAGGACCCTGTGAATGCCATCATTTTGCCAAGACTTATTGCTAATTAAGTTAACTAGGTAAGCATTAAATTAAACTAGCAGTGTTGCTGTTTCCCCTCCAGACTGAATAATTACTCATATTGAGCTTGGATAATAAGTCTCTAAATAACAGAGAGGTAACAATAATTAGGCTGAAAATCGAGAGAGAGAGAAGGAAGGGAGAAGAGTAGAAAAGAAAGAAAGAGCTGAGGGGGAAGAGAGATTGTTTATACTTTGGTAACCAATTCAAGGACAAATTCAAACACTGCAGCCAGTGTTACAGAGTCAAAGATTCATGGAATAGAAGGACCTCGGAGCTCAACTAGTTTAAACTCTGTATTCCACAGATATAGAAACCAAGGCTCACAGAGGGGAAGAAATTCATCTAAGGTCACACAGCAGATTAATGAAGGGCTGGGCATCACTGGCTGATGGAGGCTACAGTTTTTCATTCCAGCTTATGGGGGTAAGTGGAGTAAGGTGAGATGGGGTGAAGTGTCCATGTTGCTGGCATCTTGGAAAAGAGGCTTCCTCAGCCAGTAGAAGGGACAGTGGTTAAGAGCTTCGACTCTGGAGTCACATTGCCAGGGTTCAAACGCCTCTTCTACCACCTAGAAGCTGTGTCACCTTGGGGTAAGTTCATCCATTTCTCTGAGCCTCAGTTTCCTACCTTGTCAGTGGGGAAAACAACTGCACTTACCTAATAGAGTCGTCACGCTACAAATTAAATACTAGCCACTGCAACCGCGACCACCATCATCTCCATTATCAGCACTGTCATTCTCAAGCCAGTGTGATGAAAGTGTTAGGAGTGCCCCCTCCACTCACTTGTAAGGCACATGGGCACGCTGCAGTATTTCTTGGCATCTTGTCTTGTCCATGTGTAAAATAGGCTAATAAGACCTTCCCTTCCCCGGTGACAGAGGAGTTGCAAGGGTAAAAGGTAAAAATCCTCGCTAGTGGCCTCCATAAAGTTAGAGGCGCTTCACCATTTTGCTGTGCTGTTCAAGGTGCAGTAGTGACTCCCTGCTCAGTTCAGGTGCCCTTCACCCTGACCCTTGGAAGTCACCTCTAGCAACCATTTCCCTCCTGCCAAGCTCATCTGGTGAAATGGGGGCTTCTCAAAGCGTCTTTAAAGACTACCACTAGGTGGCGTTCCACCGCACACCTGTGGCCCCCAAGGATACCACGAGGTGTTTGTATGCTGGGGGTGGGGCAGGGGGGTGAGCAGTGAAATCCCAAGTGATTGGGCCATGGTGTGGGTGGGTGTGTCCTCCTGGGGGGGCGATGCGGAGGCCACAAGGCTCCTCAGTCCGGCATATCTAAGTGCAAAACTGAGTCCACACCACTTGCCCATGGTGAGACCTTGGGCCTCTCTGAACCTCAGTATCCTCATCTGGAAAATGGTGATAATGATGTTGTCGTGAGGACAAAAGAGCAGGGGGAATAAGAAACCATGAGGAAAGTGTCAAGTACAGGGCGTGGAACACAGTAAGTGCTCACTAAACGGGGCCCTTCTTGGAGGTTCTACTGGCGTGACTGGGAACACACTAGGTCAGAGCTTCCAGAGCAGAGAGATGTGGCCAAACATGGCTGTGCATGTGCATCTCCTGGGGGTCCTATTAAAAGGATAGCCCAGGCCCCACTGCAGATCTGCGGAACAGGACACTTTGGGTACGAAGACCAGGGAGATGTCACTGTTCTGAAGTGCTCCCCAGCCAGGTGTGACCTTGGAGACCACTCCAGTCCCAACCCTCCCATTCTGCAGATGAAAAAATTGAGATCTAGAACAGGGGACTGACCGGCCCTCGTCCACACAGCTAGGGAGTAGCAAAAGGTCTGACTCCAGTATATACTGCCTGCTGTGGCTCCGGTAAGGGCAGGGCCTGAAACATTGGTCCGAGCTGGGCCAGCAGATGGCTGACCACTTGAGTTCTTCCTCCTTTAAAGCTAGAGCTGGGATGGGGAGCGGTGAAGCTCTGGGGCTCATCCGGGCCCCTCCTCAAAAGGGAGAGGCCCACTCATCTACAATATTTGTCACAGAACTCACTGCTGAATAATGATGCCACATATTCCATGCTTTCTTATCATAAACCTGAAGTGCAGCCCAGGCTGACAGCTTACTCACTTTACAAATGAGAAGACAAGTTCAGAGTGGAGAAGAAGCTTTTCTCAAGGTCATATAGCTAAGAGCAGACAGACTCGCACCTTCCACCTCTCGGGCTAACGTTCTTGTCCATACACTAGAAGCTGCAAGCTTCCAGCCTAAGAACCACCTTAACCTGCAGTGTGTTTTATTGGTCTTCTATTGCGTTGCAATTTAAAAAAGATTTTTTTTTAATCACGAAAAATTAGATTTCCTAGCAAGTGCAGATATCCAGTTTCTCTGAAAATCTGAAGTTGTGGCAACATAAGCCTTACATCCCTGAAAGGCTGTAATGAGCCAGAGCTGAACAGAAGCCACACCCCCTCCAGGGGACACACTGGCTTCATCAGTCCCCATCACCTCACGCTGTCTCAGTCATCCAGCTGATTCACTCACTATGTTACCTGCCTGGTCCTGGTGGGCCTTTGGATTTGAGACGCCTGTGCCAAACGCTATGGCCTTTCTGCTGAAATTCGTCATAAATGGCTTCCCTGAGGAACAGAGAATGAGGTTAATGAGGTTGGTAAGATTCTTTCCCAGGAACTTGGTGCCAGGGATCACCAGAGGCAGCCCAGAGGTGGGGTCCCTCCCAGGGGATGCTCTGGGGAAGCCCCAAGCCTGGTCCCAGATCTTCACCTTCACAGCTGGGGCTGGGGGAACCCGTCCCATGTCAGAGCCTGCTGGGGGCAGAGGCAGATGGAGCCGTACATCACGTCAGCCTGTGTGGCAGCTGTGCAAAAGCTATGCTTCTGTACTTTTGTCTGCTGCTGAGCACACTCTGAGAAGCCCCTTGACCCCGTCAATCAGCAGCACAAATGCCTGGCCACCCTCTTGCGAACCCACATCCATTATTCTGTCATGTCTTCTTCACCAGGTGAGCAGGATGGCCAGCTGGAGCCTTGCACTCATTCAAAACTCGACTGAGGCGTCTCAGGGTGGCTGGGGCAGCTCCAGGCTGCCTGGGTTTGAACCGTGCCTCCTTCCTTCACCACACTGTCTTTAGGCAAAGAACTTCTCTGTGGCCCTGTTTTCTGATCTGTAAGGTACAGCTGCCTTGTAGGGTTACTAGGATGATCATAGGAAATAAGAGGAGCAAATTCCTTAGCAGAGTGCTTTATAAACAGCCAACGCTTAATAAACGTCAGCTGGGTGATGAGCGCCACGATCGCCAGGTATCTGTATATCCTATTGGCTGCAGGTGGGTTAGGGCACAGCCATCAAACCCAGTCAACAAACTAACAAGGTCATTCCAGAGGATTTAACAGCTACGATGAAAACAAAAGGGGTAAAAGGAAAGAGACCTGGGGGATGACAGAGACCTCTCTGGAAGGTGACCTTGCGGGCTGAGGTTTTTCAACCGTGGCACGCGGTCGTTTGGGGCCAGTCCATTCTTTAGTGTGGGGGCTGTCCTGTGCACTGTAGGATGCTGAGCAGCATCCCTGGCTTCTACCCGCTGAATGCCAACCATGTCCCTCTCCCAGTTGTGACGACCAAAAATATGTCCAGACATTGCCAAAAGTCCCCTGGAGGGCACAAATGAGCCCTGCTGAGAATCACTGATATAAGGGATTAAGAGAGAGGAGCATTCAGATGACAGAATAGATGGCTCTGGAGACACGGACTCTGAACCCAGAGGGTATGAGGAAGTGTAACCTTAACCCTGACTCTAATCCAGGCATTTGCGATGTTTAGCCCACTTCCTTAAACTAAATCACTCTCACTACCTCCATAATGGGTTCTGTTTTTCTGGAGAGCCCCACCCGATTCAGAGCTGGGATGTCAGGGCCTCCCTCACTCCTGCTGCCCAGCCCGTGTCCCAGGGAGGCCCAGCTCCAGCTCCGAGGCCAGGAGCCCGTCTTGCTGTCACGCAAGCCCGCGACCGCTTGGCACCAGTGTGGGTGCCCATCCCCGGAGGCTGACGTGGGAGAGGGAGGGAGGGCTGGCTGAGAGAAGGCCAGGAAGAGAACCCAGAGAGGCCACGAGCAGGTGATGTGTTTATTGCGGGACCACATTTTTTTAGGGGCTGGGCTGGCTGTGAGGTTCTACTGAGGGGGAGACGACGACACGGACGGACGGACCCTCCCAAGCGCCCAGCCCCAGAAAAGACAAACACAATAACTTGGAATCCAAACCAGCTGCACATAAATAGAAGGAGGTTGGCAAAAGAAAAAGAGAAAACAACAAATGAATGTACATTTTCCTATGCTAGTGTGACAAAGCGGCCCCGCGCCGCCCGCGTCCAGGCTCTTCTTTACTCAGCTTCCACGCCGAGGCTCCCATCTGCTCTGAAAACCGCCTTCAGATCCAACTCCTGGCAGAGTCTGGACTGGCAACCAAGTCAAGAAAATTAAGATGGGTTCTTCTCAAAAAAAAAAAAAAAAAAAAAAACACCAACCAAAAACCGCTTTCGTGGTTCTCTGCACCTCCCAGTCCTAGGGGGTGAATAATGGGACCTCTGACCCTAAACCAACCAAAAAATAAAACACGCTGAGCACAAGCCATGAGTCAGAATAAAAACATATTGCACATGCTTCCAAGAGTCTTCCTGAGAGCCCTCTCACTGCAGAGACCCAAATACTGGCTTCTGATCCATCCTGTCACTGGCTGTCAGTCGTGTAACAGACCCTGCACGCCCCCAGATCCCCAAAGCCAGTTGGCATCAGGCATACAATCCCACATTATGAGCCTCTGCTCTGAGCCAAACTTGAGGCTGAGACTGGGTTTAAACTCAAGCAGGAGATGCATGCGGTGGAAGGAGGTGAGCATTGCTGGGTTTAAATCTTTGTCTACTTTTCAACAAGCTTTCTCCTCTGGGTGGTTATCGAAGTTCTACAGGTGAGCAGAGCATCCAAGACGTGGAATCTTCCGGAACCGAGAGCCTGGAAAGTGGTTCTCCCCAACCATATGCTTTTGCAAAGGGAGCTCTGTGGTTAACCACGGGTCTGCCCCAAGCCAGGTTAAAAACCTACAGCCCTCGCGTGGGACCGGCAGTGTGGCAATCACCATCATTTTTCTCCTAAGGACTTTTCAAGTATCACAAAATCCCTGATACAGCATGTAAACAAGACATCTTACTGAACAGAAAGCTAGGTCACTTCGGGAAGCAGCAGCATGTGAAATATCTAAAAGGCTGAAGAGGGTTTTAGGTTCCACAACAAAGCAACAAGACAGCTGCCCACTGTGCCTGGGAAGGCAGACAGACGCTCGGGCATGAACACACACACAGGCCCCTGTGGATGGAGCCAGGGAAAGAAAACCACCCCAGATAGCATCTACCGGGGGTCTGGAGACACATCAGGCTGCCCCCTTTTCAGTGGTGTAGCTGCCATCGGCAAGGAATAAAGGAGTCTTTGATGCTAAAACCTGGACGTGCTCGTGAACTGCTGGTCTGCATCCAGTCCCCAGTCTCCTGGCCTCTTCCCAGGTCTTTCTCGACCCGCTGGGCCCCTCTCCAGGGGTCGGCCACCGAGCCAACCCCTTGCATCCCAGCCACACGTGGAAGACGTTTTCCAGAGCAACGCTCTTGGGTGAGGTATGTCACTGCCTGTTTTGCCCCGGGTCAGTTTTATTTAAAAAGAGCATGCACCCTCTCCGTTCAAGGGTCCTGAGGCTCTGCGGGGACAGCCTCCCAGGCGCCTCACTGGGCTGGGCTCCCTTCGTCAGCATCCTCTTCCTCTGCCCAGATCTCCAAGGCCTCCCTGCGTGGCTAAAGGTGCCCTATCTGTCGAAACAGCCCGCAGGGAACGCGTGGCTCCCGCTGAAGTAGCCGCTCCCGTAGGTGGCGGCGAGGCAGTGTCTGGGCTCAGCTGCAATGGCCATGTGCATGCTGAGGGATGCGGGCAGCGGCATGGGACACACGTCCAGGGGCTGGAGGGTGGGGTACAGGGCATGGAGGGAAGAGCCGCTGCCCCCTGAGAGCAGGGTCCCCGAGTGGTGGGCCTGCAGCGAGTCCCGATAGGCCACGCATAGGTCCTGCACGGGGGTCTGGAACTGGGCCAGGGCCATCGCTGTCGGCTGGCTGAGGCCGGGGTAGGCGGGTGGCTGAAACAGCACCTGGGTGGGAGCTGGGGGTGTGCCGGGCACCATCGCCAGGGCCTGGCTCTTGACCGCGACGGCATCCTTGAGGATGTTGTCATAAGCTCTGAAAGGAAAGGACTTGGGTGAGACTTGGGAGGTCAGAGGCTCCAGCACCAGACACCTGCCTTGCTGAGGGGGATGTCAGGAGATCCGTGTGCTGTAACTGCTGGGCCTCTCCCAGCCTGGGCTCACTGCCTGAAGCACTGCCTCAGCTGTTCTCTGACTAAACTCAGGCCTCAGATCTCAGCTTGGATCTGCTTCCTACAAAAACCCTCTTCTGATCCCTCAAGACTAGCCTAGCTGTCCCTGCAGCCCCTCTGCACTGCCCCACCTTGGCGGTCAACACCGCAGATGATCACTTCCGGTCACTACCTGGTCCCTCGTGCAGAGTTCGCGCTTCGAGAGAGAGCACCCATCTGCTTTTGCTCATCACTGCATCCCCACACTGGGCACAGCGCCTGCCCTGAGAGGGCAGAGCTCCCGGTGCTTAGGTGAGCACAACCTCTGCCTTCAAGGCACTTCCAGCCAGCTCCATCCCCGGCTAAGCTAGCAGATTTCAAGCAGGTTGCCCCCAGGGACCTAAGTGTCTCCATCTGAAAAGGGGGATGGAACAGGTTTTTTGCCATCTCAAAAAAAAAAAAAAAAGCTTCCCGTAGTAAATCTTTTTGGGAAAACAAATCAATTAGAGGCTTTGGTAAGAAAGGAACAAGTGGAGGCTGCAGCAGGTCTGAGCAGGGGGCTACCCCAGAGGGACAGCCTTGGGGAAGAGGCAGGGCTGGTGGTTCAGTATCCAGGGGCACCCCATCCTCACTCAGGCTAGACCGTGTTCTCCAGCTTTGGGCACCTTCTAAAAGGCACAGATTCTAAAATAAGGGTTAGGGAGCAGGACTGATTCCAGAGAAACGGGACAAAGGCAGCTGCACCAGGAGGCTGAGAGGTGGCTCTTCAGGGGCTGGCCCCGTGGTCAGTGGGGCCAGCATCCAGGAGATGCCACCAGCCGTTGGGTGGAAGAGAGACCAGGTACAGCCAGGCGAGGGCTTTCTGTCCTGTCTGTCCTCCTCCCTGCAGTCAATACTGAGTTCTTTTGCTTCCGATATCAGTTTCAGGGTGTTCTGTCTATGATGCCTTTAAGCATCCTCTCTGAAACACTGAACACTTCCTCCCCAAGATTCCCAAGGACCCTTGCAAGGAGGCTGTGGCCTCTTACGTGAAGCCACTCTGGACTTAGCTCGCTAAGAGTCAGCTTTGTGGCCATGTCTGAGAAAAGCAGCTCATAATGAGAGTGTCTCAATATAATCACCCAGAAGGCTGACTGATACACTGGGTCAAAGAGCCCAAGACACTCAGAAAGATGTGCACAGAGCCCTCTTCTGCTGCTGCACTCTTGACCTAAAAACTGCAAACCCAAAGTTACTCAAAATAGGCAGGACCAACTCCCCAAATCCCAATTCTGTCAGGAGTCACCACGGCCCACTTTCTGTGAGCCACCAGCCCACCATAAGCCTCCAGGAAATTGCCTGAAGTGGGTCTTATGAGCAAGTGGAACTTCCGTATTTCCGAAACACAAAGAATCAGGAGAGGAACTTACACCAGCAGGATTTCGATGCATGTGCTAAGATGTTCCAGAGAGTAGTTTGAGATCCTCTGCAGGTCTCTGGTCCAGTAGGGAGAAAGCTGAAGGCAAATCCTAGAGGCCCCAACGCAGGCTGCGGCCACCACAGAAGGCTGGAATTTGTAGAAAATATGATCTGAAAGAGAATCACAGAGAAAGAGTCAGCATCAGAAAGCCTGGTCCTGGAACCCTGCCTTGTGCTCTCCAGTAGACAAATGATTAGGTCCAAGGTTGTTCACTGCTCCCGCAAACACACACACACACACACACACACACACACACACGATGAAAATTTAAAACAGCATGAATTTCCATTCTTGAATCTTAAAACACCTTGGCTCTCTCAGTCTGGGTTTCTTATGTCAGCCTAGAGCAGCAGTTTTCAAAATACCATCCCTGGCTTCCAGGGGCTGCAATGGGCTTGCTGATGGGCTACAAGCAGAACTGCCAAACACCTGTTCCTTCCTTTGGCTGTTAGGGGTGACCCACACACTGTTTCAAAGGCTTCTTTTTGAGGTTATGACTGAAGGCTACTTAGTAACAAAGCCTGGCCCTCAGTAGGCACTCACTAACCATCTGTTGAAAGAACTAACGAATGAATGAATTCCTGTAAGTGTTTGATATTCTTAACTAAAACTGGAACTTGACTTATGTTTACTGGGGAATCCTGCCCCCCCACACTCCCCAGCTCTACTGACGTATAATTGACAAATAAAACCTGTACATATTTACGGTGTACAGCGTGATGTTTTGGTACAGGTACACACTGGGAAATGATCTGAGAAATCTTAACGTCCTACTTTGATATCTGGCAACATGGCAAAGCTGGGACTACTTATGTGCAAAGGCAAACTGTTGAAATTCCCACAATTCTCATGAAGAACAGTCAGTTATCAGCACATTATTATGCTGTCTTAAACTGTTTATGACTTTCAATGATTTCAACATTTGCCTGTTAAAGTATGAATTAGGCAGGGTGGTATGGTTACAGACACAGTCAGAGTCAGACTCCCCAGGTTCAAATTCCAGCAATGGCCTTGGGTAAGTTACTTCATGTCTTGAGTATCAACTAAGGAAACTGATTCGTAAAATGAGAAGAGCACAAATGATTTTCATGTGAAGTCATTGTGAGGTTCAAATGAGACAATGCATGCAGAGCACTAAAATAAGGTGCCTGGTACATAGTAAGTGCTCATTTAATGCTTGATATCACAATTGTTGATGTCGTTACTGATATTATTGACATTTGGTTTGCAGTGGGTTATCAGGTGGTTGTATCAACAGTATTTCTGACCTAGTGTTGTACTTAATACCTAGATCTTTAGACACTTCAAATAAAGGTTCCCAAACAGGGTAAAAGTTTATTGCTAAAGCAGATGTAAACATAATCCTCTCTCCCACCCTACCTGTATGATGATAGCTCTTCCGGAGTGACCTACTTGTGGATTTGCATTGTGTTCCAGATTAGTGTATAAAAAACTACAGGTGATCAGTAAATAGACAGGCTACCAGCTGCCTGCATACAAGCTGCTACTTCTCTTTTACACGTTACTGCTAACACATGGTCGAATCGTCGCTCCTTCTCTGCTGATCCCTGCCAAGTGGAGTGATCTGGTGATTTGGGTGGATGGGCCCGCATCAGCAAGGACTCCCTGGGGCAGGCCTCTCAGGGCCCCTGACCCCGGCCCCGTGTGGCGGGGGAAGGGCAGACAGGCCCTGACATCAGCCCCACCTTGCAGGGTGACCTCTAGGAAGTAGTGGGCGTACTCCTTGAGGCACTCTTTGGTCTTGCGGGGGCAGGTGGTGGGCCAGCTGTGGAAGTGGTGGTCCTTCTGGCTGACGGAGGCCAGGAGGTAGTAGTCGAGGAAGTGAGCGGGTGTGGGCAGGCAGAGGTTCCAGCCAAAGGCCTCCAGCAGCAGCAGCTCTGTGCTCAACAGCTCCTTCTTGGTAAGGGAGAAGTTCTGGCTGCTCAGGATCCTCGTGCTGTTTATCTGCTCCAGCTTGGGGACGTGGTCTTCCCTATCCTCGAACTTACCTGAGGGAGAAGCAGAGGTTACTGAGACTTTTACAACACTTGCTGTAAAAGCCCACCTTAAAGTACCTGGATGGTGCTGGCAGGGAGAAGAGCAAGCCCAAAGGCACACATTCCAGATCTGTCACACCTGGGCTCGAATCCCCAGGCCATCACTTACAGCTGTGCTGTGTGGTTATGGAAAGGTGTCTCACCCTCTCTGTGCCTCAGTTCTCTCACATGTAAAATGGAACTTATACATCCTAAAGCTTTTGTTAGATTCAATGGGAAACCTCACACCAAATGTTCAGACCAGCATGAGGATCACAGAAGGTGCTCAACAGCAGGTAGCAACAGCAGCAAGGGCCTGGGGAGTAAGGTGGCCCTCCCATCTGGTCCTTACTAATTCAGCCCCAGGACTGGTCAGGGGGCCATTGTCACGGTGACCTTGCAAATTTGGCCCTGTCCCTCCAGACGTGGAAAAGTCCTTCAGTGGCTCCCCAGTATCTTTAATACTGAGTTTAAACTCTGTCAATGGGTTCTTAGTTTGGATTCCCCCAGACACAGTTTGCTTGGGATGTGAGCCTAGGAAAGATCTGTAAATAGGAGAAGACAGGAAAGGGACAAAAGCCAAAAAGGCACTTGATCTTGAAGAGGTTTCTGCACTCCTATGTTCACTGCAGCATTATTCACAACAGCCAAGACAACCTAAGTGTCCCCTTTCAGATGAATGGATAAAGAAAATATGGTATTTATATACAATGGGATATTATTCAGCCATAAAAAGAAGGAAATCCTGCCATTTGGGACAACATGGATGGACCTTGAGGGCATTATGTTAAGTGAATAATGAGAGAGTCAGAGAAAGACAATACTGTTATGATATCTCTTACATGTGGAATCTTAAAAAAACAAACTCAGATACAGAGAGCAGATTGGTAGTTGCCAGAGGGGGTGGGGGATGTGAAGATGGTCAGAAGGGACAAACGTCCAGTTATAAGATAAATTAGTCCTGGGGATGCAACGTCGGGCATACTGACTATACTTAACCGTATTGCATATTTGAAAGTTCCTAAAAGAGTAGATCTGAAAAGTTCTCATTGCAAGAAAAAAAAGTCTAACTATGTGAGCTTATGGATGTTAACTTATTGTGGTGATCATTTCACAATATATGCATATATCAAACCACTGTACACCTTAAACTAATGCAGTCTGCCAACTGTCTCTCAATAAAACTGGAAAACAAAAAAAGCGGCGTCATGTGACTTCCAAAGCGAGGCTTTAAGAGGCCTTGCATCTTCTGCCTTTGTCCCGCCTGGAGTGCCATTCCCAGACCTCTGTGCAAGGAAGCAAGTCTAGCCTATTGGAAGTGAAGAGGCCACAAGGAGGAGAACCAAGACGCCCAGGCAACAGCCCAGCCAGCAGCGACTCTCACACACGTGAATGAGGCCACCCTGGACCTCTCAGGCCAGCGGATCCTCCACCAACTGTATGAAGGAGTCCAGGTAATACCAGCACTGGAACCACCAAGCGACCCACATCGTTGTTGTTTTAAATCACTTAGTTTTGGGGTGATTTGTTTTGCAGGAACAGACAACTGGAATACATTCATATCAATGCACAGTGGCAAAAAGATGCGAAACCCCGCAGACATGTCACACAGCTCGGGAAGTACTGAAGGAACAATGACCTCATACTGGAAGGTCCTGGAAATAATCTGCAGGAAACAAATCCGCATGAAGCTAGATACAAACAAACAGAAATAAAACATAAGCCTGGGGTTATCCCACTCAAGGGTCAAGGGAACTGAGGATTTCCACAGCAATGTCCCCCTGACAGAGTCATCAGTTGTGGAAGGCCCTAGTGGCAGCCTCTGCTGTGGAGGGCTCTGCAGGCAGGGGGCGTGCAGCCACCACACCCTCACTTGGGGGAACCACGCACACCTGGCTGTAGCCTCGGCCACGGAAATTCTCTGCAGGCACCGTGCCCTCCTTGCCTACGAGCACCCTTCTCCATCCCCTCTTCACTCCGCCAAGCTCACCCTGTCCTTCACCCTGAAGCCACCGGCCCCTGGAAACCTTCCCCGACCATGGTCCCCACGTGCTGCCCGATGCCCACATCGGATGGTGGTGGCCTCAGTCTGGTCACCTTGGCCTCCAAGCCTAACCTCACTGGGTGAAGAACAGCTGCGGGAGCAGGTGTCGGAAGAGGCAGTGGGCGACCAAGCTGAGCTCCGAGCACACATCTGTGCCGATGAAGGGAACAGCCAACAAATCGTCCACACACCTGTGCTCAACTGCCAGCGCCCCCTGACCCAGTTCTCAGCAGACGCTCAGGTTCGCTGAGAGATAAGGAAGTCACCACTTCGGGCAGGCGGCCCTGCAGCAGATACAACACATTCCTCACTGAGGCCTCAGAAGACGTCACTGAGAAATGAATCTGACTGAGCACGTCTGCCCGTCGGAATAGACTGCTGGCTGCCAGCAAGACCGCGGAGGGTCTTCCCACTGACTCTGGGAAGCCTGCATCCTTCTTCTCAGGGAGCCAGGCAACAGCCCACTGGGTGGGCAGAGATGCTGACGTGAAGCTCTAGTGCTTTTGCCACAGAGGAGCAGAGACGATGCTGACCGGTCCCCAAGCGGCTTCCAGCAAAGCAACCCAGACTCATCTCCTTCCCGAGCCCCATCCACGGCCCCGCCGGCGGAGCACACACCTTATTCCCTTGCCTTGTACCAGGGCAACTCAGGCAGGAAAAGGTGAGGACAGTGCTGCCCCTTCCCCAAGGGGAGGAGGCTCTTGAACGCTGAAATCCTGGGTAGGGGGGACCCTGCTGACCAGGCCTTGTTGCCTTCCGCAGTCTCAGGGCCCCTCGCCCTCCCCAAGCACTGGATCCAGCCACACTTGGAATCTGGCCCCTCCTCCAGCGGGCGTGCTCATCCCCTCACCCCCTTATCATGTGTCCTCCAGAGCTCAGTTCAGAGGCCGCTTGGTGTCATCAACGCACTTCTCACACTCAGATTGTTTAATCTCAAATAGTAGTATCAACGGCCAGCACCTGACCATTAATAGGTCATTAACAAGTGTGAGCCCCAGAAGGATAGGAACCCTGTCCCACGTATTCAAAGGTGTGCCCCGAGGTGCCAGCACCATCCCCGGCACACAGTAGATGCCCACTGCCTATTTGTTGAGAGAATGAATGGTTCTCTCTGGATAGTTGAATTGTAGGCCATTTGAATTGTTCTCCGATGCTCTCTGATTATTTGTATCTGCTATTTTTTTCTCCAACACTTCACTTATTCCTTATGCAAATTAAGAAGAAAGAAAATAATATTTTTCTTGCAAAATTGTCAAGGTTTCCCTGAACCTTGGGCTGACCTGAGCCAACGCTGTTCGCAGGCACTCAATAGCTAGAGCTCTTTTCTTCCCAGAGCAGAGGGTGGCATGGTGAAGGTCACGGCTCTGGTAGAAACCTTTGCATCTGGTACCTTTAAAATGGAGAGATCTGGTGTCAGCACCTTAACCAAGCGATCAAATGTAGCATCGCTATTGCATCGTGCCAGCGGTGGCACCAAGACCCTTCCGCGGTCTTGCTGGCAGCCAGCAATCTATTCCGACGGGCCGATGTGCTCAATCAGATTAATTTCTCCCTGCCCTCAGTGCCTTTCAAACATTTCAGAGTTCTGCCTTTTCCGCAGCCACCAGGCCCAGAAAGGATCACCCTCAAATGGAAGGGGCCATGGATTACTGAGGAATCTGATTCACCTGCTCCCCACGCTGGGAAGGCTACATGGGGACCCACCGCACGGCAGAGCAGAGCAGAGCAGAGCTGGGTCTGAATCCTCGACAAGTTGACCCTGGACCTAAAAGCACTAAACTCCACAGGCTGTTCATTTCTTCTCTAGGAATCCACCCCACACGGAGAAAGCATGGCTATGCAGGATGCAAACTGCTGTAAGAAGTACCCAGCACACAGAAATGGACAGAGCTCCCATGCTGGGCCGGGCACCAGGCTTTGCGCCGGACACACAACAGATCCTCCCAGGTAGGTTCTGTTCGGAGCCCCAGAGACTCAGAGAAAAAGCTCACGCAAGCACTCAGCTCCACACCTAGGAGTGACCTCGCAGCCCCTGCTCTTAGCGAACAACACATTTCACAGCCAGCAAAGATTTTATGAGTTTCCTGGTGTTGCACGTGCCCGGCAGACGTTTCCTCCCCTCCTCCCATGACCGTGAGCCGGGCAGCCCTTTGTCCGCAGCCCGCCACCACTGAGCACCGCCACTCAGCTGCTTGCTACTTATTGACAAATGGCACAGACAACAGATGCCTGGGAGTCTTTAGGCAGGTCCCCCGGGAGGGGCGGGGGACAGAAGTCCGAGTCTTTCCAAGTCAGACAAGAGCCACAGACTGTCTTCAACTTGTTTGATGTACTTTTTATTTGGAAAAGTTTCAAATCCACAAGAAAGAAGAAAGAACAGAACAATGAACCCAGATGACCCTTCCCCAGATTCACCAACAGCTGACACGGAGCCACACAATTGCCGTGTGTGTGTGTGTGTGTGTGTGTGTGTGTGTGTGTGTGTGTGTGTGTGTGGTATATAAATATTGGTTTTACTGGACCATTTTTTAATTAACTTGCAGGCATGACATGCCACCCCTGGATATTTCAGCATCCATCCCTGAGGTCATTTTCCTACCTAATCATAATGTTATTAGCAATTGCAAGAACATCAGCATTAATGTAGTTAACATTTTCTAACATTCAATCCATATGTGACTTTCCCCAAGGGTCCCAAAAATGCCTTTATAACCTTTGTTTTTTTGATCCAGATCCAAAAGGCTACACATGGTGTCTGTTACATCTCTTTGGTCCCATTCTTTGTTTGTTTTTCATGACATGGACTCTTTGGATGAATCCAGGCCAGTTGTACAATGTCCCATATTCTGGATTCCCTGATTGTTTCCTCATGATCAAACGGTTTGAGCAAGAAAACTACAGAGGTGATGTTTTGTCCCTCTTAACAGATCACATCAGGAATTATACAACATCAGTTTGTCCCAGCAACAGCGATGCTAACATTTGATCGCTTGGTTGAGGTGCTGACACCAGATCTCTCCATTTTAAAGGTACCATTCTCCTGTGAAATTAATAAGTCATCTGTGAGGTGACACCTCAAGAATAAGTGAATATCCTGTTTCCCAACAGCCTTTAACTCAATGGTTTGGCATCCATGGAGGATCCTTTCCTGAATAAATTATTACATTGGAGTTGAAAAAAAGAATTTTTAACAAATCTACCGTTTCATCTACATTTTTCTTTTTGGATATTCACACTGTCCCAAATTTGAACAGTGGGAGCACTGTCAACATACTAAGGTTAAAAAAAAAAATCCTAAGCCTATCAGAGCACTCACCCTGAATCTGCAAGGCCAGCCACGTGCACATGAGCCCTTAGTGTTGGTGGCAGTGGTGAAACATCCAAACAACACCTCTGAGGATGCTCTGCACACCAGCTGACCGATTGCTCCCACACTCCCAGGGGCTGGTGCGAAGAGAGCCTGAACCACACTTGGCAGGTCACAGAGTTAGTTAGTGGACTGATGACCGTGAGGCCACCAAGTGACCTAAACTCTTAACCAAAGACTAGGCCACAGTGGCCAGACACTGTAAGCCAGCAAGCCTCAGGAGTGACACTCACACACTGGCTTTTTTTTTCCTCTCTCTTTCTTTTTTTAAATGGCATTTAAAGAAATTATAGTAAAATGCACATAACAGAAAATGTACCATTTTAACCGTTTTTAACTGTACTGTTCAGTAGCATTAAGTACATTCACACTGTTGTGTAACCAATCTCCAGAACTCTTTTCATCTTGCAAAACTGAAACTCTATACCCATTAAACAACTCCCTGTTTCCCTCCACCAACCCCTGATAACGACCTTTCTACTTTCTGTCTCTATGAATTGACTAAAGACTGGCTCTTACTTCATCTACCTACTGTCCTGACAATCAAGCCTTAAAACAGACCAAACAGATTCCTGACTTTTCTGAAGTAGGGTCAAGAGAAGCAGTATTTTTAATTGCTTAAAAAACAAAACAAAACAAAACGAAACAAAAACCAAACTCTTTATTTTGGAAAAATTTTTAAATACCAAAAAAATAGAGGAAATGTTATAATGAACCCCCATGAATGCAATATGCGGCTCTAACGCTCATCCACATTTACATTGCCTTTAGAAAATTTCTTAAACAAAAACATAAACAGCACAGAATGGGAGTCTATAAAAAGCCAGTGTTGCCCGCTTTTCAAGCCCAGGCCCAGTGCTGCCCACTCTCTGCTAGACAGGTCCCAATTAATCCCCTCAACAGTCCTTCATGCCTGGCAAGATGCCCATTTACAGACTCATTCAGGATTACCTGCTGCCCATTCAGGAGCTAAACCTAGGCTCAGACATGAGGCCAAAGTTTCCTGGCTAAAGAGACCCAGGTTTTAATGCGATAGCTATTAAAACAATTCTTCTCTGCTAAAGAAGTACAATGCCTTTAAAAACAGTCAAAGCTGCTCTTTCTGAAGAAAGGCCTCTCTCCTATTTGACGTCCTCCCCCCAGCCCTTCATCTGAGAACCAGAAAAAATGTGATGAGGAACTGAGACCCCATGGCTAACCTCCCCCTTCCCGCAGCTCCCTGACCTACTCTGTATGCTGCTGATGATAAAGGGAAGGGAGGGAGGCAGGTCAGAGGGTAAAGAGACGCCCCAGTGGCTGCCTGGCCCTCCTGGTGGACCTGACATCTTCTGAGCTGACTGTAGAAAAGAGCTGGGCGGTAGAGGAGCTGAGGACCCAAGAGGAAAGAGAAAGCCCTGGTGGAAAGGGCTTTTCATCAGTACTTGGGAGAGAAAGCACTGGGCCCTTTAGTCCCCAGGCTGGGCCAGGCTGAGTGGAGACCTTTCTGATACTAATTCTTCGTTCTTCAGATTCTTCCCTCTTCAGATTCTTCCCTCATCGAAGGGGAGAGCAGTGGCCATTAGGTGGGGCAGAACCAGCCAGCTTTTTTTTTTTTTTTTTTTTTTTTGCGGTACGCGGGCCTCTCACTGTTGGGGCCTCTCCCGTTGCGGAGCACAGGCTCCGGACGCGCAGGCTCAGTGGCCATGGCTCACGGGCCCAGCCGCTCCGCGGCATGTGGGATCTTCCCGGACCGAGGCACGAACCCGTGTCCCCTGCATCGGCAGGCGGACTCCCAACCACTGCGCCACCAGGGAAGCTCCCGGCCAGCTTTATTTACAGCTAGTCCTGAGGATATTTAATGAGGGATGAGCATCCTGTTAACCAGGGAGAACCCAGATTCTGGGGGAGGTCCTGACTGGAAACAGGCAAGAATGCTCCCCTTTTCCCTCCAAGGACTTTGAGTTCAGGCTCAAGTGCTAGTTCTCCATCCTTACTGCTGTTATGACCTGTATGACTTTGGACAATCACTTGGAAACCCACACCCCAAAGGGTGGTCAGGAGGGCTCAAGGAGATAGTAGGTATGTGACTGGCACAGGACCCAGGGCACAGGAAGCGCTCCATAAATGGTAGCAGATGCTGCTATTATTTACTGAACGTTGTTATTTATTCCTTGCACCCTGGACCTGTGATCTTTCTTCTAAAGTCCTATTAGTTGGGTAGAGATGAACTAGAGTTGGCAGCCGATGCTACAGACATTTTCTTACAGGCTCTGAAAAAGGCTCTGGAAATAAGTCCAACCAAAGGCTCCCCCAGCTCCACCAATTCCACTGGATGGGCTGTGAGGGACCCCCAGAGAGGACGCTAGAGTGGCCCCAGCTTCCTTCCCCTGGATTGTGATCTTGAATTCCACCCTCCTGCTGGTGGTTCCAAGGTTCACAGAGAGGGAGGCCAAGGGCAGTGTGGGGTCCCAGGCCTTTCCCGGATGGGTCTTCCCCACAGGGGTGGGAGTTTCCCAGGTGTCCCAGCTGGTTATCAAGCAGGGAATCCACACACTAGGATGTGAGCCGCGGAGGGCAGGGAGTTTCACACTTGGTTCCCCTCTGCATCTCAGGCTCCACGCACAGCACAGCAGGCATCAAGCAATACAGGCAGTCCCGAGGGAGGGGCAGCCTCCATGGACCACGCCTGTTATGCCCTTGACAAGTGAACTCAGTGCATTCTGGGTACAACCCCAGGGACTGGGAGTGTTTTCCACATGGAATCAGAAGCTCAGAAAGGTGAAGTGAGTTGCCCCCATCACCCAGCTGTGAAGGGCAAGAGCAAAATGAAAAGTCTGACTGGCTACTTATTCCATGAGGATGGGGACCACATCTGTCTTGTAGAACATTATAGATCCCCTTCACCTAGCACAGCAGCCAGCACAAATTCAATACTTAATAGGTTTTTTTAAAACAATACATAAATGGCTCCAAATTCCAGAGCTTTCTATATACTACAAGCAGGAAATCTCAGATACAATCACAAAGATCCCTGCAATTCCAGAAAGTCTCCATAGTGAGTTTATCTACCTGGGCGCAGGAATTCCCTTGGATGTGAGTGTCAGGTAAGCTGCAGCCTCTCCATCTAACCCCTATGTTCTCTACAAATACTCATCTTCATCAATCCTCCTATTTATTCCAGAGCCTTTCCACTAAAGATCTGTATGATCGATAAGACTCAGTTTTTATTTCCAATGGCAGAACTGAAGTTGAAGAGTAAATCTCCAACAGGGATACTTTCTGTAATAAAGAACAGCCTCCCCTAGAGGGTGTGGAGAAAAGGAAACCCTCCTGCACTGTTGGTGGGAATGTAAGTTGGTGCAGCCACTGTGGAAAACAATATGGAGGTTCCTCAGAAAACTAAAAATAGAGCTACCATATGATCCAGCAATCCCACTCCTGGGCATATATCTGGAGAAAAACATGGTCCAAAAGGGTATATGCACCCCAATGGTCACAGCAGCTCTATTTACAATAGCCCAGACATGGAAGCAACAGAAATGTCCATCGACAGATGAGTGGATAAAGAAGATATAGTACATATACACAAGGGAATACTACTCAACCATAAAAAAGACTGAAATAATGCCATTTGCAGCTACATGGATGGACCTAGAGATTATCATACTAAGTGAAGTAAGTCAGAAAGAGAAAGACAAATACCGTATGATATCACTTATATGTGGAATCTAAAATAAGACACAAATGAACTTATGTATGAAACAGAATCACTAACATAGAGAACAGACTGGTGACTGCCAAGGGGGAGGGGGTCGGGGGAGGGATGGCATGGGAAGTGGGGTTCGCAGATATAAGCTTTTATATCTAGGATGGATAAACAACAAAGTCCTACAGTATAGCACAGAGAACTATATTCAATATCCTGTGATAAACCACAATGGAAAAGGAAATATTTAAAAAAGAATGTATATATATATATATATATATATAT
>NC_041221.1:154227386-154228759 GCF_002837175.3 Physeter macrocephalus
TCGGCTTGGAGAAGGGAGGAGAAAGAGGAAGAGGAGAAGGGGGAAGGGGAGGGGGAAGGAAGGGGGAGAAGGAGGAGGAGGGGGAGTGGAAGGAGGTGGGGGAGGGGAGGGAAGGGGGAGGGAAGGGGGAGGGGGAGGGGAGGAGTGCAGCAATCTTGGCCCCCTCTCTCAAGGTTAGAAGGGGAGCCACTTCCAGACGTGAAACCTGGTCCTTAGGGCCGAAGTTTTCATCCAGGTCAGCTAAAACACGCTCTGCAGCCTCGGAAAGCAGAGGAGCCAGGCATCTCCCAGCACCCTCTCCATTTGCTGGTTTGAGTCTTCTAGCTACATCCAAGGAAGAAAGTGATCTGGGACCTCCCTGGTGGCACAGTGGTTAAGAATCCACCTGCCAGTGCAGGGGGACACGGGTTCAAGCCCTGGTCCGGGAAGATCCCACATGCCACAGAGCAGCTAAGCCCGTGCGCCACAACTACTGAGCCTGTGCTCTATAGTCCACGAGCCACAACTACTGAAGCCCACGTGCCTAGAGCCCATGCTCCACACCAAGAAAAGCCCATGGGCAAGTTACCCAACTACTGGGCCTCGGTTTCATCCTCTGTCAACTGAGGAAAGTAACAGTGCCTACTTCACAGGATTGTTCTGAGGATTAAATGAGCAAACCCACACAAAGAATTCAAAACACTGCCTGGCATAGAAACAATAAATATTAACCGTTCCATGATCACTGAGGCCACAATCTGCCCTCCACCCCAAAATTCTGATTATAGAAAAAAATGCAGTGAGTTTGCAACTCGTTTTCATTTTATTCTTTATATTTTTTTCTATTTTCTAATTTTCTACAAGGAACAAATACCACTCTCCTGCTGAGGAAAAGCAGTTTCAACTTCTCAGAAGACAAGATGCCACTGAGGGGCCCCTAGAAGCCAGAACCAGCAAAGTAACTGCCAGAGAAGGTTCTTGAATGTGGATCTGCCCTAGTCCAAGACTAGGACATAGAGAAAGGCAAGGCATGCTCCTTGAAGACCATCTTGAAAGTCCACTCCTAATGTGAAAATAATCTCATCTCACCACCCAGAGAGGGGACAGGCTGGCATATTTCCTTTGGGCCTGGAAGGGGCTTTTGTTTTTGTTTTGAGGACAGTGATCTTTTTTTTTTTTTAATTTTTTAAAAATAAATTTATTTATTTTATTTATTTATTTTACTTATTTATTTTGGCTGTGTTGGGTCTTCATTGCTGCGCACGGGCTTTCTCTAGTTGCGGCAAGGGGGGCTACGCTTCGTTGCGGTGCACGGACTTCTCATTGCAGTGGCTTCTCTTGTTGCGGAGCACAGGCTCTAGGCGCGCGGGCTTCAGTAGTTGTGGCTCATGGGC
>NC_041221.1:154231805-154246035 GCF_002837175.3 Physeter macrocephalus
GCCGCTCCGCGGCATGTGGGATCTTCCCGGACCGAGGCACGAACCCGTGTCCCCTGCATCGGCAGGCGGACTCCCAACCACTGCGCCACCAGGGAAGCTCCCGGCCAGCTTTATTTACAGCTAGTCCTGAGGATATTTAATGAGGGATGAGCATCCTGTTAACCAGGGAGAACCCAGATTCTGGGGGAGGTCCTGACTGGAAACAGGCAAGAATGCTCCCCTTTTCCCTCCAAGGACTTTGAGTTCAGGCTCAAGTGCTAGTTCTCCATCCTTACTGCTGTTATGACCTGTATGACTTTGGACAATCACTTGGAAACCCACACCCCAAAGGGTGGTCAGGAGGGCTCAAGGAGATAGTAGGTATGTGACTGGCACAGGACCCAGGGCACAGGAAGCGCTCCATAAATGGTAGCAGATGCTGCTATTATTTACTGAACGTTGTTATTTATTCCTTGCACCCTGGACCTGTGATCTTTCTTCTAAAGTCCTATTAGTTGGGTAGAGATGAACTAGAGTTGGCAGCCGATGCTACAGACATTTTCTTACAGGCTCTGAAAAAGGCTCTGGAAATAAGTCCAACCAAAGGCTCCCCCAGCTCCACCAATTCCACTGGATGGGCTGTGAGGGACCCCCAGAGAGGACGCTAGAGTGGCCCCAGCTTCCTTCCCCTGGATTGTGATCTTGAATTCCACCCTCCTGCTGGTGGTTCCAAGGTTCACAGAGAGGGAGGCCAAGGGCAGTGTGGGGTCCCAGGCCTTTCCCGGATGGGTCTTCCCCACAGGGGTGGGAGTTTCCCAGGTGTCCCAGCTGGTTATCAAGCAGGGAATCCACACACTAGGATGTGAGCCGCGGAGGGCAGGGAGTTTCACACTTGGTTCCCCTCTGCATCTCAGGCTCCACGCACAGCACAGCAGGCATCAAGCAATACAGGCAGTCCCGAGGGAGGGGCAGCCTCCATGGACCACGCCTGTTATGCCCTTGACAAGTGAACTCAGTGCATTCTGGGTACAACCCCAGGGACTGGGAGTGTTTTCCACATGGAATCAGAAGCTCAGAAAGGTGAAGTGAGTTGCCCCCATCACCCAGCTGTGAAGGGCAAGAGCAAAATGAAAAGTCTGACTGGCTACTTATTCCATGAGGATGGGGACCACATCTGTCTTGTAGAACATTATAGATCCCCTTCACCTAGCACAGCAGCCAGCACAAATTCAATACTTAATAGGTTTTTTTAAAACAATACATAAATGGCTCCAAATTCCAGAGCTTTCTATATACTACAAGCAGGAAATCTCAGATACAATCACAAAGATCCCTGCAATTCCAGAAAGTCTCCATAGTGAGTTTATCTACCTGGGCGCAGGAATTCCCTTGGATGTGAGTGTCAGGTAAGCTGCAGCCTCTCCATCTAACCCCTATGTTCTCTACAAATACTCATCTTCATCAATCCTCCTATTTATTCCAGAGCCTTTCCACTAAAGATCTGTATGATCGATAAGACTCAGTTTTTATTTCCAATGGCAGAACTGAAGTTGAAGAGTAAATCTCCAACAGGGATACTTTCTGTAATAAAGAACAGCCTCCCCTAGAGGGTGTGGAGAAAAGGAAACCCTCCTGCACTGTTGGTGGGAATGTAAGTTGGTGCAGCCACTGTGGAAAACAATATGGAGGTTCCTCAGAAAACTAAAAATAGAGCTACCATATGATCCAGCAATCCCACTCCTGGGCATATATCTGGAGAAAAACATGGTCCAAAAGGGTATATGCACCCCAATGGTCACAGCAGCTCTATTTACAATAGCCCAGACATGGAAGCAACAGAAATGTCCATCGACAGATGAGTGGATAAAGAAGATATAGTACATATACACAAGGGAATACTACTCAACCATAAAAAAGACTGAAATAATGCCATTTGCAGCTACATGGATGGACCTAGAGATTATCATACTAAGTGAAGTAAGTCAGAAAGAGAAAGACAAATACCGTATGATATCACTTATATGTGGAATCTAAAATAAGACACAAATGAACTTATGTATGAAACAGAATCACTAACATAGAGAACAGACTGGTGACTGCCAAGGGGGAGGGGGTCGGGGGAGGGATGGCATGGGAAGTGGGGTTCGCAGATATAAGCTTTTATATCTAGGATGGATAAACAACAAAGTCCTACAGTATAGCACAGAGAACTATATTCAATATCCTGTGATAAACCACAATGGAAAAGGAAATATTTAAAAAAGAATGTATATATATATATATATATATATATGTATAACTGATTCACTTTGCTGTAAAGCAGTAATGAACACAACACTGTAAATCAACGATACTTCAATTTTAAAAAAAAAAACAAAACAAAACAGCTCTTTGGCTTTTTGTAGTTATTGAGGCCAGAAGGTTGCTTCCTACTCGTCCCCAAAGGGGCATGCTCATATGTCCAGCAGACAAGTGTCTTTCCGAGGAACCAGGGGAGACAGATTTTGAGCAATCTGATGGAGAAGCCAGGAAACTACTCTGGGGACGGCACCCTCCGAAAGGCTGTTTGACTTTGTGATGCAGCACGGAGAGGCAGAGCAAGCACGGTGCCGAGGGTCACCCTACCCTGGGTTCTCCAGAGGCTCAGCCACTCACTGGCTGTGTGGTCTGGGGCAAGTCTCAACCTCTGGGGCCGGTGCAATGGGAGGAACAGAAGGAGACGGAATGGTGGTGAGGATGACACAAGGGCTCGGTGGGCTCAGAACAGGGCCCAGCGTGTAACAAACATTGGAACGTGTGCTGCTTTATAAACCTCTGCTCGCTTCAGGACCAACCGTGCAGTCACAGTCACAGGTGCAATGACAGTTTAATTTGTGAACAGGATTTGAGGTGGGAGAGAGAGATAGCCAGGGACAGAGCAAGAAAACCCTCCAGCTCTAAGACAGTGCTTCGGTGGTGGTTTTCAGAGAAGGGAGGAAGCTGGGTGGGAAGCGGGGAGCATGTGTCTCCCCCATGCTATCCTGCTGCAGACATGCTGCATCCAAGAGCTCCAGCCCCTCCAGAGACCTGGAGGTTAGGAAACGTCCTGCAGAAACAAGCCTGTAATCTCAGCCAGACCTGGGGGCCAGGGAGACCCGGCATGAAGGTGAAGCTCGGCTACCTTCCCTGGTTGAGCTCCCTTCCTTCCTCAGGACACAAAGAAAGGTCCTTCAGGAATGTCTACGGTCCCTGTCACTGAAGATTTCTTCCACACACACGTACTCACTGTGTGCTGAGCCTGGGAGATAGTGGGGCCCGAGACAGATCAAGTCCCCGTCCTCACCCTGCCTTACAGAGTCTCCCTCCTTCCCCTCCTCACAGCAAGGCTGCATCTCCAGTCTCCGGCACAGAGCAGAGCTCAATAAATACTGAATGCACGAATGAATGAAAACACATTTCTGACAGGCTGACTCAGTTCCTGAGTCCAACTTTGGACCGGAGGTGAGGTTGCAGGTGGTTGTTTTCTCCAGGAGGAAACTGTAAAAATGTCTCCGAGGTCAGAGGTGGCATTCGGCCAGCTGGGTCAGATACTGGCTTCCCTTCTGGCTGCGAGGACTTCCCCCGTCTCAGGATGGAGCAACTGGTGGGATGACTTCACACGGTGGCCCCAACAAAGCCCAGGCTCCTCTGTGTTCCTCTTTACAAGGGACCCAAATAATATCATTGACTGTAAAAGCAGGGGCCATGGGATGTGGCCCCTTGTCATGTACACGGCTGGCATCTGGGGCCTGGGTTACATTACAGAGTCCTCCCCTGTAATGAGGGTCACTGCTTTGCAGAATGCCCACTCCTCGCTCACCAGGGGCTTCCCTGGACTGAGCCTCACAAGGCTGCCGGCTGCAGGAAGAGCTGAGAGAGAGCTCTTCTAGGCTGCGGTGCTGAAGGCATGGATGGAGGGGTCCTGGATCCTTTGTTGTTCCAACCTCTCTGCTTGGAGAAGGGAGGAGAAAGAGGAAGAGGAGAAGGGGGAAGGGGAGGGGGAAGGAAGGGGGAGAAGGAGGAGGAGGGGGAGTGGAAGGAGGTGGGGGAGGGGAGGGAAGGGGGAGGGAAGGGGGAGGGGGAGGGGAGGAGTGCAGCAATCTTGGCCCCCTCTCTCAAGGTTAGAAGGGGAGCCACTTCCAGACGTGAAACCTGGTCCTTAGGGCCGAAGTTTTCATCCAGGTCAGCTAAAACACGCTCTGCAGCCTCGGAAAGCAGAGGAGCCAGGCATCTCCCAGCACCCTCTCCATTTGCTGGTTTGAGTCTTCTAGCTACATCCAAGGAAGAAAGTGATCTGGGACCTCCCTGGTGGCACAGTGGTTAAGAATCCACCTGCCAGTGCAGGGGGACACGGGTTCAAGCCCTGGTCCGGGAAGATCCCACATGCCACAGAGCAGCTAAGCCCGTGCGCCACAACTACTGAGCCTGTGCTCTATAGTCCACGAGCCACAACTACTGAAGCCCACGTGCCTAGAGCCCATGCTCCACACCAAGAAAAGCCCATGGGCAAGTTACCCAACTACTGGGCCTCGGTTTCATCCTCTGTCAACTGAGGAAAGTAACAGTGCCTACTTCACAGGATTGTTCTGAGGATTAAATGAGCAAACCCACACAAAGAATTCAAAACACTGCCTGGCATAGAAACAATAAATATTAACCGTTCCATGATCACTGAGGCCACAATCTGCCCTCCACCCCAAAATTCTGATTATAGAAAAAAATGCAGTGAGTTTGCAACTCGTTTTCATTTTATTCTTTATATTTTTTTCTATTTTCTAATTTTCTACAAGGAACAAATACCACTCTCCTGCTGAGGAAAAGCAGTTTCAACTTCTCAGAAGACAAGATGCCACTGAGGGGCCCCTAGAAGCCAGAACCAGCAAAGTAACTGCCAGAGAAGGTTCTTGAATGTGGATCTGCCCTAGTCCAAGACTAGGACATAGAGAAAGGCAAGGCATGCTCCTTGAAGACCATCTTGAAAGTCCACTCCTAATGTGAAAATAATCTCATCTCACCACCCAGAGAGGGGACAGGCTGGCATATTTCCTTTGGGCCTGGAAGGGGCTTTTGTTTTTGTTTTGAGGACAGTGATCTTTTTTTTTTTTTAATTTTTTAAAAATAAATTTATTTATTTTATTTATTTATTTTACTTATTTATTTTGGCTGTGTTGGGTCTTCATTGCTGCGCACGGGCTTTCTCTAGTTGCGGCAAGGGGGGCTACGCTTCGTTGCGGTGCACGGACTTCTCATTGCAGTGGCTTCTCTTGTTGCGGAGCACAGGCTCTAGGCGCGCGGGCTTCAGTAGTTGTGGCTCATGGGCTTAGTTGCTCCACGGCATGTGGGATCTTCCCGGACCAGGGCTCAAACCCGTGTCCCATACATTAGCAGGCAGACTCTTAACCACTGCACCACCGTATAGCTGATTTACAATGTTGTGTTAGTTTCAGGTGTACAGCAAAGTGAATCAGTTATACGTATACACAGATCCACTCTTTTTTTTTTTTAGATTCTTTTCCCGTATAGGCCATTACAGAGTATTGAGTGGAGTTCCCTGTGCTATACAGCAGGTTCTTATTAGTTACCTATTTGGAAGGGGTTTTAAAACCAACTGAAAGGTGCCTTGCTGGTACGATCGAGACCAATGCTGACCACGTGGTGGGTGTCCCACGGAGGGCAGGCTGCTGTGACCAGGGGAGTGAACACCCACCACGTGGAGCCCGAGTCTCCTAGGCAAGGCAAGGAGGGGCTCTAATCTGGAAGACAGTCTCTGGGTGTGGGAAACGGGTGCCTAATGAAGGACTCTGAGCTCTGCGCTCTCAGACTTCAGCACTAGCAGGAGAATGCGTATAATGCAATTCTGGCCATAAGAGCGGAGAAGGTACTACAAGCCACGAGTATTCACTACAGAGAGGGTTCAAGGTTACTGTAAACAAAAAGAAAATAAAGATGAATGCCTAGCTCCCAGCAGCCAAACTGCAGACAGCGTGAGGAGCAGACAGGGTGCCCAACGTCAATGTCCGGGTCTTTGTGTGAGCCGGGCTGTTCTAACAGTAAGGACACTTGGATTTTCTCAGAAGGGCGACTGGCTTGTTCTTGGCAGGTGCCCAGAGACCTGCTGGTCATGCTTGGCTTGAAGGCTGCTTCTTTAGGACGGGGACTTGATCTGCTTTGTGCCCTACAGTCTCCCAGGCTCAGTGCATAGGAGGTACATGTGTGTGGAATGAACCATCGTCAACGAAAGGGCCTGGAGGCACCCCTACTGTTCACCCCCGTCTCCCCGGGGCTGAACACAGCGTCTGGCATATCGCAGAGGTGGAATAAATGTTTTTTTGACTGGTTTACCCATGCGGGGTCAAGGGCTCCTGAACACTGCATGATTAATGAACCCATGCAGCTCAAGATTCCCCCTCCTCTCAAAAAACGCCAGGCCTTGGCCAAACAGGTCTGGGCACTAGAATTGCTAAGGCAAATGGTGTGATTTCTGAATTTCCGGCCCAGCCAGCTATCCAACCGGCACATCTCACAAAATCCCTCTCCCCAAATAGTTCTAAGCCTGCCAGTCTACAGAGATGGGAACAGGAAATGGAAAATCACCGTGTCCTCACTCACTGCGCTGTAACACCGGAGCCCCGAGCCCGGATCTGCTCAGCGTGGCCCTCACGTGACAGACCACTGTTTTCAGTCCACCCATGCTGTGTGGCCACCGCCAAAATGTCACTGATTAGAAGATGTACCGCTGATGTTGCATCAGCTTTTTGGAGGAAATAATAAACTATGGTCATATGAAGCGCACACATCAAAGGTAAGACCTATCCTGGTTTCTGAAATGTGAAACCATGACAGGGAGGAAACTGAGTGCTGGCCACTCTTGCATGAGAGGCAGGGAGTGTTAAATTATTTCCTGCACAGGGTCAGCCAAATTTCCTCGCAGATTTGGGTTTAATCCTATAAATAAATCTTACGCTTTGTCTGAAGTACACCCGTGAACAAGGCCACCTGGAAAAATTGCTCCCTTTGCATCTGCTGCCTACAATTAGTGCCCCGGAGGGGTCCCAAGCATTCCTAGCTTTGGGGGGAGCTGGGGTGCCTTCCTTCATCCTTGTCCAGAAGGGAAATCCAGGAGGGATTCGGACTGCTTCCCCCAACTTTGCTGTCAAAGAAGCTGCTTCTCAGTCATCAGAGCAGGGGGAGGGGAGGGGAGGGATGCAGAGATGAGAGAGGGGGAGTGAGGCACTTTCCTAGGAGAAAGACAGCCCTCTCCTAGAATCTCCCGAGACCCAGAGGCAGTGCCTTTTTTGATACCTGCCCTAAGAGATGAGGCTACTGATTTCTGCCTTAAGGAGCCTTAAAAGCAGCTGGTCTGGGAACTCATTTCTCACCCGGACACACTGGACAGGACAAGGCAGAAAGGCAGGATGCAAATGTACTCTCTGCTGGGAGCATAGACAGAAGCTCAAAGTGGACAGTGATGAGGGGCCAGGATGGGGGAGGGACAATGCTCCTGTTCTGATGGTGTGTTGCTCTCGTGGAGAAGCACGTGCTTCCAAAGGTTCCCACACATTAAGTTCAATTTAAGAAAAAAGGGATCTGCTCAGCTGTTGGTCAAAACCTCTGCAAGGCAATTCAGTGTTACCCACCAAAATCTTAAATGCACACACCTCTGACCAAAGCAATCCCACAGACATACCTCAGTGTGCAAAGATGCAGAGGAAAGGAGAGCTGTTGTCATATTGTTTAAAGCATTAAAAAAAAAATGGCAATGTAAATATCCATCAACAGAGGAATCATTCTATAAATGTCAATGTTTATAATATGGAGAACTCTGCAGTCAGTAAAAAGAGTAAGGTAAATCCATACAGACGGGAAAGATGTTCCCTAATGTACCATGAAGAAAACACCTTTGGTATTAATCCACTTGTGCAAATGTAATGGATTCTGATTATTCACTGTGCACACTGATCTGGTGAATACAGAACCACGCTCCTAGGGGAAGATACAGGGTTAGGTTCCTTTGAGCCTCTGATCACAACCGATCAACACATAACCTTTTTTGTGTATTTCTGTTTACTATATTGTTTTATTGTTTTGTTTTTTTGCGGTACGCGGGCCTCTCACTGTTGTGGTCTCTCCCGTTGCGGAGCACAGGCTCCGGACGCGCAGGCTCAGCGGCCATGGCTCACGGTCCCAGCCACTCTGCGGCATGTGGGATCTTCCCGGACCGGGGCACGAACCCGCGTCCCCTGCATCGGCAGGCGGACGCGCAACCACTGCGCCACCAGGCAAGCCCAAGAACACCATTTCTAATTTTAAAACTCTACAGGAGGGAGATGGGCCTTTCTACAGGTAAGCACAGCAGAGCATGACAGACTCACGCCGGGCTACGGGACGCTGCCCTGCCGGAGGACCCATGTGCAGAGAGGGGTCCTTCCCTTGCAGAGGCCGTGGGACCACCCGCCTGCTTGATGTTTCCCTCTCCTGGGGAGGAGGATGAGGGCTGAGGTGAAGGCCAGCACTGGACTCAGGCTCACCTACAAAAATATGGGGGTCAGAACTTTATCCCAAGAAACAGATGGACTTGTCCCCCTGAGCTTTCACGGCTTTTCACAAGCCAGAAGCCAGGAGCAGGACAGGGCTCACCAACAACTCAGCACTAAGAAACCTTGTTTTCTCAGGGAGTGGGGTGGGGGTCTGGAAGTCACAACGAAAGAAAACAGAAGTTTGCAAAGAGAAAGTATGACGGAATTGGGATTAGAAAGGAAAAAAAAAGAATAGAAAAAGGAGGAAGGGAGGGAATCTGGCAATTTTGTTTATGGGAAGTTTTTTTTTTTTTTGGCCACAACACATGGCATGTGGGATCTTAGTTCCCCGACCAGGGATCGAACCCATGCCCCCTGCATGGGAAGCGTGGAGTCTTAACCACTGGACCACCAGGGAAGTCCCTTTACAGCTGTTTATACGGCTGTTAATCTATGATTCATTCCCTCCTCTCACCCCCAGAAATGAAAATAGGTTTGTTTTCCCAATTATGAAAATACATAAGTACATCTAGATCTGGAAGGATACACCCCAAACTTTGGGAATGGGACTATGGATTTGGGGGAAACAATTTTTTTACACTAAGTCCTTCTGTATCTTTTGTATGTTTTTAACAATAAAAATGTATCTCAGGGCTTCCCTGGTGGCGCAGTGGTTGAGAGTCCGCCTGCCGACGCAGGGGACACTGGTTCGTGCCCCGGTCTGGGAAGATCCCGCATGCCGCGGAGTGGCTGGGCCCGTGAGCCATGGCCACTGAGCCTGCGATTCCGGAGCCTGTGCTCCGCAACGGGAGAGGCTACAACAGTGAGAGGGCCGCGTAGCACAAAAAAAAAAAAGAAAGAATTGAAAATAGATGTTCAAACAAATTGGTACCCGAATATTCACAGCAGCACTAATCCTAATAGCCAAAAAGTGAAAACAACCCAAATGTCCATCAACAGATGAATGGATAAAAACAAATGTGGTCTATCCATACAACAGAGATTATTTAGCCGTAACAAGGAATGAAATACTGATACATGCTACAACAAGGATGAACCCTGAAAACAGAAAGTGAAAGAAACCAGACATAAAAGGTCACATGTTGTATGATTCCTTTTCATATGAAATATCCATAATAGTCAACTCTATATAGACACAGAACAGACTGGTGGTTGCCAGGGGCCAGGGGTGGGAAGGAATGGGGAGTTACTGCCTAATGGGTACATGGGCTCCTTTTGGGGAGATGAACATGTTCTGGATCTAGAGAGACGTGACGGTTGCACAACAGCGTTAATGTACTAAATGCCACGGAACTATACAATTTACAGTGGTGGTAGAGTCTATGTTGTGATATGAATTCTACCTCAGTTTAAAAAAATAAAGCAAAATTCCAAACTGTGTGACCTTGGGCCTCTCTGAGCCTACAGAATGGTCAGATGACAGCACGATCACATAGGCTGGTTGTGAGGCTTCCAAGTGATGTGTGTGTAAAGTGCTTGGCACAGGGCTGGGCGTGTAGAAAGGGACCAGTGAGCAATGAAGCTGCCACCACCGGGACGACGATTATTATGTGGCACTGTGAAAGCCAACTCACCTGCAGGTGGTGGGGTTTCTGTGTTGTCAAATTGTCCTTTTAATTAAACACCAACAACCAAAAGACAGTTGGGGAGGGGTGCTATGTAAGATGAAAGACTAAAGAAGAGAGTGGCTCTTCTCTAGTTATGGTATATATCTAGATTATATTTATAGTAGAATTTATAGTATATTTATAGTAGAATTCTCTCCTGTGTTAAGGAAGGAAATGCAGTTAACTTGGTCATAGAAAGGCAAAGAGTGGCTTTGCCAGTGGTCCCCCATGGAACAACCCACAAGCTCTTGCTTTTCTGCCCCCTTCCACAGGCTTGGAGACATGGGTCCTTGACTGGCTCCTGTTTTATGGGGGCAGAAGGGGCTATGTGTAGGTGAGAGGGCTCCACCTATGCAAAGGCCCTTACCTGGAAGCAGCTTTAAAAACCTAAGAACGGACAGGTGTGGGCAAGAAGGACTGTCCCCCTTCTTATCTGGGAATTAATTATTTGCAACAAAATTAGCAGAACTCAGAACTTGCTGAGGCAAGGTGAACCCCCTTGTGGCTGACAGTCGGCCTGGGGAGAGGGGAGGGAGGAATGAATAGGATTTCAGGCTGTCATGGAAACTTTTCTTTCCTGGGGCCTCTGAGCATATGGCAGGTGTCCTGAAAAATCCGTTCCTGCCGCCCAAGGCTGGCTGCTGTCCTCAGACGTGTGGGTGAGGGCCTCTGCCTCTCCCTCTGAAAGGCAGCAGGCACAAAGGAGTCCCCAGTGCGCGCCTCTCATCCCAGCTCCCCAGACAGATGCCGGGAGCCTCGGTGAAGCCATGGAAATCCGAGTCCCCTGCCCCCAGGGCCCTCGAGGCAACCCACAGATCACAGACGGCAGCAGGCCAGAGGCCACGGTGCAGACTCCTCGAGGGCCGCTGAAACGGGATGCCTGTCCTGCTCTCCGCTGACGGGGACGTCTCGCAAACCCCCCAGCTCCTCCCAAGACGAAACAGAGCTGCGTGCTGATTTGAGACTTTGAAGCAGTGAGCAGGCCGGACTCCCAGCAAGACAGGTTCCCCTGTATCACATGGGAAATCCAGCTGGCTCAAGGTAGAGAAAATCACAAGTCAGGAGGCTGTAAACCCAGAGCAGCCAAAGGGATTAAGATAACAGCAGGTGGCAGGTGCCAGGGTGGAAAACAAGGCAGAATTCTGAAAACTCTAAAGCCATGTGTCTGGACCCGGGTGATTGTGCTGGAGGGTCTGTAGCAGTGTGCCAGTGACAGACAAAGCCACAGGAGAAAATGGGCATGGTGGTCTCAAAGCATCAGAGGGAATCGAGCACTGGGGAATGGGGAAGGGACCCATAAAATAAAATAGGACAATAACATACTTTAGCGGAGAACGTAAGATCTGATTGAATTTTAAGGAGAAAAGGCTAGATGTCAAGGAAATGTGACTGCAGCTGGCCACTTTGGGGTGTCCCGCTCGTCTGTATGAAGGGCAACTTGGCCCAGCTCTAAGGGAATCTCTGGCTCCATTCATTTCCTTTAGCTCACAAATATTGTTTTCATTTTATTTTTTTTGGCCACACCACACGGCATGTGGGATCCTAGTTCCCCAACCAAGGATAGAACTCCCGCCCCTGGCACCGGAAGCACGAGAGTCCACAAATCTTATTTTATTTTTTTTTTGCGGTACGCGGGCCTCTCACTGCTGTGGCCTCTCCCGTCGCGGAGCACAGGCTCCGGACGCGCAGGCTCAGCGGCCATGGCTCACGGGCCCAGCCACTCCGCGGCATGTGGGATCCTCCCGGGCCAGGGCACGAACCCACGTCCCCTGCGTCGGCAGGCGGATTCTCAACCACTGCGCCACCAGGGAAGCCCTGATGTGGACCATTTTTAAAGTCTTTGTTGAATTTGTTACAATATTGCTTCTGTTTTACGTTTTGGTTTTTTGGCCATGAGGAATGTGGGATCTTAGCTCCCTGACCAGGGATCAAACCCACACCTCCTGCATTGGAAGGCGAAGTCTTAACCACTGGATCACCAGGGAAGTCCCCATGCCGTGTGTTTAGTGAGGCCTCACTGAAAGATACAAACTCCAAGAGGCCTGTGCCCAGGCCTGGAGACTAAATAATGGGTCCTGCTTGGGGCCCACACAGTCACATTTCTAAACACCTCTAAACAATGGTTGCTAGGGCTCCCCCACTGCCAGCAATTTCCGAAGCCCTATGTCAGAAAGCAGGTGACATGGGGTTAAGACACAGGTTCTGGCACCATGCAGTTCTGGGCTCAAATCCTGTCTGCTATAGATGAGCTGGAAAGTTTCTTAACCTCTCTGTACCTTGGTGAAATGGGGGTACTAAAAGTATCTGTCTTCTAGTGTCACTGTGTGGATTCGTTAAGATCAAGCTGCTAAAATCCTCATCCCTTGGCCTGGTACATTATAGATGCTAAAGAAAATGTTGGTTATTATTACTATGGTTCGCATTCAGCCAAGGATGAACACGGAAGACGTGCAAAGACCATGGAAATGTAGAACGATTCGGGAGCACCCGTGCTCACCAAGTGGGAGGAAACGGCACGGGGAAGGAAGTGGGTTCCACGTACTTGCGATCAGAAGGCAGGAGACTGCCACGGCGTAGAGCTGCTTGGAGGTGGTGATGTTATAGCGATCCAGGAAGTGGTCCAGCAGGTAGACGGCCAGGTGCCGGGCGGCGGGGCAGAGCTGGCAGTGGCTGCTCAGCAGGGTTAAGATGTCAACAAAGAACCGGCGGCTCTTCAGGAGCGGGGAGTGGGCTCGGAAGGTGGGCAGCTTCAGCTCCTGGAACAGGCAGGGCAGAAGGGGGGTCAGGGCTGTCTCCCGAGAGCCTCAGAGGCCCACCTGCTGGCTGGTGAGGAAGCATCGATTCCTTCCACACCCTCTTCGTTTTCCTTCAAGTCCCAGGATGGCAGCCCCTCTATTCTAGAAACTCCTGGACTGTCTCCCACCTGCCCTCACTGATCACAGGCTCGTAAAGTGTCAAGAACATGAAGACAGAGGCAGGTGAAGGAGCGGGTCATTCCCAGCAAAAGCTCGACTATCTGAGATGCACGAGGCCATAAAACATGTAGGAGGCCTTGAGTTGGGAGACCCACATCCAAATTTTGGTTCCTCTACTCAACCGGTTTGACGGACCTTGGTCAGCCTGCCGTCACCTTCATTTCTTCCTCTACAGCTGAGGATTAAATGAAAAATGGATGTGAAGCACCTATTTTGAAAAAATTCACAGTAAAAAAGTTGTTAAAATAACAGTACAAAGAACTCCCAAATAGCCTTCACCCAGATTCATTAGTTGTTGACATTTTACGTTTTCTCTCTCTGCAGACATACACACTTTTTTCTAAAAGTAAGTTCTAGACATCATATGTCCCCCTAGGAGGTGACTTTTCCTTTGTAATTCATACACTGCCGTGTCTCCTAAATTTATTTAGTCTAACACAATAAAAACCAACAAGAGAAATGTCACCCAACCAAGATTTTTATGACTGAAAAATTTTTCTTGTATATCTACCATATTTACTATTTAACCAAAGTAGACCAGACACAATTTATTTAGGAAATGTCTTAGCAACATTTTGTCAAATAGGGAAACAAAATTGAGGAAAAACAGGAAAAGAAAAGCTGGCAGAAAGGCAATTGTGAGAGCTCACTAAGGGCAGGTTCACTGGGGAAGGAGATTAAAACAAATTGGTGCCCATCCTCCGTCTAATGCCCTCTCTTAACCCTGGGGCTTTACTTAAATAGCAACAGCTCTGGGATGAGAAGATATCTGTTCATTCACTCATTCAAGAGATATCAATTTATTCATTTCACTCAGTATCAAGTACCTCCTATACATCAGGCATTATTCTAGGCACAGGAGGTACAATCTGGAATGAGATAAACACAGACCTAAATGTAAGATTAAAACTATAAAACTCTTGGAAAAAACACAGGAGCAAATCTTCATGACTTTAGATTAGGCAATGGCTTCTTTGATCTGACATCCAAGACAGAAGGAACAAAAAAAGAAAAAAATGCATAAGTTAGACTTCAAAATTTAAAACTTTCAAAAGATATGGGCTTCCCTGGTGGCGCAGCGGTTGAGAGTCCGCCTGCCGATGCAGGGGACACG
>NC_041221.1:154246059-154279050 GCF_002837175.3 Physeter macrocephalus
GGAGCGGCTAGGCCCGTGAGCCATGGCCGCTGAGCCTGCGCGTCCAGAGCCTGTGCTCCGCAACGGGAGAGGCCACAACAGTGAGAGGCCCACGTAACGCAAAAAAAAAAAAAAAAAAAAAAGGGGCAAAGGACTGAATAGATATTTCTTCACAGAAGATACAGAAATTGCCAATAAGCACATGAAAAGATTCTCACATTACTAATCATTAGGAAAATGCAAATCAAAAGCACAATCAGATACCACCTTACATCCATTAGAATGGCTATTATAAAAACCAAAACCAAAAGAGAAAATACACAAGTGTTAGTGAGAATGTGGACAAAATGGAACAAATTGGAAGCCTCATTACACTGCTGGTGGAAAAGTAAAATAGTGCAGCCACTGTGGAAAACGATCTGGCAGCTCCTCAAAATGTGAAACATAGAGTTACCACATGACCCAGCAGTTCCAATCCTTGGTGTATAGCCAAGAGATGGAAACACAGCACCACACAAAAACTTGTACTGGAATGTTGATAGTGGCATTATTCATAATAGCCCCCAAATGGAAACAACCCAACTGTCCATCAACTGATGAATGGAAAAATATGGTCTGTCCATCCATGGAATATTATTAGGCCACAAAAACGAATGAAATACTGATACGTGTTACAACATGGATGAACCTTGAAAACATTATGTTAAGTGAAAAAAATCCAGTCATAAAAGGCCACATATCCTATGATTCCCTTTATATGAAATGTCCAGTATAGGAAAATCTGTTGACCAAAACTGCCTGCCTCAGCCAGGCACAATAATAACCACTTGCACGAGTTGTCTCACAACAGGAGGTCCCGATAAGGCACACTGCCGCTGAAAACTAACCAGGAGAATTCGGGAGGGGCCAAAAGGAGGGAGGAGATGCCGGCCCATAATATGTCCTGCCAACCTCCTGGAATCCATCTTGGCTGAGAGATGCACACGCCATGAGGAAGGACCCTAGTCAGACCAAACAGGGGCACAAGCAAGATGACTGGCCAGAGACAACCTGGAAAGCTAACCCCATCACCATAAAACCTGAGACCGTGAGCCACGTGGCACAGCAGTTCTCCTGGGCTCCCTTATTCCGCTGTTCTCTGCCCGGGCGCCCTTCCCAATAAAGTCTTCTGCCCTGTAAGGATACGTGTCTCATCGGACAATACATTTCCGAGTGTTAGACAAGAGCCCACTCTCGGGCCCTGGAAGGGGCCCCGCTTTCGGTAACAAATCCATACAAACAGAAAGCAGATTAGCAACTGCTGGGAGCTGGGGGCAGTTGGGGAGGTTAGTGGTGGGGGGACCTGCCAATGGATCTGGGGTTTCTTTTAGGGGTGATGAAAATGTTCTGAAATTAGACAGTGAGGATGGTTGCACAACTCTGTGAATACCCTAAAAGCAACTGAATGTATACTTCAAAAGGGTGAATTTTATGGTGTGTGACTTATATCTCAATAAAGCTGTTATAAAAAAATAAGATGGACACATCACCCACTCTCATGGAGTTTATGGCCCAGTTAGAAAGAGCTGGCCATCAAAGAATAAGGCAATTGCAGAATTCCAAACCATGATCAACACTACGGAGGAAAGCTGTGGACTCTGGGAAAGCTCCTCATCTTCCCCGAGGGAGGGGAGGTCTGCCCTCTGAAAGCGAAGCCTGGTGGAGATTTCATGCTGGGATCTCTTTTCTTCTGGCTTATTCCCCCAGAGCCTTGAGTCCACAACACAGCTCTCTCAGTAGCCCTAGAGCTGTGCTCAAGGAAGATGCCCAAAGCCTGAATCAATCATTTCCTGTTCCTAACATTATACATGAAGAAACTGAGTTTGACAAAGTCCTACAAACCCCAGGGCTTAACTAACTAGCAATATTAGATCTGAGACTAGAAGAATTTTAATGTATCCTTTTTCTCAACCTTTTATTTTTTTAAATCATGGAGAAAATCTTTTTTTAATAAACGATTTCTTGATTGAAGTATAGTTGATTCACAATATTTTGTTAGTTTCAGGTGTACAGCAAAGTGATTCAGTTAACATATATATATATTTTTTCAGATTCTTTCCCACTATAGGTTATTACAAGATATTGAATATAGTTTCCTGTACTATACAGTAAACAATCCTTACTGTTTATCTATTTTATATATAGTAGTACGTATCTATTAATCCCATACTCCTAATTTATCCACCCCCCTCTCTTCCCCTTTGGTAACCATTAATTTGTTTTCTATGTCGGTGAGTCTGTTTCTGTTTTATAAATAAATTCATTTGCATTATCTTTTAGATTCCACATATCAGTGATATCACATGTTTGTCTTTCTCTACCTGACTCACTTCACTTAATATGATACTCTCTAGGTCAGTCCATCCATGTTGCTGCAAATGAAATTATTTCATACTTTTTTATGGCTGAGTAATATTCCATTGTATATATGTGCCACATCTTCTTTACCCAGTCATCTGTCAGTGGACACTTAGGTTGCTTCCATGTCTTGGCTATTATAAATAGTGCTGCTATGAACATTGGGAAGCATATATATTTTTGAGTTAGAGCTTTTGTCTTTTCTGGATATATGCTCAGGAGTGGGACTGCTGGATCCTACAGCAATTCTATTTTTATTTTTTAAGGAACCTCCGTACTGTTCTCCAGAGTGGCTGCACCAATTTACATAGCCACCAAGTGTAGCAGGGTTCCCTTTTCTCCACACCCTCTCCAGCATTTATGATTTGTAGACGTTCTCAATCGTGGAGAAAATCTTAACTTCTTCGTGGAAAAGACCTGACTTCTCTGTGTGTTATTCATCTCCTCTGTTTGATGGATTCACGCTGCTCCTGAAGGCGGGGGTCTGGGTCTGATCTTGCTCATGTTTGTTTTGCCACCACCCTGGTGTGATGAGAACATGGTCAGGTGCCCAAAACTAAATAGTGAAGGAGTGAAGGAAGGGAGGGGAACAGGAAGGCAGGGACTGCAGTGAGGAGCACCAGCCACCCGGGGCCCAGGGGCAGGTGTGGCTATCTGTGTAGAGGAGCAGGTCCGTGGGGACTTCAAGGAGAAGAGACCTGTCTAGCCAAATTCTGGAAGGATGTCTAGGAATTAACCTGTCGAAGAAGCAGGAAGGAAAGGAAGCTCAGCAGGAAAAACAGCACCTGCAAGGCCACACTGGTGTCCCGTCTGGGGAATCTGGAGCCCTTGGAACAGCTGGAGAGGAGGGTATGCTTGAACAAAGCAGGCTGCGAGGGTGGGCAGGGTCCCAGCCTGTATGTCCTGCAAAGATATCCGGCCTGCCTTGAGGGCAATGGGGAGCCAGCGAAGGGTTGAGAGCAGGGCACTGACATGGGCGGAGCAGCCATGCAGGAAGATCTCTCAGCCAGGCTCGTCCTGGGCTACAGCCAGACAGCTGGTATCAGCAGCCAACGTGTGGCTGCAGCCCCTCGATGACATGGCCCTCTCCCCACCCTCCAGCAGCCTCCACAAGCTTGCAGCCTACTTGGGTATTTCCTCTAAGCAGAGGGCTCTACGGCTCTTGACAAGAAGCAAGCAATCACAGATCCTTGGTGTTCCACAGCCAGCAGCTGCGGGAAATTAGCCAAGCGACCTTTGGCCCAGGCCGCGCTGCCCTCATCAAGGCGGTTCAAAGGCCCCAAACACAATAAGTCAGATATGCAATGTCCTGACTTCCCTCCCGGCTCAGCTCGGCCCAGCCAAGCTTCACTCCCTCCCTCTGGATTTTCCCTTGTGTCAAGAGAAACTCAAAGCAATACACTGTAGGTCTTTCCTCTGAACACTCCCCTGCGAAAAGGGCCCACTGGCTGGAGCAGATTCTCACAGGAAGCCATCGGTGCATAAAAGAAAAAGCTATGGACCTTCTGAACAGGCAACAATAGCTCCGGAAGGAGTTAGCAGGTAGGGCTTCCTGGAAAACGCTGGTCTCAAGGGTGGGCAGGCTTCTGAAAACTAGAACAGATGCCTGCGATGCTTTCCAGACTCATTTCTCC
The DNA here is from genome assembly GCF_002837175.3 of Physeter macrocephalus. NCBI lineage: Eukaryota > Metazoa > Chordata > Mammalia > Artiodactyla > Physeteridae > Physeter > Physeter macrocephalus. Next base: position 154,250,070 of record NC_041221.1, read on the forward strand.
TCCTCCCTCAGACACGGGTTTAAAGGTCACTTCCTGAGAGAGGCTTTCTCTGACCCTTCATCATTCCAAATCAGGTGCCCCTTGTTTCCTCTCTTAGCACGCTGTTCTTCACAGCCAGGTATTTACTTATTTATGTGTCTTTTCCGGCTAAACACTAGCTTCAGAGAGCAGGAGCCACGTCCATCTTGCCGATACCATCTGCCCAGTGCCCAGAGCCTGGCACAGGGGGCAGGTGCTCAAAAAAATATCTGCATGAGCAAAAAGGAATGAATAGCCACCAAAAGTCATGGAGGGGGAGGGAGACGCAAGAGGGAAGAGATATGGGAACATATGTATATGTATAACTGATTCACTTTGTTATAAAGCAGAAACTAACACACCATTGTAAAGCAATTACACTCCAATAAAGATGTTAAAAAAAAGTCATGGAGGAAACTTACATGCATATTACTAAGTGAAAGAAGTCAATCTGAAAAGGCTGCATACTATGACTCCAACTATATGACATTCTAGAAAAGGAAAAACTATGGAGAGAATGAAAAAAGATCAGTGGTAGCCAGGGGTTCGGTGGGGAGGAGATGAACAGGGGGAGCACAGAGGATTTTTAGGGCAGTGAAACTACTCTCTATGATACTATAATGATGGATACATGTCCAAACTCACAGAAGGCACAACACCAAGAGTGAACCCCAATGTAAACTGTGGACTTTGGGTGACAATAATGTGTCCATGTAGGTTCATTGACTGTAACCAATGGACCCCTCCTGGGGGGGGTTGTTGATAGTGAAGGAGGCTGTGTGTGTGTCAGGGGGTGGCAGGGGTACATGGGGAATCTCTGTACCCTCCGTTCAGTACTGCTGTGAACCGAAAACTGCCCTAAAAAACAAAGTCAATTAAAAAAAAAAAAAAAGAATGAACACAAGGACATCCCTCCCTGTTCCAAATACACCCATCCCTGCCATATATGGGGGAGCAACTTGGCACAGATTGTAAAGTCAGGCAGTTCTGGGGTGGAGTCTCACCTCTACTATTTACTAACCTTGGGCATGTGAATTCTGAATCCGTGTCCTCATGCAAAAAACGGGGGTCACAGTGCCATAATGTAAAGCATCTGGCACTTAACAGCACTCAAGCAAGCGTCAGTGGCCTTTCCCCCAAACTGGACAATCAAATCTCAGGTAAGTTGAGCTTATCTGCTTCTGTCGGGCTCTCAAAGGAAGCTGCTTTGTACGGTGGAATGAGACATTCTACCTGAGGGGTTATAGCTGGGCCCGGGGGTCTGTGCAGAAAAGGAAGCCTGACCACTCCACGTGCTCAGCGGAGCCCCGGAACCAAAGGGAATTAGGAGCTCTGAGCCTCTGCTTTTCTCCTGCACCTCAGAGCAGGGCGATTCTTTGGCAAATGAACAACAACGCAGGATGCCAGCATGCCTACCCTGTTTAGAGTCCAGCCGATTACTCCCCTAACCCAATTAGCGGGGAAAGGCATTCATTACAAGGGCTTTGCTCTAAGGATCGCATTCCTCCCCAAGCACTCTTGACCTAAGTCAGCTCCGGGTGCATGAAGCCAGACCCTCCGCTGAGTGCTGAGCGGCCTGGATTCCAGAAACCGAAGAGCAGCCTGCTGAGAGGCGGCTCAGGAAGCTCTCCTGGATTAGGCAGGCACTTGGCAGGCACGCAGCAGCTGGCGCGAGCAGAAAGGGGGCAGGAACCAGTCAGGCAGGGTGACTTTGCTCGAGCTGGGGCCCGGGGCAGCATCGGTGTGGCCTGCACAAAAGCTGCGGGGAGGGCACTAAGAGGAGGGGTGGAGGGGCAGAGGGGAGGGCAGAAGCTTCCTGAAACTCTCCCTCCCCAGTTTTGGCTCTTTATCACCTGAGCCAGACGGGAGAGCACCTGTGCCTCAGGTACATCTAGAGGCGGGAGCCCAGGGACAGAGGGCCGTGATAGGGTGAGGGCAGGGGATCCACCTTAAAAAAAAACCCTGCTCTTGTTATCTCAGTAGTTTACCGTATTTTTTAAAACAATAACAATGGACTAGGAAAAAAACTATTAGATGTACACCAAAATGTTACAGTGGTTATCTCAGAGGGCTGGGATCCCACATGATTTTTACTTTCACGCTTTTCAACACTGCCCAGATTTTTAAAAAACATTCACTGTAAAAAAAAAAAAATTCGCTTTATTATTTCAATTACTGTGTTTCCAGTTTGAAAAAAATGGAGAGAGGGACTAGATACCCACGGTATTAAGGCCCAGCTCAAACCTTATCCCCGAGGATCCCCTGGCAACCCTGCATCATCGCTTTGACAAAATCAGCTCTTTAATAATAGCATCCCCCCTGCCAGTGCCGGGCTAAATATCCCGCTTATCCTCACAAGATGCAAAGACCCCACCAAGGCACTACCCAGAAGTAGTGTTTTTCTTTGTTTCTTCTTTTTACTAATTATAAATTATGTGCTCACTGATAAATTTTCTAAAGTAAAAAAGAATAACAAATATCACTGATAATCCCTGGTGCAGCGAGAAGTACTATTAAGTTTCACATGGGGCTTCCCTGGTGGCGCAGTGGTTGAGAGTCCTCCTGCTGATGCAGGGGACGTGGGTTCGTGCCCCGGTCCGGGAGGATCCCACATGCCGCGGAACAGCTGGGCCCATGAGCCATGGCTGCTGAGCCTGCGCGTCCAAAGCCTGTGCTCCGCAACGGGAGAGGCCACGACAGTGAGAGGCCCGCGTACCGCAAAAAAAAAAAAAAAAAAAAAAAGTTTCACATGGATTCTTCGGATGTTTCTCTGTGCAAACTTTCACAGAACAGGATCCTCATTTACAAGCACGTCCCTTTCACAGGAATCTGTGGCTTCAATGGCTGCCTGGAGTTTCATTGTGAGGTTGTACTGTGACTTAACCAGACCCCGATTCTGGACATTTGGGCTGTATCTCCTATCTTCCTTCAGGTGTCGTCTGAGAGGCCTTCCCTGACACCCCTCTGCTGCAGAATTCCTACAATCAGCAGTTACTGCTGACTCAAGTGTTCATCTGTCGCCCCCGCTGCACCTACCACCCACAATGTGATCTCCAGGAGGGAAGGAGCCACCTCTTTCCAGGTCTTGGTTGTACCCCTGGTACCCGGCACACAGTTAGGGCAAATGAATATCTGTTGAATGAGTGCATGAATGTATGAATGAAAGAATGGAGTGTTCTGGGATGAACACAGGTGCGACCCAAGCAAACACCAACTGGGGGATCTTCCCTCCACCTGGGGCCTTCTCTAACCTCCTCCCCCAAGTCTCCCTTACCTGGTCCTGCACCCTTCCCTGGGGTAACCAACGGGGTGGGGGAACGGCCCCCGAGTGGGAAACCCCAGGGATACCAGAGGTGCCATTTTGGGGGAGAGGAGGGCGGTGGGTGTCAAGACAGGCTTGAGTCCTTTAGAAACACTCTCCTTGCTGCCTAAGATCTCTGCCTGAGGCTTTCAAAGCAGAAAGAGGACTACCTGAGAGGTGCGGGCTCCAAGACAGGCCAGGGACAAGTGAATCATGACCCACATGAAGCCCCAAACCGAGCTACACACAGAGGCAGCAGGGCCGCCTGTAGAGGCTTTGGAGGATTCCATGCTTCCCCCTCCCCTCCCCCCAGCAGAGAGGCGCTGACCTTGGCAGAGGTTAGCAAACCCTCTGCACCTGTGCTGGGCTCAGATGTGCGTGGGAGCATGGGCAAGGCCAGCCCCAAGTGCACTTCAACAGACCCTGAGCCCATAGCCAGGACCCCAGCCCATCACTGTTGCAGGAGACACGGGGAAGAAAATTCAGTGTGTGCCCCTCACACACAGCCTCTGCCGGCATTTTAAGGCTAACCTCAGAGGGCTTTGAAGGTCATGTGCACTGTGAAAGTTCAGCCAGTCACCCCTGGTTTCTCATATTAGGGGAGAAAGGGAAGTCTTCATTTGACCCCTTGGTGTCCTGCACTGTGTTACTTTCTATTAACCCACTATTAACCCACTCTTTCTTCCGATCTCTACTTAAAAGTCTCACTTCTGAAAAGTGTTCCCTGGTCATGCCCCTGTCAGTCCCCGAGCATCCAGGACTTTCCATCCATCCCTCCCTCCCTCCACCCATCCAGGCACCATCTTCACCCCTGACTGGGCATCACGAGGGCAGGGACTGGATACATCTTGTTCGGCTCTGTGACCCCAGCGCCTGACACAAAAGAGATACTCAATACTTACCCAAATCTCCAAATTTGGGGATCCGCAAATACTTGAAATGAAAAGGAAAGAAAAAAATGAGTTGCTCCTGATCTTAGGTTAAATAAAACTATTCATCTAGTTGAGCAATTCCAACTACTCACAAAGCCTGGCAGTGTGAGGACAGGGCGGGGGTGGGGGAAATGCTGAATTCCAGGGGAAGAGAAAGCTGTCCTTGCCTTGGGGCGGTGTGTGCGTCAGTCTACTCAACAGCCACACAGGGTAACCGAGGAGGAAGAAGGTCAGTGTTTACAGAGGACTGGGAGCTTTAAGAATCATAAATTATGCCCTCCACACTTGGTCATTCCGAAGGTAACGCTTCCCAACGTGTGTTCCGTGACACCCCAGCCCCTGAAAAAAGGGTTCTCTGGGCCATTACTTTGGGAAACACTACATACATATTAGCCCATTAGAGGCCCTGAAACATTTGTTCAGGAAAAAACTTACATAGTCTTCAGAAACTCTAGGTTAAATTTATTTATCCACAGACCACTACCACCCGCTGTCCTTTTTCAGGGGCAGACTAACAACATCCCAGAGAGCTTGTTCTGTGAAATGGTGCTTTAGGGTGCTGGCAGCTGGGCCCTGGTGCACTGGGGAAAATGAAACCCCGACACATCTGCAAGGCAAGACTCTGGTGAAAATCCTTGGCTCAGTGCCTAATAATTTGATGATTCGAAATCAAGAGATTAACTGAAAAGCTTGCTGAGATTAAAAACCACAGCTTCCACCTGAAGAATGGCCCCTGGTAAGAATTTCCACATGGCTGTGGTATTAGGAGCCTAGGAGGGGCACAAGAGGCCACAGACGCCAGCCACAGAAGCCCCAGGCAGCAGCCAAGTGCTGGGTGCCCTGCCTTGAGGGGTCCAGGGACTGGACCCAAGATTAAATCTCCTGCCCCTGTCCCATCTCTTATATATATATATATATATATATATACATATATATATATATATATATATGTATATATTTATAACTTTGGCAGCTCCCAATTCTCCGTAAACCACAGACCTGGTTCCTCCTTGGTGACCCTCTGTTGCTACTGGATAGACTGAGGCACATGTCACCCCAAGGCAAGGACAGAGCTTTCTCTTTCCCCTGGAATTCAGCTCCCTGAGTTTTATACCTCCCCTCTGGTCTTCATGAGTATCTGGACTTGCTCATTATGATGAATGTATAATATTTATAATTTGAAAACATGCATCATATTTATAATTTGAAAGCTTATATGTCATTTGCCAGACACTGCATCCCATGCATTTTGTCCTCTCTTCCTCCAACAGGCCCACGAGATGGGAATCATCAGCATCCCAGTATTCCAGACAAGGATGGCTCAGAGAGGCTACGTAACCTGCCGAAGGCCACCTAGTTAATAAAGGACGGATGTGAATCTGGGCTTTCTGATTCCGTGATCTTAACACTATGTTTTGGGGTCCCCATGGGATAGTTTAGGTTTGTGTTTTCCTTCCAAAATAATGCTATAGTTAACTGATTATAAAATATCTCATCACTACAGAAATTTTAGAAAATTCGATGAATACAAAGAAAATTTAAATCACCAGCAATCTCTCCACCACGAGATAACTGTGAGTAGGTATGAGTGTCGACATATGCCCTTCTGACACTGCTTCTCTGCACACAGACACCCCTGACAATTTAACCCAATTTAGGCTCTCCATTTCAACACCCACCCTCTTGACACGGGCCGGGCAGACGTACTGCCACTAACAATAGTACCCAGGAGACTGAGGCACAGAAGTTCGTGGCCAAGGCCACATTCCGGGTTAGTGGCAAATCCTGACTTGGACATCAGAGGAGCTGGCTGGGCCCGGGCTGTGACAATGCTTTGACTGTGACAACTGCTTCATACAGCCCAAGGTGCAGAGCATGGCTGAGCTGCTCTCCCACACCAGCCACTGAAAGAAAACCACTCTGGGTCTCCTCCCGTGCTTCCCACCATGCTCATTCTCCCTGCTGCCAACGGCTACCTCCCGAGGGAGGCTGGGCCTCCAGGCTCTGGGCCAGCTGCTTGGGAAACAGCCCCAGGGGTTGAGTCGGCCTGAGAACAAAGAGCAGCAAGACGTGAAGAAACTCCATGGGTAACCAAGGTGACCAACAGGAAGTGGAGACTTGCAAATTGAAAGGGAAAAAGAAAGGGGACGGAGGTGGGTTGGTTCTTCAGAGGCCTCAGGAGGACACACCACAGGCCTGGGAGGCCCTGCAAAGCCGGAGGATCACTCACCCTCCCTTCCTCTCTTGCCCGATTGCTTCATAAACCCCGAGGAGACATTTTCCGTAAAGAATCAACTTCTCTGCGGGGAACATTATTTCAACATTCTCGAGAGGGTGGCTTGCAGTACATGAAGCCAACAATGCTGGTGACATCCTCTCCTGCTGATATCTGGCCTGCAGCTTCCTTCCAGCAGAGAGAAAGGTCACCCCCAGCCACCCCATCTCTCACGGGCCCCCTGAACTCTGCAAATGGCAGGAAGGCCAGCTCCAAACACACCTCCTCATTCCCAGAACCGAAAACACCCACAACCTTTTTATTAAACGCCCCCAGGGTTCTTCCATTCAGCAGCTTCCTGATACCACCACGGCCCACACCTTCTCGACTGTGGGTGCCCCTCATTCTCTCACACCCTCCATCACCTAGGGGCAGGGGTCATGATGTGCCCCCTTCTACGGTGGTTCTCTGCAACAGGTCCAACCCTTGACTCTCTCCTCCTGTTCCCCTGGGTCACCATTCCTAAGCTGTGGCCTCAAAAGCTCTTCACTCCACACTTCCATCTCCCCTCCCCAATTTCCAGATTCCTTCTGATGGATTCTCCTGGGCACCCAGACCCTACTGTGCAGCCCAAAACGAGTCAGTTAGGGTAACCACCACCACTAACCCCCAGTCACTCCAGCTGGGACTCCAGTCCCTTGCTGACCTGGGTTTCTGCAACCGTAGTCAGTTGATCACAGGCACTGGAATCTCCTGGGGATCTACTGAAACATGGAGGCTGCCCCCAGGTACTGAGTTGGATAGCGTTTCACCCACATTCATGTCCACCCGAAACCTCAGAATGTGACCTTATTTGGAAACAGTCATTACAGATGCAATCAAGTTAAAATGAGGTCATATTGGATTAGTGTGGAGCCTAATCCAATGACTGGTGTCCTTATAGGAAGAGAAAACAGAGATGCACAAACATACAAAGGAAGACTAGGCAAAGACAAACACATGCAGAGGGCCAGGTGAGGATGGAGGCAGAGAACCGAGGGATGCAGCTACATGCCAAGGAACACCAAGGATGGCCGGCAACCACCAGATGTTGGAAGAAACAAGGAAGGATCCTCCCTGCGAGCCTTTGGAGGGATCACGGCCCTGCAGACACCTTGATTTCAAACTTTGGGCCTCCAGAACTGTGAGGGAATAAATTTCTGTTGTTTTAAGTCACCCAGTTTGAGGCAGCCCTAGGAATCTATTACACTCCCCATTTCCTGACTTACTGAATCGGACATCCTGGGACAGAGTTGGGCACCTAAATATGCTTTACAAGCACTTCATGTGAGCCTGATGCTTGACTATAAGCTCCGTGAAGACAGACAATTTTGTTTTGTTCATCACTTATATCCCCAGTAGCTAGCAGTGTGTGGCATGTGGTTGGCTGCTAAAAAACATGTGTTGGATGCAAGAATGAACCTGCACCGACGTGCAAGAACTACTAGTGCCTTGCTTGGTCAGGACATTAAGGCAACTTTAATTATCAAATAAGATAATGTGCAACAAACGTTCAACAATGTCTGGCATACTGTGCCCAATAAACACCTACTCTCTTAATTTAGAGGGCAGTGAGAGTCTTGAAAGATTACACAGAAACTAGCAATTAATTGCTGGAAGGAGCTTTCTAAGAACACCATTCACCATGAAAGAGGCCAATCCCTCAGCAACGGAAAATCTCTTTGTTCCAACAAGTAAGAAACATGAAATCTTTCACTGTTTGTTAACTGGTCCTTTTGACCCTATTTCCTAAAACTCTCAAGTCTCCCCACTTCCTGCCCTGGTTCAGAAGCCATCTCCTTGGATCATTACCAACACCCAGGTCTCCAAGGCCAAGGTCATTTTCCAGTGATTCAGCCCTCGCTCCTCACAGCTCTCCATGTGTCTCAGGATAAGTGTAAACATCTACAGAGACCTGCATCCCAGAGCCAATGCTCCCGGTCCATCTCCCCCTCCTCCCCTACTCACCAGACGACCCCTGACAGGTCACTGATGTGTGACTATCACACGCGGCCCTGAGTCCTGGTAGATGAACTTCCTCCACATCTCACCTTCTCTTGGAAGCTCTTCACACTTCCCTAGGCAATGGGGTGTCACCACTGGTACAGGGGTTAAGAGTGTATGCTTTGGAGCCAGGTTGCCTGGGTTCAAACCTTGGCTCTGCCATCTACCTGCTGTGTGACCTTGGGTAAGTTATTTAACTCTCTAAACTTTAGCAGGCTCATCTGTAAAGTGGGGATAAAATGAGGATAATTTAGTACTTACTAGAGGGGGTTGCAGGAGGATTTAGTTAACAGGAGGGAACGTACAACAAGCACCCATTAACAGGGAATAGCATTGCTACATTTCACTGGCTATTACGACCATTAACAAATAGAATGGCCAGAAGTGGTTTGAGATGATTATCCTCAGCTGTGCTAAGAACACCCACCTCCCAACCCCCAGGACCACAGTGGGGCTTGGGGCTGTGGTATCTCCTGGGAGAGCCTCTTAGGGTCTGCAGGTCATACACGGGGTTCAGTAAATGACTGCCTAACGAAGAGCCGTCTGCCAACAAGCCACAGGGATGGTCCAAGGAAAGGAGCCAGAACTCTGCCTTCCCAGATTCACGGCCAGGCCACCTGTGGCCACCCGGCTTCCTCCCTCCTGATCCAAATGCTGAATCCCCTTCACCTGAAACAGGCTTCCAGGGAGGATTCCTAACTGGGAAGGTGTCGCTAGTGGTTTGACACAAGTTCCCCCAGAAAGTGCTTTATGGCCCATCTTAAAAGTAACCATGCAAAATAAACCCTGAAATATTAAGGGATAATGGAGTATTACGTCTGCATCTTGGTCCAAGAAGGGAAAAAAACTGCCTGACAGAAAAAGGGGATGATAAGGCAAATGTGTTAAAGTGTTTACAACTGTGTACTGTGCCGGCAACTCTGCTAAGTTTGATAATACTTCAAAACAGAAAGTTAACACAAAAGAAGAGACCAACGAGAGATTTCCACTCAGAGCCAACAGCTCTGTACCACTCGCCCCAGGGTCGCCCCGTCGCTGAGGGGAAGCCTCTGTTACACATCGCTGCCTTCAAGCCTGCGTGCAACTCCTCTGCTTTTTCAAAGTCAGACTCCGGACAGCAGACCGCGAGGTTTTTTTTTTTTTTTTTTTTTTTTTTTTTTTTCTGCGGTACTCTCTTTCTTAGGACTGGTATGAGAATTAAGTGAATTGATGTTGTAAAGTGCTCTGAGCAGTGCCTGGCACACAGTAAGTACTCATACATGTGAACTTTTTTTTTTGGTTTTTTTTTTTTTGCGGTACGCAGGCCTCTCACCGTTGCGGCCTCTCCCATTGCGGAGCACAGGCTCCGGACGCGCAGGCCCAGCGGCCACGGCTCATGGGCCCAGCCGCCCTGCGGCATGCGGGATCCCCCCGGACCAGGGCACGAACCCGCGTCCCCTGCATCGGCAGGCGGACTCTCAACCACTGCCCCACCAGGGAAGTCCGACCGCGAGGTTTTAAGATCCCAGCTCCTCCACTTAATGGGGGACCTTGGCCTAGTGCTGAAGCCCTTGGAGGCTGTTTCTCTCCCAGTAGATGGAGTTACTGGCAGCTGTGCTACCTACCCCACCAGGCAGTGAGGTCCAGGAAGGCGATGTGTGTGTGGGCTGTAAGGCACAGACCCCAGACCAGGCATCCGTGATGAGCACACACCAAGGGGTTTGCAGCTACTCTGCTCAGAACTGGGGAAACACAGCCCCAGCCTGCTCTCACGCACCTGCCGTCTAGAGAGGGAGCCAGATCCAAATGGAACAATCCCACTAAGAAGTGTACAATTACAAGTCATGCTGGGTGCTGAAGGAATAATCGAGAGCAGTCTGAGAACGTCACAGGGGTGCAGACTGACCTTGTGTGCGAGTGGGAGAAGGTTCCTCTGAGGAAGTGATGTTTGACGGCCAACTAGAGAACAAGGAGATTGCAGCATATTCTAGTCCCACAGAGTAGGGAAGTATACAAGCCAAACTGTTAACAGTGAATGCATGTTAAGGATACCATGAGGAAGTAATAGGCCAAATTAAGAACGGGGGTAGGGGCTTCCCTGGTGGCGCAGTGGTTGCGCGTCCGCCTGCCTATGCAGGGGAACCGGGTTCGCGCCCCGGTCCGGGAGGATCCCACATGCCGCGGAGTGGCTGAGCCTGTGAGCCATGGCCGCTGAGCCTGCGCGTCCGGAGCCTGTGCTCCGCAACGGGAGAGGCCGTAACAGAGGGAGGCCCGCATACCACAAAAAAAAAAAAAAAAAAAAGAACAGGGGGTGTCCCTCAGGACAAATGACCTGGTTTCTCCAAAACCCAATGGCATGAAAAAAACAATTTTAAAGAGCTGGGAGACAGGGAAACCATTACAGAATAAAAGACTTAAGAGTAATTTTTTAAAACCTACTGAATTGAAGATATTTGCAAATGATATGACTGATAAGGGGTTAAAAGCCAACATATATAAACAGCTCATACAACTCAACATCAAAAAACAAACAATCCGATTAAAAAATGGGCAGAAGAACTGAACAGACGTTTTTCCAAAGAGGAAATGAAGATGGCCAACAGGCACATGAAAAGACACTCAACATCACTAATCATCAGGGAAATGTAAATGAAAATCACAATGAGATAGATTATCAACTCACACACCTGTAGAATGGCCATCATCAAAAGAGCACAAATAACAAATGTTGGCAAGAATGTGGAGAAAAGAGAACCCACCTACACTGTTTGTGGGAATGCAAATTGGTGCAGCCACTATGGAGAACAGTATGAGATTTCCCAAAAAACTAAAACCAGAACTACCATATGACCCAGCAATTCCACTCCTGGGTATATATCTGGAAAAAAAAAAAAAACCCCAAAAAACAGAAACACTAATTCAAAAAGATACAGGTACCTCCATGTTCATAGCAGCGTTATTTACAATTGCCAAGGTATGGGAGCAACCTAAGCGTCCTTCAACAGATGAATGGATAAAGAAGATGTGGTACATATGTACAACAGAATACTACTCAGCCATAAAAAAGAATGAAATTTTGCCATTTGCAGCAACATGGCTGGACTTGGAGGGCATTATGCTAAGTGAAATAAGTCAGACAGAGAAAGACAAATACTGTATGATACCATACGTGGAACCTAAAAAATACAAAAAACTAGTGAATATAACAAAAAAGAAGCAGACTTACAGATATAGAGAACAAGCTAGCGGTTACTAGTGGGGAGAGGGAAAGGGGGTGGGACAATATAGAAGCAGGGGATTTTAAAATAGGGTTATTACAGGATTATATGAAATCATGTATGTGAAACTTTTGAAAATTATAAAGCACTATAGAATTTAAAGAAACTTACATTCAATTAAAAAAACATAATGCATGGATCTTATCTGGATTGTGATTTTGAACAATGCAACTATAAATGCCATTTCTGAGACAGCTGTGAGAACTGAATTATGGACTGAGCAATAGATTATTAATGAATGATGGTGAGTTTTGTAATAATGGCATAGTTGTTATGTCAAAAAAAAGAGGTTTTTATTGCTTAGTAGATATTTATGGGTGAAATGACATGCTGTCTGGGGAAGATGAAACAGGTACTGAAGCTGGGTAGAGGGTACATGGGCATTCATTCCACTTTTCTTTCTACTTTTGTGTATCTTTTTAAATTTCTATAATAAAAAGGAAAACACAGTGGTTCACTCCAAAGAGTCAGGAGTACCGAGTTACTTGGATTTTTTTTTTTACAAGGATCAGGAAATTAGTTGTTATTAAGCAGAAAGTTATCTACCTCATCATACTTGATAACTCCACCTATTTTAGTGTATGCATGAACCACAGTGAAACCAATTCCCCTCTGATGGGCATTTAGGTTTTCTCCAAGTTTTCCTTACAATAACTGAATCCATCCAATTCCTGATGCTTTTCTCTGTTCTTAGGATCCTCCTCACTCCTCCCTGTCATCCCAACCCACCCACGCAAGTCAATGGATGACCATTTTTGGACTAAGTAAGTAGCTGGTGCTACCACAAAGAAGGCCCAGACCCTGGTACCATCTGCTCCAGTGACCTGCAAGGGAGCCAGTGCCGCAGGACAATTCAAATTCCGCCTCAAGATTCAAGTTTCCAAGTAACTGCCACTTGGGGGTAGAGGGAAGCACACACTGCAACAGTGGGGCTCAGAGGGAGCCTGGGGAGTTTTCTGGCCAGGGCCAAAGGTCAGCAGCCCTCACCCAGCCTGACACAGGTCTCAGGCTGGTTCCCTGCTGCATATGGGCCTCCCCAGATCCTGGAAAGTATTCAGAGTTCCGTACCCCTTCCTTTCCATCCGTTAGTGCTTTTCCCATTCTGGGTTCCTGATTCTTTTAAACACAGCCAAGAGACACCATTCTGACCTACTGAAATGGCATGGACTTTTTTTTTTTTTAAAGTTTATTTATTTTATTTATTTATTTTTGGCTGCGTTGGGTCTTCGTTGCTGTGTGTGGGATTTCTCTAGTTGCGGTGAGCGGGGGCTGCTCTCTGTTGCGGTGCACGGGCTTCTCACTGCGGTGGCTTCTCTTGTTGCAGAGCATGGGCTCTAGGCGCATGGGCTTCAGTAGTTGTGGCTCGAGGGCTCTAGAACGCAGGCTCAGTAGTTGTGGCGCACGAGCTTAGCTGCTCTGCAGCATGTGGGATCTTCCCGGACCAGGGCTTGAACCTGTGTCCCCTGCACTGGCAGGTGGATTCTTAACCACTGAGCCACGAGGGAAGCCCGGCATGGACTTTTCTTTTTTTTTAAAGGCTAATATCCAGGGCTTCCCTGGTGGCGCAGTGGTTGAGAATCCACCTGCTGATGCAGGGGACGTGGGTTCGTGCCCAGGTCTGGGAAGACCCCACATGCCGCAGAGCGGCTGGGCCCGTGAGCCATGGCCACTGAGCCTGCGCGTCCGAAGCCTGTGCTCTGCAAAGGGAGAGGCCACAACAGTGAGAGGCCCGCGTACCGCAAAAAAAAAAAAAAAAAAAAAAAAAAAAAAAAGGCTAATATCCAGGGTTAGCAAAGTTACTGGGAAGCTGACACCCTCCCACACCACTGTTGCAAGTGCAGGCTGGTGCAACTTTTGATAATTTATTAACTGGTGAAACTCAAAGTTCTTAAAATCACACCCCAAGACCAGCAATTCCATTTTAGGCATTTATTCTCATGAGCACACTCGCAGACAGAAGAATAGGATCACCACTGCAGTGCTGTGTTAAATCAAATGGTACAGGAGAAATGACCCAAAAGACCATCAAGAGGGGGATGAATGAACAAATTATGTAATATACATACTGTGGAATATTACTCAGCAATAAAAAAGAAATAAACTCCTAATAGATACAACATAGGTGAATCTCAAAAGTGTTCTCAAAAGTGAATCTCGGGATTCCCTGGTGGCACAGTGGTTACGAGTCTGCCTGCCGATGCAGGGGACACGGGTTCATGCCCCAGTCCGGGAAGATCCCACATGCTGCGGAGCGGCTGGGCCCATGAGCCATGGCCGCTGAGCCTGCGCGTCCGGAGCCTGTGCTCCACAACGGGAGAGGCCACAACAGTGAGAGGCCCGCGTACCGCAAAAAAAAAAAAAAAAAAAAAGTGAATCTCAAAAGTGAATCTCTAAGTTAAAAAAGGCAGACCGAAAAGAGCACATACATGTAACTACATTTATATGACACTCTGGAAAACACAAACTAATCCACACAGACAAAAAAGCAGATCAGTGATTGCCTGGGGCTGGGAGCATGATGGGGTGAGTCACTGAGAAAAGGTACCTGGGAACTTTCTAGGTTGATGGCAATGTTCTGTATCTTGACTACGGTGGTAGTTACATGAGTATATACATTTGTCAAAACTCACTGTATACTCGAAACTGCATATGCACTTAACATCTGTACATTGTATTGTATATAAATTAACTTCAATTTAAAAAAAGAGGGCTTCCCTGGTGGCGCAGTGGTTGAGAGTCTGCCTGCCGATGCAGGGGACACGGGTTCGTGCCCCAGTCCGAGAGGATCCCACGTGCCGCGGAGCGGCTGGTCCCGTGAGCCATGGCCGCTGAGCCTGCGTGTCCGGAGGCTGTGCTCCGCAACGGGAGAGGCCACAACAGTGAGAGGCCCGCATACCGCAAAAAAAAAAAAAAAAAAAAAAAGAATAAGCAGCTCCATCTAAGTATATAACAAAGAAATGAGTTAAATCATGGTATATCTATACAATAAAACATTATGCATGATACTGCACAAGAATAGTTAATGACATACAAAGTTACTTAGTATATGCAGTTAAGAAAAAAATTGTTACGAAACTATAATATACTATGATAACGTTTATATAAAAAAATGTATATATTTGGATAAAAAATTACCAGAAAGAAATATTTCGTTCATTCATTCAACACAAATATATTGAGTATCTACACTACACCTTTATTGTTACAATGAGCAGAAAAGACCAAAAAAAAAAATCCCTTCTCGTCATGGAGCTTCTGTTTGGTTGTTTCATAAAAAATATTTAAATTATTAAACTGTAAACATTTAAAAAAATCAAATGGTACAGGGAAGTGTGTAAATGCTACTACCACTTGTGTTAGAACACACACACTTGGTTTGTTTCATGCAGAGAACAACTCTGGAAGGATTCATGAGAAACTGGGATCAGTGGTACCTTTCAGGGAGGAAAACTAGAGCCTCTTCACCATCCACCCTTTCATATAACCTGGGTTTTTTTTCCTTTTTACCATGTTCTTATATTGTCTCTTCTAAATAAACACAATCGTTTCTAATTTTTTGCTAAAGTCCAATAATCAGGAATTGGGTGGAGAAGAATGATATGGAAATGTGAGCATGACATACTACAAAATCAACAAAAGTGTTCTGAGAAAAGTTATTTTCCATTTTTACTAAAAAAAACTCCAAAATAAAAATGTATTGTGATGACAGACACACAAAGGAACAGAAGAACCTACACCAAAATGTCAACAAATTACTTCCAAGGGGTGGGATTGTGGGGGGAAATTTTACTTTCTTCTGTGTGCTTGTATTTACTTCTGCAGTTTCCTAAACAAACAAACAAACAAAAACCCCACTCTGTGTGTTTAATAACTTTAAAAAAAAAATGAAGGGACTTCCCTGGCAGTCTAGGGGTTATAACAGATTCCATGCTTCCACTGCAGTGGGCATGGGTTCAATCTCTGGTCAGGGAACTAGGATCCTGCAAGTCGGGCGGCATGGCCAAAAAAAAAAAAAAAGAGAGAGAAAATAATAGACCAAAACTCTCACCTCTTTCTGCCAGGTTCTCTCAGAGAGAACTGTTGGCTACACTCTCTTTACCCAAGGGGCTATGTGGTTTAGGAAGACAAAGAACAAGTCAAGGGCAAGGGCACAGGGCCAACCCAAAGCCTTAACTGTCCTCCCCTCACTTAGGGAGCACAGGCTTTCCCAACCATCCAGGGTGCCCACCAAGACCCTTCCAGAGGCCCTGGAGACTGATGGAGGACACCCATTTTGTCCCAGGATACCTGGAAGGCAGGGGGCAGGGATCACTCTCCTGGTCTACAGATGAAAGGGAGGCTCCAAGATCTTCTTCCACAGATCAGGTGCAGAGACCAAGTCTCAGCTGAGTGTTGAGGGCACACTGAACACTTCCTTATCCTAAGGCGTGTAGGACTCGAGAGAAAATGCCAAGTTCTGATTCAGTTTTGTCCCCAGCTGCCTACAGAACACAGGTGAGGCAGTGGAGTCAGGGCGTCTCCAAGCTAGATGCCACTTTGAATGACATCTCATTCCACCTACAAAGCCCATTTCTCAACCCACCTTCCATCCTCTGTCTGCACACACCTTGGGAGCAGCCCAGATCACCTCTTCAGGATGCACGCAGGAAACTCCCGCTTATACTAAAAGCCTCACCGTTACCTCCAGGAAGGGGCCCTGAGGGCCAGCTGCTTAGGGTCTCACTTGAAGACCATCACCACGTCAGTACCTAAGAGTTTGTCAAAACCAGTATGTGGTTCTGAAAGGCCTGAGTAACACATTCCTGGAACAAAGCTGGGCAGACACATCCCCGTGTCTGGAACACTTTCTTATGGGTGGATCTGGGTGTGCCTCATGATTTGGGAAGAACTGTTCCCTGGGAGTGTAGAAACCCAGAGGGAGGGGAAGGGAATAGAAAAACCAGTTAGGGGGTGACCTAGCCAAATGGCTGAGCATGGACCTGGGTCACCACCTTCTATGAGGAGACAGATGTTCAGCCTTGCAGTGGGGAAATTCAAGGAATTTAAGGGGAGGAGTGAGAAGAGAGAGTATTGATGTTGGAAAAGAGAAATAAAAGAATGTGCAAGCTTTAGGGGTCACTAGAAAATGGTGCGGTTTTAACCCAGGTGAAGGACAGAGCAGAGATGAGATTCTACCACATGCAGCTGTCAGAGGTGGGGCAAGAGAGGAAGGCCCCACAGCATCTCTCCCTTTCCCCAGTCAGGGGAAACAGGCAGAGCCCACCAAGTACGCGCCAGGGCAGGCAACAGCAGAGGCCAGGTCACTTGAAGGCGAGAAGCACCAGGCACAGGTGAGGCACCAGGACCCACCAGGACCAAACAAGGGAGGCCCCGGCCGGGCAGTCAGGCTTCTCGGAACGGTTTAGGGAGAACCTAGCTCTTGGAGAACCACTGTACCACAAACTAAAATACAGAGCCGACAGTATCACGGAGGGCAGAGCCTCAATTGTTCCCCTCCTCGTACTTCCATTCTTTGCTAAAATGGATGTTTTTCTCCCCAGATTTATGTTCAGACTCTGATACAATCAGGGATTTGATCTCAAGAGAGTGACTGACACCCTCTGAGTCTTGTAGTTTCCATCTATAACACGGGGTCAATCCCAGCACTGGGGCAGATATGAGGAGTGAGATAACACACAGGGGCGTGCTTGGCACACTGCCTGAAATATGGGAAGTGCTCAATAAACAGTAGACACTAACATCATCATCACGAAACATCATTTTTGTGGTTGGTGTTTTAGGTCTTTGTATAAATTCAGTCCCAAATCAGTAAAAATGTCCTTTATCGCTCCATTGGTTCAAAAAAACATGGTCTCACACAGCTAAAGACCTTTAAGTGTGCAAGGAGCCGGCTTCAGTAGGGAAAACACATTTGGTGGCTGGTTGCTCTGCAGATCTCAAATCTGGGGCGATGGGGAAGACCCCTAAGGTACCAGGCGACTCCGATCCTGGGAGAAGACGAAGGCCCGATGGAGGAGAAGCGAGCCTCGGGTACGCGGGCTCCCCAGAGCCCCAGAAGATAAAGCTACCAGGTCATGCCAAGCAGGGATTGTCAACGTGGCTTTGGGATGGTGGGGTACTCTTTCCCCAAGTAACCCCCCCCAAACCCCTATATTCATTAAGTCTTTCGCATACCCAAGAAGCCTTAAATCAGTGATTGATAAGGGTCCTTAAACACACTCTTTGCTTCACTAATATAAGCACTTCTTCCTAACTGGAGGGACGATTATGTGTAAAATGGACATAAGTCAAAAGGAGACCAGAGCAAGTTCTATCTATAGTGCTGCTCATTAGAAGATAAAATTCAGGAAGGAAAATGGAACTTCCTGACGTAAGTGTGGGAGGAATGATCTAGACTTCTATTATCCGGGCTTAACCTGTAGTTCTTTTCCTAAGATCCTGAGGCTGGACTTTGGTCCAGGTCAGTAGACCTGCCCTTGTGGGAAATTCTTTTTCTAGCCCCTCCCCTATTCCTCTCCTCCCCCGACATTATCCAAGGAGAGAACGAGACTGTCTACTATCTAAGTCTGTAGGAGGCCAGGAGGCAGCCTCCCCCTGGTCCTGTGCCTGGCACTACAGCTGCTTACACAGACTGCCCCAGCCAGGCCAGGGGCACCTCCTGGGACATGCCCAAGAGCCAACGGAGGGTCCCTGGGAAGCATTCCTGCACCACCGTTCAACGTGCCCCCGCAAGTCCATCTGAGCCTGGTCCTTGCATTCTGTGCTCCCCCAGTGGCTGTGTCTGCAGCAGGTGAGGGGGTGGACACCCCTTGTCCTCCTTCCACGCCTCATCACACTGGTCTGGGAATCCCCAGATATCACACATACCTCATGCTTGCGAGGGGCTCACAATCTAGTGAGTAGGACAAGTTACTACACAGGTGACAAGGACTATGAGAGAAGCATGAGGTTGGGGCCAGGACACATGGGGGAAGGGAGAGAGGCTTGAAGGACCAGGAAGGTGGCCCTCAAGCTGACAGCCATCCCATGACCTAATTTCATCATGTGTACCCAGAACCTGCTAATTTTAAACTTGGGTGGATGCATCTTTTGGCAAAAAAAAAAAAAAAAAGTGGCTGTCAGTCTAATCTGAACACTCCTTGGGGCATACAGCTGGTCACTAGAAAAACATTACCAACAGCCTCATTGTCACCACCAGCATGATGGGGATAATCTGCTCCTCCCCTCATGTTCAGTGAAGAAGTTCAAGGGCACAGGTGTGAAGAGGAAGAATCCTAACTCCCCTGTACTGGCTGGCACCCCCAGCCCCAGCAGAAAAGTAGTCAAAGGAGGGGGGCTCTAGCTCTGCTCCAGCAGAAGCAGTAAGGCCAGGGAGGATGATCAAAGGAGTAATTTAATATTTGAAAACGATGTGACCTCCAAGGTCTTAATTTCCAAAATATACAAACAGTTCATACAACTCAATAACAAAAAAACAAACAACCCAGTCAAAAATTGGGCAGAAGACCTAAACAGACATTTCTCCAAAGAAGACATACAGATGGCCAACAGGCACATGAAAAGATGCTCAACATCGCTAATTATTAGAGAAATGCAAATCAAAACTACAATGAGGTATTACCTCATACTGGTCAGAACGGCTGCCATTAAAAAGTCTACAAATAATAAATACTGGAGAGAGTATGGATAAAAGGGAACCTTCCCACACCGTTGGTAGGAATGTAAGTTGGTGCAGCCACTACAGAAAATAGTATGCAGTATGGAGGTTCCTTAAAAAATGAAAAATGGAGTCACCATATGATCCAGCAACCCCACTCCTGGGCATATATCTGGAGAAAAACATGGTCCGAAAGGGTATATGCACCCCAATGGTCACAGCAGCTCTATTTATAATAGCCAAGACATGGAAGCAACCTAAATGTCCATCAACAGAGGAATGGATAAAGAAGCTGTGGTACATATATACAATGGAATATTACTCAGCCATTTAAAAGAATGAAATAAGGCCATTTGCAGCAACATGGATGGACCTAGAGATTATCACACTAAGTAAGACAGAAAGAGAAAGACAAATACCATATGATACCACTTATATGCAGAATCTAAAATATGATACAAGTTAACTTATTTAGGAAACAGAAACAGACTCATAGATGTAGAAAACAAACTTATGGTTACCAAAGGGAAAAGGTGGGTGAGAAGGGATAAATTAGGAGTTCGGGATTAACATATACACACTACTACATATAAAATAGATAAACAAGGACCTACTGTAGAGCACAGGGAATTATATTCAGTATCTTTTTTTTTTTTTTTTTTTTGACTGCACCACGTGGCATGTGGGATGTTAGTTCCCTGATCAGGGATTGAACCTACACCCCCTGAAGTGGAAGCGTGGAGTCTTAACCACTGGACCGCCAGGGAAGTCCCTCAATATCTTGTAATAAACCATAGTGGAAAAGAATATGAAAAAGTATATATATAAAAAACTGTATCACTTGGTGTACACAAGAAACTAACATAACATTGTAAATCAACTATATTTCAATAAAATAAATAAATAAATTGGAGTACTTTAAGGTTGAGCACCGGATAAAGGGGGCCTGCACAGAGGAGAGGGAGCCATCTCTCCATAGCAATTTGGGCGGGAAGAGGGTTCCACCCTCCCTATCACTAGTCAGACAGCCTTCCCCCAGCTGGGTAGAAGGTCTTGCAGATGGGGTCTAGTTCCTGTGTCCTAACCCTCAGCAGGCAGGCACGTGACTTCTGGCCCACTGCTGCCCTTCCCAGCCTCAGCCCCAACACCATCCAAAGGTCCACGGCTACCTTTCTTACGAAGACCCTGTCACACTGGCGAACCCCTCAGAGAGGGTGGTCACAAACCCCAAGCCTTACCCTAACCACGCATGTCACAAAAGGGGCTGTCGGCCTCCCCCCGAGTGGTCATTAAGTGGAAAAGCATAGAAAAGCACAGCACCTGTCAAGTAGCCACCACATGCCTCACACGGCTCTCAGGTTCTCTCACTGAATCCTAACATTCCTAGAAAACATTTCCCCCAGTTTACAGAAGAGGAAATTAAAGAAGATTCACTCGTCTCATCATTCTGCAGAGGGGGGCTCTGTTCTGGACACTGCGGCCCTACACTGAACAAGACAAACACAGGCTTGTTCTTGTGGAGCATACATTCTAGTGTGGGGGAAAAGATAATAAGAAAACAGAAAATAATCCCAGATACTTGTTAAACACTATATAGAAAACAAAACAGGATGATTTGATTGAGGGACACGGAGGAACAGTTATAGAGAAAAGGAGACTCCAGATAGAGGGAACAACAGCCCATGCAAAGGCCCTGCGGCATGAAGGAGCTTGACTTATTCAAGGAAGAGAAAGGAGGTCAGAATGGGATGGGGTAGGAGACAAGGGAAGAGAGCAGGCCAGGGCTGGACTGTGTCAGGTAACAGAGGTGGTGATAAGGACTGGAAATTGTAACTGCAATGGGATGACGGTAGAGGTCATTAAGCAGGGAAGTGACACAACCTAAGTTCTGCTGTTGTGGGAAGAATGAACAATGGGGTCCAGGTTTAAAGAGGTTTAGAGAGGCTAAATAAGCAGCTCAAGGTTTCACTGCCATTAGTAGCTTGCGTTCAACACCAAGGTTTGTTTTCCCAGTGTCACATTTTACATACTGTAGTATAACACTATACTGGAATCTCATATCTGACAAAGGGGGGGCTCCCACTATCTCTGTCATCCCAGGCTTGCTTCCTGCACCAGTCAAGTGAGGATAACTGCTCCTGGTTCTATGATGACAATTCAACAGCATAGATGGAAACACGCTTTGTATTCATCTGGCAGCATGCAACAAACAAAGAGTATGACATTATAAGCAAGGAAAGCCAGTGTGGAGAAAAGGGAACCCTCCTACACTGTTGGTGGGAATGTAAATTGGTACAGCCACTATGGAAAACAGTATGGAGGTTCCTCAAAAAACTTAAACTAGAGTTGCCACATGATCGAGCAATCCCACTCCTGGGCATATATCCAGAGAAAATTCTAATTTGAAAAGATACATGCAGTACTTCCCTGGTGGCTCAGTGGTTAAGAATCTGCCTGCCAATGCAAGGGACATGGGTTTGATCCCTGGTCCGGGAAGATCCCACATGCCGCGGAGCAACTAAGCCCATGCGCCACAACTACTGAGCCTGCGCTCTATATCCCATGAGCCACAACTACTGAAGCCCGCGCACCTAGAGCCCATGCTCCTCAACAAGAGAAGCCACCACAACGAGAAGCCACCACAACAAGAAGCCCACGCACAGCAACGAAGAGTAGCCCCACTTGCAGCAACTAGAGAAAGCCCATGCGCAGCCACGAAGACCCAACGCAGCCAAAAATAAAATAGTAATTAATTAATTTTTAAAAAAGAAATGGACAGAAAAGACACATGCACCCCTATGTTCACAGCAGCACTGTTTACAATAGCCAAGACAAGGAAGCAACCTAAATGTCCATCAACAGATGAATGGATGAAGAAGATGTGATACATATACAATAGAGTACTACTTGGCCATAAAAAAGAATGAAATAATTTCATTTGCAGCAACATGGATGAACATAGAGATTATAATACTAAATGAAGTGAGTCAGAAAGAGAAAGACAAATACCATACGATATCACTTATATGTGGAATCTAAAATATGATACAAATGAACTTATTTACAAAACAGAAACAGACTCACAGACACAGAGAACAAACTTATGGTTACCAAAGGGGGAAGAGGGTGGGGAAAGGATAAATTGGGAGTTTGGAATTAGCAGGTACAAACTATTACCTATAGCGTGGATAAAAAACAAGGTCCTACCGTATAGCACAGGGAACTATATTCAGTATCTTGTAACAAACCATAACAGAAAAGAATATGAAAAAGAATATGTATTTGTATGTATAACTGAATCACTTTGCTGTACACCAGAAACTAACAAAACATTGTAAATCAACTATACTTCAATTTTAAAAAAAAAGAAACCCAGGATTTACCCTAATAAGACAAGCTTCAAGTCACAGGTGACCCCGAGTATCCACCCGAGTGAGTTTTCTATCTCTAACCTGAAAAACCTGGACAAACCCATCCTCCTTCAAGGTAGGCAGCCCAACAGTGAACTAATACGGCATTATGGCATGGGTGACACACAATTAATGGGGAACTGCCTGCCCTGCTCCTTTGAGTGGCTGGAGGAGAGATTAGAACAATCTTACTTATATACAAAAGGTTGAGGATTCTCAGGTAGTTGAGCTGGTTTCAGAACTCCTTCCTGATAGAAAGGACCAATGAGGTCAAAGCCATTCCTCCTAAGCTATGAGCAGAACTAACAACCACTCGAGCCTACAATGAACAAGGAAGCCCAATTTCCACAGCAGGCCTCACTAATTTATTTAGCCACCACCTCCAGAAAATGACCAAGACCTTACTGCCTGGTGCACCATCCCCACTGCCCCAGTTTTTTTTGTTGTTGTTTTTTTGCGGTACGCGGGCCTCTCACTGTTGTGGCCTCTCGCGTTGCGGAGCACAGGCTCCGGACGCGCAGGCTCAGCGGCCATGGCTCACGGGCCCAGCCGCTGCGCGGCATGTGGGATCTTCCCGGACCGGGGCATGAAGCCGCGTCCCCTGCATTGGCAGGCGGACTCTCAACCACTGCGCCACCAGGGAAGCCCTGCCCTAACTTTTTAACTGAACCACCAAGACCTGGATTTCTTCTCCAGATGCCTAAAATGTGCTTCCACCTTGGGCCATTCTGTTCTGGGAAGAAGACCAAGGGAAGCAGAGGAAAGCCACAGCCCCGACAAGCAATGCAAGACGGAGATTGACTAGGTACAGGAGAAAAGAAAAAATAATTTTACTAGAAGATAGCTACCCCCTAATGAGGAAAAAACCCTGAATAGCTGGTGACGTTTTAAGCAGAACTCCATAGACATCAGGTGCAAATGCACTGGATATAAGACCTGTTTGTGTAGGGAGCCAGGTAATCCACTAAGAAGACCTCTCCTTCCCTGTACTGGGTTGAATGGTGTCCCCCCAGAACCTAAAAATGTGGTCTTATTTGGAGATAGGGTCTTTTCAGATGTAATTAGTTAAATTAAGATGAGGTTACACTGGATTAAAGTAGCCCCTATTCCAATGACAGGTGTCCTTATAAGGAGAGAAAATAGATACAAATAGAACACCATGTGACAACAGAGACAGAGATGGGAGTGATGCCTCACGAGCCAAGGAATGCCAAGGAGTAGCATGGCCTTGCCAACACCTTGATTTTGGACTTCTAGCCTCCAGAACTGTGAGAGAGCATATTTTTACTGTTTAAGTCCCCAGGTTTATGGTACTTTGTCCCAGCAGCCCTAGGAAACCAATACACACCTTTATTTCACACCTGTTCCCCAAACCACCCTTCCCAGTCTCAGCCCAGGGGCAGGAGACAAGACACACAGGCCACATTTCTAACCCACCTGGACCCTTCCACCTTCCTGAAGCCCATCAGCACTTCTCCCATTGAGGTGAGGAGAAAGCAGAGATCACATTTCAGCTGCCTCCACCTTCTGCCACCAGTGGCAAACTGGCAGGGGAGTGTTTGTTCTCCCCACATTCTCTTAAGTTTTGTAGCCCCTTCTTTATTTATTTATTTATTTATTATTTTTTAACATCTTTATTGGAGTATACCTGCTTCACAATGCTGTTTGTTAGTTTCTGTTGTACAACAAAGTGAATCAGCCATATGTATACATATATCCCCATATCCCCTCCCTCTTGTGTCTCCCTCCTGCCCTCCCTACCCGACCCCTCTAGGTAGTCAAAGCACGGAGCTGATCTCCCTTTGCTATGTGGCTGCTTCCCACAGCAAAATCTATTTTACATTTGGTAGTGTATATAAGTCCATGCCACTCTCTCACTTTGTCACAGCTTCCCCTTCCCCTTTCCCATGTCCTCAAGCCCATTCTCTATGTCTGCATCTTTATTCCTGTCCTGCCACTAGGTTCATGAGAACGATTTTTTCTTTTTTTTTTTTTTAGATTCCATATATACGTGTTAGCATACGGTATTTGTTTTTCTTTTTCTGACTTACTTCACTCTGTATGACAGACTCTAGGTCCATCCACCTCACTACAAATAACTCAATTTCGTTTCTTTTTATGGCTGAGTAATATTCCATTGTATATATGTGCCACATTTTCTTTATCCATTCATCTGTCGATTAGGTTGCTTCCATGTCCTGGCTATTGTAAATAGTGCTGTGTAGCCTCTACTTTAGTGTTTCTTAAATCTTATTCAGTCCCATCCTAGATATATTTGGGGTGGGGGCATTAACTACGTATGCTTTATACTATCATTTACCTAGTTATTCTTTATGTAAAGTCACTATTTTTACTTAAATTTATTTTAAAAGGAACTACATCGTTACAATATATGGAAAATAATCATCATTTAGCCTATGCAGAACTTGCTCGATATATATGTTTTTAAATTGCACATTAAAGTAAATACACAATGATTATTTTTTTTAAGTTCATTCATGTACCCTTTAAAATAATCTCGGGTGACAGTACTATGGGAAATACCACCTTAAGGGGTACAGTTTAGTTGTCTGAGAACTCTGGGCTCCTAAGCAGGAAAACCAGTTTAAGCTCCAGTCTCGTTTCTCACCTCACGACTGTCCCAGGAGGAGGCTAAGAGCAGGAGGAAAGGAAAGCAGCACCGGGAGTGCCTAGTTCCCACGCAGGGCGACCTGAGGATACGGAGTCGAGAGCGAAAGGGACTTTAAATACCCAGCCCTGCGAGTGACAAGGGCGGGGACGGACTGACCTTCTCGCGCAGGGTGCAGTGGACGTCCGAGGCGACACGCCCTTCCCACCACGGCTCATCCATCATCGAGTCTACGGCGCCGCGATGCGAGGCTACCGGGCTCTCAGGGCGCACCCTGTGTGGACACGGGCAACTTCAGCGGCCGCAGCGCGCCCCCCGGCATCCCATCCTCTCTCGTCCTCGGCCGGGGTCTCTGCCGGGCGCCCCCTCCTGTCCCGCTCAGCGGAGCTGGCGGTCGCCTCCCATCCCGGGAAGGTTGCAGTGCCCCCTCCCCTCTATTCGCGGGACCTGAGGCGACCTGGAGCTGTGCAACAACTTGCAGAATTTTTATCTTCCCTTTTGCAAAAGTTGCAGAGAAAGTTGCCGACTTCGCTAGCTCTCCAGAGGCCAGGGCTCCGGCAGCGGCCACCGGCTCGCCGTCCCCAACTCCTCCCCCGCCGCCCAGCCTTTGTCCTGCTCCCACATCCTGCCCTCCAGCCGGGGCGAAACTCACGCATCACTCTCCGGGCGTGGGGGGCTGCGGGCGCCGGGCCCCCCCGGCCCAGGGCCGAGCTGGCTGTGCCCTGGGGTGCCTGCACGCGGATGGGCCCTAGCGCTGGGCGCTCCACTCTCTTGACTGCCGCCTCCGTAGCCAGGCTAGCCCCCGCCACCGCCGCGCCCCTGCATGCGCTCGGGTCCCGCCGCGGCTCGCAGCCTCGGGGCCGCCGGGGGCCTTCCTCCCTCGCCGGGGGAATTGGGGGCCGAGCCTCGCGCATGCGCCGCTGGCCCCCGCACCCCGCGGGGCGGGGGGCTGGGAACTGGAGTCTTTCTTTCGCCGGCGCTGGCTGCGTTTCCTGTCAGCTCTCCTCCCCCGCCTCGGTGGAAAGCTTCTTCTCACCTTCGCTTGGGCGCCGGGTGGCCTCCTGGGCACCCCGCGGACACACGCGGGCAGCGCTGGGACGGCGGCGCCAGGACCGCGGTGCCACCTGCGCGCTCCACTCGTGAAAGGCGCGGGCAGAATGCCCCCAGAAAGTTCTCTCTCCCGCGTGCGCTGTTCTAGCCAACCTTTCGTCGGTTCCACCTGGCTGTTGTTTTTTTTTAATTTCTTTTTTTTTTTTTTAACCAGCCCTGCAATGGGGAGGTGGATTTCCAAACGGACAGTTGCCACGAAATCGCCAGAAAATCCGCTCTTGATTATTCACGAGTCCCTGATTCTAAAGGAGGCTCAGTAAATGAACGGATATTTTTTTGTGCTCCTGCAAGGTATAAATTCTACGCCTTACACTGGGAGAAAACCAGTCTTTTTGGAGGGTCCGCTGGATGGAAGGCATTGTCTTTTTAATTGAGTTGTTTTCAGAAAGGCACGCCCTTTAATCAGCTCCTCTGATGGCACAGAAGATTGATTGGTTTCTGTGATTCTTCTGGACGTTCACAGATCTGTTTCAAATCCAGCTAGCAACTGGGTGACTTTTGCCATGTTCCTCAGACTCTGTAAGCTTGGAACCCTCATGTGTAAATTGGGAATAAAAATTGCACCAACCTGCTGGAGATACTGTATCATTAAATAAGATACTTCATATAAAGGGATAATCTCCATGCCAAGTATAAAGCAAACAACAAATAGCTGCCACTAAAGAGCCTTTGGTTTCTGACTGGTACCCAAGTACCCACCTGGAAAAAAAATTTTAAATCAGCTTTGATAAGCTTCAATAGGTGCTTAAAGAGAAGTTTTAATATAAAAAATAAATTTGAAAAACTGTGAAAGTGAAAAATATCTAAGAATAAACAATAAGTGCAGGCTCTTAATAAAGAAATTATAAAGGTTAAACATAATAAGAAAGGCTTGAAGAAATAGAAATAGGTGAAAATATCAACTTTACTCAAATTAACTCAATAAAATTCTAATGATTGTGGGTAGATGGGGGTGGGGGAGGGATGGCAACACTTTTTCTAAACTCAAATGGAGGAATATCTATGACAAAAGCTAAGATTTTTATATTTTAAAAATGGGGTATAGATCTATATATTGCCAAATCTTAGAACATATTGCAAAGCTATAATTCAAACAGTGGTGTTGACACAAGAATGGATGGATAAGTATCAGTGGAATAATAGTTTAGAAACATATCCTACATACTTAAAAATTAACTGTGTGATAAATGTGGCATTTCCCTTTGAGGGGAAAAGGATAAATTCTTCAATAAATTGGGCAGGGGAAATTAGTTAATTTGGGGGAAAAAAGTAAAACTAGGGATTTATTTAAAGCATCATCAAAATAAATATAAGAACTTGTCAAATGACAAAACTAAATTTAGTAATGAGTTTGATGTTCTTTATTTAAGGGAAAACAATTCATGAATTGGGAGAGTGCAGTGCCTCACAAGCAGTGGAACATTCTTCCCAAGGGATTTGGGGCAAAAGCGAGTTTTATAGAGCATTCGAAGGGGCAACAAGGAAACGGCATGATTGGCTAGGAGGTCCCGTTTTCTAGGGTAAGGTGAGCCAGCTTTAGCTGAGGTGGAGGACTGTGATTGGTGTAGTTAGGTTTCCTAGACAGCGAGGTGTTTCCCATAAGTGCAGGCTGATTTAGGTTTAGATTTGTGATGTAGGCCAGGCCACTGGGGCAGCCTCCATTTGGTGGGTCCCAACATACAATTTAACTTTTTCAAACCCAAAGAACTACAAAGAAATATCAACATCCCCCCACCAAAAAAAAAAAATCACAAGAGAACTAAAAGAAAACGCAGGTTATTTCAGAGGAGAAGGCCTAGAGCTTAAGGCATAGGAAGAAACAAAAGGCCAGGATGAGTATATATATTTTAATAAATATGCAAGACTTAGACATCAAATATCACCAAAAAGGAAAATGACAAATTGGAGAAAATGTTTTTAACAAATGTGGTAAAGGTTTATCTTACTATATAGACCTCTTGTAAATCAATACATATTATAAAACGCTAATACCTGAAATGCAGAAAAGTATGAACAGGCATGCATGATAGAAGAAATTCAGGGACTTCCCTGGTGGTCTAGTGGTAAGGAATCCACCTTCCAATGCAGGGGACGCAGGTTCGACCCCTGGTCCGGGAACTAAGATCCCACATGCCACGGGGCAACTAAGCCTATGTGCCACAACTACTGAGCCCGAGCACCTCACCTAGAGAGCCGGTGTGTCGCCAACTACAGAGCCCACGCGCTCTGGAGCCCCTGCACCACAACTAGAGAGAAGCCCACATGCCACAACGAAGATCCCATGTGCCTCAACTAAGACCCAACGCAGCCAAAAATAATAAATGAATATTTTTTAAAAAGAAAGAAGAGGTCTTCCCTGGTGGCGCAGTGGTTGAGAGTCCGCCTGCCGATGCAGGGGATGCGGGTTCG
>NC_041221.1:154279153-154279825 GCF_002837175.3 Physeter macrocephalus
CCCTGGGGGTCCAGAGCCTGGGCTCCGCTACGGGAAAGGCCACGACAGAGGAAGGCCCGCGTACCGCAAAAAAAAAAAAAAAAAAAGAAGAAATTCAAATGGACAATTATCATTTTTTAAATGCTCATACTAGTAAAGACATTAAACATGTTTTAGAAACAAGGTATATCTTTGTAAAGAATTTTTAAGAACACAATACACAGGATTGACATATATACAGTGTTGGTGGGAATATAAATTAATACCATCTTCTGAAAGACAATATCACTCAAAAACCTTAAAAATGTATCATTGTATCCAACTATTCCACTCTGGAAATTTATTCTAAAAAAATAAGCAGATGAATACAAAGATTTCTTTACAAGGGGTTTCATCAACAAATGCGCTTTTATCATAGTGAACTATTAGAACTGGGACTGGTTAAATAATAATTTGGCTCTTACCATTTTTTAAGAGAATGAATAATGACTTGAGAAAATGTTCACAAGACATTAAGTGAAAAAGGTTAGATTATGATCCCAGTTGTATATTACATTCACACACAAACACAAAAGAAACAAAACAAATACGTAAAAATATTAACTGTGTAATCAGAGTGGTCGGATTATGGGTAATTCTAATTAACTTTTTATTCTAGTATATCTGAATTTTCTTTTTTTTTTTTTTTTTTTT
>NC_041221.1:154279948-154293644 GCF_002837175.3 Physeter macrocephalus
CCAGACGCGCAGGCTCAGCGGCCATGGCTCACGGGCCCAGCCGCTCCGCGGCATGTGGGATCTTCCCGGACCAGGGCACGAACCCGCGTCCCTGCATCGGCAGGCGGACTCTCAACCACTGAGCCACCAGGGAAGCCCCTATCTGAATTTTCTATAAGAAACATGCATTACTTTCACAAACAGGAAAAAAGAGTGAATGTTATTTTTAAGTAATCACACGATATATTTACTAGAGTGGCCTTCCATTGAATAACAATTCACAGTGTTGTTTTGTTTTTGGTTTTGTTTTGCTTTTTTTCATAGCAGTATTATTTCTTTCTCAGGCTACACCAAAAGAGGACAGACCTTTACTATTCACTGATTTGGAGTCTTCTTTTCCTAAACTTCAGCTCTCAGTTATCTGGAGTTCCGATAGGTGAGAGGGAGACAGAATCTTGGGGCTTTTCTCCCAGGGTATTTTAAGAAGATAGTAAACATCATTCGTATTCTGCAGTTCTTTTTGTATCATTCTCAGGAGTCTCTCGTTTTCCCAGTGTCTCTGAAAGATAAAAACATGTTGCACTGATGGTTTTGGTAATGAGTCCTGTCCACAGGTAGAAATGATGTTGGTGCCCTTAGCAGAAGAAGCTTCCTCTGGTGCACGGCAGAGGAACAACACAACTGGAGTTACTTCTCCCACCCACTCCATCCCCAACTAAGCTAAGAAGTGTACATTCATTTATTCATTCATTCACTCAAAAACTAAAACTGTATCAAGCGCTTACTATGAGCCGATTACCACCCTCCCACTTGCAATCTCTGAAGCTCACAGGTTCGGAACCAAAGATTTAGAGCAAGGCCATCCTACCTCAAACTTTACCAGGTATAAAATGAGAAAATATTTTTTTTTCTCTGACCTTTCCAATCTTCCGCAGAGGATAAATCAATCTAATATTATAAACTGCTCACTTTAACTTTCCTTTGTCTTTATTTTTTCCCCATAGGCTATAAGCTCTCACATTAAAAATATACATTTATGGTGAAATAAACGTGTTCTCATCCTGGTCCTAGGCCTTGTTCTCCTTCCCAAGGATAAGCAGCGCCTTGTGTTTCCTTCCAGAAGTGATCCACGCACTTACCAACACGAACACCCATGCCTTTCCCCCCTTTACACAAATGGCAGCATATGGAATGCATCCTTCTGCACCTTCTTTTTCCCTCTCAGTTGTTTCATGGCAGTGCCTGCAGAGCTGCATAGTTATCCCATAGTCCCATAGTATGGATCCATCATGATGTATGTAACCAGTCTTCTTTTGCTAGATACTTAGGTTGTTTCCTGTCTTTTGCTGCCATAACCACACTGCAGTGAATATCCTGCAGTGGCAGGATGGTCAGTGACATAAATTCTTCGGGCACTCAGCTTTACAGGTCCTAAGCTGAGGCAAAGACTTTGAGTAGTATTTCCTTAGGGTCTTAATGGTTTGCATTGCTCCATTTAGGACCAAAGGCATGAAGCCTGGCTCAGTTTATAGGGATAGAAGGAAGACATCTGGGCTATAAACTTTGAGACATAAGCCTTGTTTACCACTTTGGTCTTTAACCAAAAACCAAGTCAACCCCTTTAAACTCTTTCTAGCTCTGTGCTCTACATAGTCTAAAGGACATTGGCCAAATCCTTTATGATCCTTGATTCGAAATTCATGAGATATATTTCTACAGATTAGGTCTGAGACTCCAGCAGGAAGAATTTTAAAAAGCAGCATTTTGCAAACAAAACTCAAAACCTAGGATATTTATAAAGCTGGTCCATACTACTTTTTTCAATTAAAAAAATAGTATGAGGGGACTTCCCTGGTGGCGCAGTAGTTAATTTAAGAATCCGCCTGCCAATGCAGAGGACACGGGTTCGAGCCCTGCTCCGGGAAGATCCCACATGCCTTGCAGCAACTAAGCCCATGCGACACAAGTACTGAGCCTGCGCTCTAGAGCCTGTGAGCCACAACTACTGAGCCCACATGCCAAAAATACTGAAGCCTGTGCACCCTAGAGCCCAAGGGCCCCAACAAGAGAAGCCACCGCAATGAAAGCCTGCACACCACAACAAAGAGCAGCCCCCGCTCGCCGCAACTAGAGAAAGCCTGCATGCAGCAGTGAAGACCCAATGCAGCCAAAAATAAATAAATAAATACATTAATTTAAAAAAATAGTATGAGATCAAAAACGCACAAAAGGAATAAGAAAAAAATAAATTTCCCTCTTGCTGGGCCAGTTCCTGGGTTGAGTTGTACAGGCTCAAGCTCAGGAGGGCCTTGTGCTTGATTTTAATGTTCTACTGTCACCACCTTGAAATTCTTAAGAGTTTTGTCTTTGAACCCGTGTTTCGTAAACGAAGTCCGGGAGGACAGAGGAGCATACATATGAGCAGATGACATCCGTGACATAGGTGTCTGCTGTTCCTTGCTGCCCCATGAGCATGGAATTCTAGTGGATCTCCTAGGCCTGGGAGTTTAGTGAAATCCAAAGAAGTAGAAGGTAAACGTGTTACCTCTATATCTGGGAGGCAGGAGGAACTGACAACCCTGAGAAGCTATACTTTCCACTGCACTAGAGTTGCTTTGAATGCAAAAAGAAGGTGTGACCGTTTCCTAAAGGCTGCTGTAAACAAAATACCACAAACTGGGTGGTTTAAAACAACAGAAATTTATTCTCTCAGAAGTCTGGAGGCTAGAATTCTGAAATCAAGGTGTCAGTGGGGCTATGCTCCCTCTGAGACTCTGGATAGAACCCTTCCTTGCCTCTTTGAGCTTCTGGTGGTGGCCATCAGTCTGTGGCTTGTGGCTGCATCACTCCACTCTCTGCCCCTATCTTCACAACATTCTTATAAGGACAGTAGTCAGCCATCTAGGATTAAGGGCTCACCCCACTCCAGTAGGATCTCACCTTAACTAACTATATCTGGAATGACCCTATGTCCAAATAAAATGTTAGGACTTCAACATATTTGGAAGGGAGGACACAATTCAACCCATAACAGAAGGCAATAACATTCTGAGAAATATGAATGACCCAGGAAGCCTATCATAGCCTTTCTTACTGGTGTTGCTTCCTTGTATTAAGCTACCATGTGTCATGACATAGAAGGAAAGGAAAAGGTGGGGCAACCTGTCATTCCTTTTCCTTTCCTCTCTTCCCGACTCATGAGTGAGCCAGAGGTAGAGAGTATTGATAAGATGTGCACATCTCAAGAAGTTCATCGCAACAGTATTCACAATAGCCAAGATATGGCTAAGTGCCCATTGATGGATGAATGAATAAAGAAATTGTAGTATATCTACACAATGGAATATTATTCAGCCTTAAAAAAAAGGGAATCCTGTCATGTATAACAACATGGATGAACCTGCAAGGCATTAAGCTAAGTGAAATAAGCCAAACACAAAAAGACAAGTACTGCATGGTATCACTTACACGTGGAAGCTAAAAGACTCGAATTCATAGAGGCAGATAGTAGAACAGTGGTTATCAGGGGTGGGGAACTGGGGAAAATGGGAAGATGTTGGTCAAAGGGTACAAAATTGCAGTCCTGTAAGATGGGTAGGTTCTGGGGATCTAATGCACAGCATAGTGTCTATAGATAGTAAAACTGCATTGTAGGGACTTCCCTGGTGGTCCAGTGGATAAGACTCCATGCTTCCAAGGCAGCGGGAACGGGTTCCATCCCTGGCCAGGGAACTAGGATTCCACAAGTGAGGTGGCCAAAAACAACAACAACAACAACAACAACAAAAACAAAAAACAGGTAACTATGTACAATGATGGGGTGATGGATATGTTAATTAGCTCAACTGTAGTAATCATTTCTCTATGTACTTCAAAACACATGTTGTACACCTTAAATGTATACAATTTTTATTAGAAAACAAAAACAAAAAAACCCAAAACAAAAGCAAAAAGGAGTGAAATAAAAAGCTGCATTAGTTGTGTGCAGCATTTCCACTGCTATTATATAAACTAAATACATATGAACATACAAACTGTGAAATATGAATTGTGTGATTTCAGGGATCCTGCATATGAGTAAAATACTTTTACTTTTGCATTGAAAAGTGGAAATGCACAATATAAAGATGAATGATAAAACTCTGAGTAATATTTAAATTTTTTTTTTTTTTTTTTTTTTCAGTACGCGGGCCTCTCACTGTTGTGGCCTCTCCCGTTGCGGAGCACAGGCTTTGGACGCGCAGGCTCAGCGGCCAGCCGCTCCACGGCATGTGGGATCCTTCCGGACCGGGGCACGAACCCGTGTCCCCTGCATCAGCAGGTGGACTCTCAACCACTGCGCCACCAGGGAAGCCCTCTTTTCTTTTTTTAAATGTTTGGTCATGCCATGTGGCTTGTGGGATCTTAGTTCCCCGACCAGGAACTGAACCCATGCCTTGGGCTTTGGCAGTGAAAGCACAGAGTCCTAATCACTGGACTGCCAGGGAATTCCCAATTTTTCTTTACTTAGAACATTAAATAGCAAATAAAACAATGACAAGTTGAGAGATGGCAGAAGAAAGGAAAAAACTTTCTATTTTAATAACTTTAACAGCACTTTTCCCTGCTTTTTGAACAAGGAGCGCCATGTTTTCATTAAGCACTGGCCCTGCAAACGGAGCTAGCCCAGCTCCCACCTCTCCCTCTGAACTCTACCCCAGAGGAAGCCCATTGCTATGGCCTGAATGTTTGCATCCCCACCATCTCCTAAATTCATATGTTGAAATCCTAACACCCCAAGGTGATGCTATTAGGAGGTGGGGGCTTTGGGAGACGATTAGGTCATGAGGGTGGTGCCTTATAAAAGAGACCCTGGAGGGACCCCTGGCCCCTTCCGCCATGTTGAGGACACAGTGGGAAGGTGATGGCTATGAACCAGGAGGAGCGCTTTCACTAGAATGTGACCATGCTGGCACCTTGTTCTTTGTGTTCCCAGCCTCCAGAACTTCTGAGAAATAAATTCCTCTTGTTTATAAATGACCCAGTCTGTGGTATTTTGTTATAGTAGCCTGAATGGACTAAGACACCCCTTTATATTTCCTCCCAAAGATATTCTATACCTTATGATTCTTAATCTGAACTCACCCATCCCCCTCCATGGGCAATCCTTGGGGCAAAAATTTTCCCTTCTCCCCACCATTACAATTTACCCTCACACCATTTAGGCTCCTTGAAGACAAGGACAGTGCCTTATGTAAAGGAGGTGGTCAATACAGTTTTCCTGCATTAATAGATAAATGAGGGACATATGGATAGCAGAGCTAATGGAGTCTGAAGGAATCAGCTGGCTCAGACTTCTGCTTGGTAAGGCATTATCCCCAGTTTTCAAATGAGACTCAGAAAGTTGTAAGACCCTGGACACTTATGCTCTCTGGTAGTAAAAAGGAGGAACTATTGTTTCCTTGAAA
Source organism: Physeter macrocephalus (assembly GCF_002837175.3). Lineage (NCBI taxonomy): Eukaryota > Metazoa > Chordata > Mammalia > Artiodactyla > Physeteridae > Physeter > Physeter macrocephalus. The sequence goes on from NC_041221.1 coordinate 154,285,375, forward strand.
GACTGTTGTGACTATGAAAAGAAGAAAGGTGCGTGGAAGTACAAACTGCTCTCTAATATGTGTCACTCAAAACATGCCAGAACCTTCCTAGGACATTGCTTTTTTTTTTTTAATATTAATTAATTTATTTGGCTGTGCCAGGTCTTAGTTGCCACGTGCCAGATCTTCATTGCGTCACACAGGATCTAGTTCCCCGACCAGGGATCGAAGCCGGGCCCCCTGCACCGGAAGGGTGGATTCTTAACCACTGGACCGCTAGGGAAGTCCCAGGACATTGCTCTTTAGAGCCTAAAGCAAGTGCTGTGTAAACTCACTGTGGGGAGTTGGCAAGCAGCTCTTCTTCCACAGGGCTCAGTTTCTCCTCTGTCAAAGGAGGGAATGGGATTAGATCCCCAGGGTGGGAAACAAACCCAGGGGGACCAAGGGGTCAGGAAGTCAACGTGAGAGAATCTTGCTGGGTGGAAGAAAGCTCTCACAGCCCTCCTGTGTAACTTCCCTACCCCCACTCCCCACTCTGAAGGAGACACAGGGATAGAGAAGTACTCTTCTCTGTGAGGAAGACAACAGCACAAGTTTGATGTTCAAGGGCCATGCAGTCGAGGCACCGGGGGACAACAGGGAGTGGTGAGGACTGCGGTGAACTAGACAGCTCATGGCGCATCCCAAGTGAGGCGCCCGCTGTTCCGCTATGATTGTTCCAGCTCCAGAGTTTGGGTCCATTATTCCCAGTTTGTTAGATTTCTCAGAGAAAGAGGAAACCAAGACATCTGATTTTTAAGATACTGGCTTTTTTTCCTTTCCTTTTCTTTTTATTTTTTTTTTTTTAAATGCTTATGGCCACCCTCAGCATCAGACCCATTTTGTGAATGCTGGACTAGGTGTGTGATAAGGAGCATTCCAGCCTGACTAGGAATCTGTGGGGAACAATGGAACAAGAGCCTAAGAACTCCCCAGACTCCAGGAGGAAATAAAAGCAGCCATTAACTTAAAAGCCCCTGAGCCTGCCAGACGCCCCTCCCCTGACAGACAATGAACAGGAAGGAAACTGAGACTGGACAGTAAAAAGCAACCAGACAAGCCTGCTGGGGCCTGCCGGTAGGACCCTCAAGCTGAGGAGGTCCTCACCGCCAGCAGCTGGCTGCTGATTTCCTCAGGCCACGGGATGCCAAGAGGTCACCTTCTGTGAGGGGCTTCCAAAGCTTGCAGGTGCGCAGAGACCCAGGCTTGAAGAGCCAAGAATTAGGGCAGCAGCTGCTCAGCTCCGGGGGCCTGAGGCTGGGGGTTAGGGGAGGGTGCTGGGCAATCTTCTATTTTGACATTTTTGGATTACACAGGTATCACTCTCCTTGTAACACTCTTAAAACTTGATTAAAATATGTTGAAGATCCTGAACAACCCCACTCTCCTACCACCATTAGGCAACCATGTGATATCAATCTGATGGTATCTGGGGCTGGGCACATGGAAGGTGGGGATCAAGAGAGACCAGGTCGGGGGCTTCCCTGGTGGCGCAGTGGTTGAGAGTCCTCCTGACGATGCAAGGGACACGGGTTCGTGCCCCGGTCCGGGAAGATCCCACATGCCGCAGAGCGGCTGGGCCCGTGAGCCATGGCCGCTGAGCCTGTGCGTCCGGAGCCTGTGCTCCGCAACGGGAGAGGCCACAACAGTGAGAGGCCCGCGTACCGCAAAAAAAAAAAAAGAGAGACCAGGTCGGAAGCTCCGGGTGGAAGCGGTGGAGGAGGTGAGAAGGGGCCAGACTCTGAGCATATTTGGAAGTTAGAGCCGACAGGATCTGCTGATGGAACAGATGTGGAGTGTGAAAGAGGGGAATCAAGATGACCCCAAGGTTTTAGGTCTGAGCACCTGAAGGTGGTAGTTCTCATTTCCTGAGACCTTAATCCCATGACCCAGGACATTTGTGATGTCTTGCCCTCCCCCCGACCCTGGCCTCTCTACCTCCGCCAGCTCAGTGGTTAAATCAGGGCTCTGAGAGAGACTGCCCAGACTGCAATCTTGACCTTGCTTCTTTCTAGTTGATGAACTCAGGCAACTTACTTAACCCCAGATTCTTCATTTGTAGAATGGGGATAATAAGGGGTAGCTCCTTTATAGAGTTATATGAAGATCAAATCATACCATGCCTGGTATGCAGAGGGCACTGAGTGTGAGCCCTAATTACTATATAATCATGGAGTTGTAATCACCTGAATGCAGCTTTGTATCCTGCTGCTTCTAAGCACCAAATTATCTCATGAGCATTTTTCATGAGATATCTCAAAAATATCTTTCAAAAATATTTTCAGGGAGTTCTCTGGTGGCCTAGTGGTTAGGATTCTGGGCTTTCACTGCAGTGGCCCGGGTTCAATCCCTGGTCAGGGAACTGAGATCCTGCAAGCCGCGCAGTGAGGTTAAAAAAAAAAAAAGTAATATTTTCAGTGGCTGCATAAAATTCTATCATGTTGCTAAATCATTTATTTAACCAGTCTTTTATTGTTGGATATTTTAAAATACGACTGAGAGTTATTGGTAACACATTGTGTTTTTTCAGTGCATTATAAATAAAATCCTAAAAACATACTTTTTAAAAAAAATTTTATTGGGGTATAATTGATTTACAATGTTGTGTTAGTTTCAGGTGTACAGCAAATTTTAAGTGCTTTACATGTAATAAGTCATTTTTTCCTCATAACAATCCTATAAGGTACTATCATCATCATCCCCATTTTCAAGATGAGAGCATGGAGGAACAGCAAGGTCAAGATCACAAAATTAAGTGGAAGAATTAGAATAGAACCCAGGCAGTTTGGCTCCAGAATCCAAATTCAGACCACTACACCAGCCTCTGAAGTCCACTAACTTCCTACGGCTGCTAATACCCAGCCATTATATCATCTTGAAGTAGGCTGGACCTTCTCAGATCAGACCAGGCAGCAGATGCACCTGGAGGGCTTGTTCAGCAGATGGCTGGCCCCACTCCCTGGGTTTCTGAATCCCTGATAAGAAGGGGTGGGCCTGATCGTTTGCATTCCCAACAATGCCCAGATGACGCTACTGTGCTGGCCTGGGGATCTGACCCGTGAGGACCAGTCCCAAGTCCATTCCCCCCTCTCTTTCATAAGCCACCACTTCATACCTTTTCTCAGCCTCCAACACTTTGTCCCCAGCCTCACTCTTGACTGATGACCTTCCTTCTACCTCACTGAGAAAACAGAAGCTGTCAGAAGGGAACTTCCACAAGCTGCCCCAGCATATTGCCTCACCTTCCTGCTCCCCTCCCTCCTGTTATTACAGATGAAATGTCTCTCTACTGGATCATTCCCATCAGTATACAAACATGCTATAACTTTTCCCAGCTTAAAAAAAAAACAAAACTACTTTAAATCCCACGCTTAGCTACCTCTCTCTGCTTTACAACCGAACTTCTCAAAACAGTGGTCTCTACTCACTGTCTCCAATTATTCACCTGGTGTCTCTTTTTATTTTCTAAGAAAATTTTGTGATAAAATACATAACGTAAAATGTGCCCTTTCAACCATCCTTTCAACCATTTTAAAGTGTATAATTCAGTGGCGTTAATTACTTTCATCCTGTTGTGCAACCATCACCACTGTTTTCAAATTTGTTCCTATATATAGGAAATGCCAAAGAATCCAGAAGAAAGCTACTAGAGCTAATAGCCAAGTTCATCAAGGTTGCAGCTGCCTATTGTCTCTCGAATGATCCCCAACCATGTTTTTCCTCTATTTCTCCTGCCAAACTTCTCTTTCCAAAATCTCCTCTGAGCTCCATCTCGCTAAAGCAATGGTCAACACTCAATCCTAATTTAATTTTTCCTACTGCATCATCTGATATGATTGATCATTTCTTCCTTTCAGTAACAGTATCTTCACTTGGTGCTACAGACTGAAGTTGTGTCTCCCACCCCCAAATTCATATGTTGAAACCTGATCCCTGATAGTATGGTATTTGGAGCTGAGGCTCATGAATGGGATTAGTGTCCTTATAGAAGAGACCCCAGAGAGCATCGTTGCCCCTCCACCATGTGAGGACACAGCAAGAAGACGGCTATCTATGAACCAGGAAGTGGGCTCTTACCAGACACCAAATCTGCCAGCATCCTGATCCTAAAGTTTCCCACCTCCAGAACTATGAAGTATAAATTTCTGTTGTTTATAAGATACCCGCTCTATGGCACCTTATTTTTTTTCCCACATGACATGAGGGATCTTAACTCCCAGACCAGGGATGAACTCACACCCCCTGCAGTGGAAGAGCAGAGTCCTAACCGCTGGACCGTGTATGGCACTTTGTTATAGCAGCCCAAATGGACTAAGACACTTGGCTTCCAGCCCCACGGTCCCTTGATTCTCTCCTACCTCTGCAGGAGAGAGGGAATGAGACCAAAGAGGCAGAGGTTGGGGCAATGCAGCCACAGGTCAAGGAATTGCCATCAGCCCCCAGAAGCTAAATGATGCAAAGAATAGATTCTTCCCTAGAGCCTTCAGAGGAAACATGGCCCTGCTGACACTTAGAGCTCAGACTTCTGACTTCCAAAACTGTGAGAGAATCAATTTCTGTTGTTTTAAGCCACCAAGTATGTGGTAATCTGTTACAGCAGCCCTAGGAAACTAATAGAGTTGTCTAGTAGACATCTCCAACTCAGCATGTCCAAAAACAAACTCTTCTTTTTTTCACCTTCCACTCCCACCCATGAACCTGCCCCTCCCACAGTATTTGCCATCTCAGTAAAGGACAATTTCAGCCTTAAAGTCACTCAGGCAAAAACCTTGGTGTCCCTATTGAGCCTTCACTTTCTATCACATCCAATCATTGGCAAACTCTGTTGGCTATACCTTCAAAAATAGCCAAAGTCAGGGCTTCCCTGGTGGCGCAGTGGTTGAGAATCCGCCTGCCGATGCAGGGGACACGGGTTCGTGCCCCGGTCCGTGAAGATCCCACATGCCGCGGAGCGGCTGGGCCCGTGAGCCATGGCCGCTGAGCCTGCGCGTCCGGAGCCTGTGCTCCGCAACGGGAGAGGCCACAACAATGAGAGGCCCGCAAAAAAAAAAAACCAGCCAAAGTCAGATCACTTATAACCTCCTTCCTTGCAACCACCTGGGTCCAAGCCACCAGCATCTCTTGCTTGGATTATGACAGTCATCCCCTGTCTCCCTGATTTTGTCCTTGCCCTTTAAACTCTTCTCAAAATACTAGCCAGAGTGATGCTGTTAGAATCTAAGTCAGACTTTGTTACTCCTTTGTTCAGAAACTTCCGATGGTTTCCCATCTCACTCAACACAAAAGCCAAGTCCTTACAATGCCCTACAAAGGCCCTTATGATCTGGGAACCTGCACCTCCCTGTTGTCACCTCCTACTACTCTTCCCCTCCATCACTTGGCTCCTTGACCAACCATGTTGGTTCCCACCCAAGGAACTTTTCTTTGAGAATGCTGGGGGTTTGGGAGGGGAGCTGATAGGATGACCAGGCTACATTTTGTGCCATTTGAGATTGTGGACATGAATTTAAAGTGAGATCAATTGACATAGTTGTTTGTTCTCTTTAACATTCAGTTTGGAATGAGTGAATGGAGAAAGAAGAGGGTTGGGTTTGGCCAGATTAAGGTTTTGCTAGGAAAGAATGATGGAGAGAGAAGAGGGAGGACATTATGGCCATTTGTATGAGGAAGTGATTATAATATTGGCCCATGAAATCTAAGCTGGATAAGAAGGAATTAAGTTAGGCAATGCATACAAAGCACTTACTACAGGGCTTGGCACATCGTTAAGGCTCCAGAAGCATGAGCTGTTACTATCACAAGCATTCATCTTAAGTACACTAAAAGAACTCTAAAACCTAAAAAGACCTGGCAAAATTAATAGCAGTACCACACTCTATCCTAGCACTTGTGATTAAATCTCAGTCCCTATAAACAAGAGATGAGTTTTAAGACAGAGCAGTAAAATTCAAGAGAAAGATGATACTTAACAAATATGTATGTGTCTTGAGTATAAATAAATAAAAAGTATATTTTGGACTTCACTACCACCAGAGTGAAAAGTCATAACTGCTTTCTAACTCTAAGAATTTATAATGGGCAACATCCAAACATATCCTTCGATTTAAATACATAAAGATTTGTTCACCCCTCCAAAGATTTCAGCCTGATGAAATGGTGGTTTTCTCTTAGAGGTATGCTTCATCTTACAAATTGTCACTGACTTGCTTTCAGTGATACATTAATGCTGACACAGAAAGTACCTTTTCATCTGTTACCCATATCTGCCAAGAGGAAAGCTGTGGTTGACTAATTGGAAGCACACGATCAAATGGATCAACTTTATCAATGTGTTCTGGGTACCCAAGGCCATGGCCCATTTCCTGTCAAACTTAAATATTATTCAAAGATTTGGCTAAGAAAAACATACTATTTCTGTGTTCACACAAATAGAGATGTTAATGAGTAGAATGTCAAAGTCACATATATTTTCAAGATTAAAACATATCAGCCAAATTCAGGAGCTGGGCCATGGAGCAAAAAATCAGCAGATGGGTCTGTGGCAGGAGGCTCCATCTGCCAAGGTCCTGCTAATTTAGGATTAAGACGAACCCTCTGTGTCGGCACTGTGGTAGAGGGAATGTGGTAGAGGACATTTCTGAGCTAAGCACCTAGGTGGATGGGGTTGCCTGCTACTAAATAAGGGAACTGGGGTTGGAACCAAGGGTTGCATGTTCAAGTCTCTGGTTTTACACTTCTAACTGCAGGAGCCTCAGTTTCATTATCTGAAATGGATGTGGTAACTCCAAATTGCCTCAATTCTATCATTCACGTTTTGACATTTCTAGTATTGAGAATGTGTCTCAAAATTAACCCATTTGAAGGGGTAGTGTTTGTCTTTAAGTGGATAAAGAATACAGCGGAAGGCAATTCTTTTTCTGGGTGTTGATTTAAAATGTAATGAAGCAGAGAGGTCCCAACTCATAAGGCTGTTGTGAGGATTAAGTCAGCGGAAATGAGATGCTGTAGGTAAAGCATTTAGGGGAGCGTCTGGACCTGGGGTGGAGGGGGGTGCGGAGGAGGGGCAGCTGCAGCCCTCCGATGTCCCCCTTCCCAGCCGAGAATGCTGCTAAGATTTCCATGTCACCTTATCTGCGCAAAGACCTGGCAGAGCGAGACAGAAAAAGAAGAGGGAAAACATCCCTACCCTGCTCTGCAGGGTTACTTCTTATCTATAATTTGTTCTAACTAGGTTCAAGGACTTGGATTTCTCTGATGCTGTTTCCTGCCCCCCTCCCTTTATTTTGTTAATCACTATGAATCCGATTTCAGAACACTGTCAGATTTGGCTCACCCGTTCAACACCTCTGCAGGGGGACCTGGAGCCTGCATTTATTTCCTGTTTACATGCACATCATTTATGTAAAACCATTGTTCAAAACACTCCAGGGGCTCCCCATCTGCATGTTAAGCCCACGTCGGGTCAATAGCCCTTAATGCCATCCCTGATCGCCCCGCCATTGTTTCTCTAGCCACGGGGGTCCCTTGGCTGTATGCACACACCCTGCGAGCTGCTATCTCAGGCCTTTGCGTTTATTGTTCCCTCCGCCTGAAATGCTCCCCCTCCCCCTCAGCACCCTCAGATAGTCGCATCTCACTATCTGAGGGTCTTTACTCAAGTGCCACCTTTGCAGTGACACCTTTTTTGAACACCTCGCTGAAGTCGTAACCCACCCCTAACAAGCCCCCTGTGCTCTCTCCTACTTTATTTTCTCTCCATAGTAGTTAAGACCATGCAACATACTATTTTACCTTTTTACCTGGTTTATTGCCTCTCTCTATTAGAGCATAAGTTCCATGAAGGCAGGAATCTTTCTCTATTTTATTTGCTGCTTTATCGCCACTGTCCAGAGCAGCGCTAGCACATATAGGTACTCAGTAAGAACTAGTCTTTATTTAGCATATCCCTTCTGTAAGTCGGAACTGAAACAGGAGGGAAGGGGGCAGGGCACAACCTCTAAAAGAATGACATAGCCCTTGAGGCTACGATATAACCTGGTTAGAACCAAATAGGATCAAGATGGCGGAAGATTGGACTTCCAGTAGACCTTGAGCCTCATTATACGCTTCTTGTAATACATTAGCATGCTAAATAACATACTCACAGGCACCATGACAGTTCCAAAGCTAACCAAAAAAGGCCAAAAGGGCTTCCCTGGTGGCACAGTGGTTGAGAGTTCGCCTGCCGATGCAGGGGACACGGGTTCGTGTCT
>NC_041221.1:154293762-154343233 GCF_002837175.3 Physeter macrocephalus
TGTGCTCCGCAACGGGAGAGGCCACAATAGTGAGAGGCCCGCGTACCGCAAAAAAAAAAAAAAGGCCAAAAATTGGGCAGTGGCCCAATTTCTGGAAATCTTCGCCCCTTCTCCAAAATAATTGGAATAATCCTCACACTTGTCAGCCTATGAAATTACCCAGCCCATATTTCAGGGCCTCCTCACCTTCTGCGATGGCCCACACTCTGTCTGTGGAGTGTGTTTCTCCCAGGACCTTTCTTACCTTTTGAGACAGACTGCATTCTGTCTACGGAATGTGTATCTCTCTAAATAAATCCACTTCTTACCTATGGCTTTGTCTCTCACTGAATTCTTTCTGTGACTAGATGTAAAGAACCTGAGCTTCATTAAGTACTGGACCAGGTGTGTGATCTCAATTAAAACACAGTGGGTTCAAGCCACAGTCTGGGTTTTAGCTGGGTTCAAGTCCCATTCTGCTTTGTGTGGTTTCAGAACTATTGGGCCAAAGGGATGAATATTTTCTATAGTTCTTCACTTTAGTTTTTGCTTGTACCAGTGGTTTGCCCCTTTTAACTGCTGAGTAGTATTTCATAGTGTGGATGTACTGTACTTTGTTTAACCATTTACCCATTGAAGAACAACTTGGCTATATCCAGTTTAGGGCTACTATGAATAAAACTGGTATAAACCATTGTGTACAGGTTTTCATGAGATCTTAAGCCTTCATTTCTCTGGGAAAAATGCCTAGGAGTGCAATTGCTGAGTTGCACTGAGTGGTAGTTGTATGTTTCCTTTTTCAAAGAAACTGCCAAACCATTTTCCAGAGATGCTATACCATTTTACATCTCCACCAAGAATGTAGGAGTGATCCAGTTTCTCCACATCCTTGCCAGCATTTGGTATTGTCACCCTTTTTTATTTTAGCCATTTTGATATGTGTGCAGTGATGTCATGCATTTAATTTGCATTTCTCTGATAGTTAATGATCTTGAACATCTTTTTTCCCTGCTTATTTGCCATCTGTATGTCTTCTTCAGGAAAATGTCTCTTTATGTCTTTTGCCTATGGTCTGATTGGATTGCTTGCTTTTTTAATATTGAGTTTTAAAAAGTTTTAAAAATATATTCTAGATACTAGTCTTTGTCAGATATGTGGTTTGCAAATATTTTCTCCCACTCTATAGGTTGTCTTCTCATCCTCCTAACAGACTAAAAGTTTTTAGTTTTGATGAAGTCCAACTTAAACATTTTTCCTTTTAAGGTCATGGTTTGGTGTCAAGTCTAAGAACTCTTTCCCTAGTCAGATCCTGAAGATATTCTTCTATGTTTTTTCTAAAAGTTTTATAGTTTGAGTTTAAATCTATTATCAATTTTGAGTTAGTTTTTGTATAAAGTGTGAGATTAGGGGCTTCCCTGGTGGCACAGTGGTTAAGACTCTGTGCAGTGCAGGGTTCATTCCCTGGGCAGGGAACTAGATCCCACATGCATGCCGCAACTAAGGAACCTGCGTGCCTCAACTAAGGAGCCCTCAAGCTGCAGCTAAGGAGCCCATCTGCCAGAACTAAGACCCAGTGCAACCAAATAAGTAAATAAATAAATTTAAAAATAAAAAATAAAGTGTGAGATTAGATTGAGGTTTTTTTTTTTTAAACCTATGGATGTCCAATTTGGAACCTGCATTTTAACAAATCTTTAGAAACATCAAGGTCTGAGAACTTCTGGGGAGGGATTTGTGGGATTTAGTTGGTGATGTGATGGTAAATGTTTCACAACCAGTCTTGGTGAGGGAGGGATAATTTCCACGGTATAAATACAACCTTTATAGCTGATTGCAAGCAACTGGTATGATGCCCCTGAGCACAGAGTTGGGAAGAGATTCACAGAAGCACACCATTATGTAATATGCCCACACTTACAGGAGATGCATATGACCTCGGAAGTATAGATAATAATAAAATGTGTAAGGAAATGATGAGTTTTGAGTATTTATCAACTTTGTTTTAAATATAACTTATTTAATTTTAAATTTATGTCAAGAACTTTGGAGGGTCTAAGAGTTTACCCTACTTGCAAGCTACATTGTCAGTTTCATGGCTGCTGGCAGAAGACATGAGACTCCTGGATTAGAGACAAAGGACTTTATTACTTACAGCAACTGCAGTAACTAGAGTGTCAGCATTACCTTGTACTAGTTCCCTGAGCCCCTGTTCCCAAAGGGTGATGCAAAATGGCACTTATCCATGCAGTGGGTTGTATATAGGAGAGGAATTCTGAGTTTAGGGATCCGAATGCTCAGTTATCATCTTTTATAATGCTCAAAGGCAGACATTATCTTTATTACTCTGGACAATAAGAAAACTGCCCTTTTTATCTTGAGGGAAACACTATACAAACAAGTTTGAAAAGATAGTCCTGAACAAAGATAGTCAGTGCTTCCACTCACAGGACCAGCTGAAATGAGAGAGGCTCATGAAGAATTGACTCCAAACAGCTTATATAATTTATTTTTTAATAATGGCTGTGTTTAACAACCAGCCCACAAAGTTCCTGAAAATGGAACAATAGGCCCTCAGAAGCCAGTACATTGGCTCCAGTATACCAATGTATTTCGAGGAAAAAAAAAAAGGAAAGACTAAGGGAGAGATTCTCTCTGGATTGATTTCACCAGCTGGGAGCCCAGGAAGCCCCATCCATGGAGGAAGCTGTTTTAATGGTTTGTTTTCCAGAATGTTATTATTATAATGGAAATTCTAATAATGGTTATTAAAGTAAAAATAGCAACTACTCTTTGTTGCCTGTCAAGTACAGGTCATGCATTTTGGGGGCTTTTCATCTCATTTAATCCTCGAAATTACCTACGAAGTAAGGAGACTATTACTATCCTCATTTAATAAATGAGAAAACCAAGACTTCTAGAGGTCAAAGAAAAAAGCTGGGCTGGGATTGAGCTTGTCCTGCAAACTCTAGCTCTGAGGAGTTGAGAACTCACAGTCTTTTTTTTTTTTTTAAATAAATTTATTTATTTTATTATTTTATTTTATTTATTTATTGTTTCTGGCTGCGTTGGCTCTTTGTTGCTGCACGCGGTCTTTCTCTAGTTGTGGCGAGCAGGGGCTACTCTTTGCTGCGGTTCACAGGCTTCTCATTGTGGTGGCTTCTCTTGTTGTAGAGCACGGGCTCTAGGCACATGGGCTTCAGTAGTTGTGGCACATGGGCTCAGTAGTTGTGGCTCGTGGGCTCTAGAGGGCAGGCTCAGTAGGTGTGGCACACAGGCTTAGCTGCTCCTTGGCATGTGGGATCTTCCTGGACCAGGGATCGAACCCGTGTCCCCTGCACTGAAAGGTGGATTCTCAACCACTGTGCTGCCAGGGAAGCCTGAACTCACAGTTTTAAATGCAACTTTTCCACTCATGTCGACTGGCATTATTGGGACCCCACCTGCCTTCTCTCTGTCCCTCTCAGGAGCAGGGCTTTGTGGTATCATGCTGGCAAGGGCCAAGGGCATAGATTTCTGGTCTCTGTTTGCCAGTGAGTTCCACTGTGACCTTGGGCAGATTATTCATCTCTGCACCTCTATTTCCTTATCTGTCCAATGCGCTGATGGTACTGTTCTGCCAGTCTTGCAGAGTTATCTGGAAAATCAAAGGTGCATCAAAATGGTCTGGGGTTGTAGTTTAGGTTGCATGACTTTGTACCAGCTATAAAATCTCTGCAACAACCCCTCCCTTAAAGTTTCTTATTTGTATTATGGGGGCGGGCATATGCGGTCACCATGAGGCTGTCAGATTCTGAGTCTATAAGTGAGATAATAGCTCCAGAAGGCTCTGGAAAAGGCAGAAAGCAACCCCCAGATGTAAGGTATTGTTTTTCACCCTCCGCTGCCCCATCTCTTTCTAATTTGCTGTGTTTGTGCAGCCACCGGACTCAGAGAGGGTCAGGTAAGCATTTGTGACCTGAGTCTTTGGACTGCAGGAGTGATGGTGGTTCAGGTGGGGCTGGTCTCCCTGGGGGCAGATAAAGACTCCCCCCACGTGCCAGGCAGAAGGTGTCTGAGAGGAGCAGGAGCCTTGGGTATAGTCTGCCTCTGAGCCTCTCAACTCAGAGTCTGTTCAGAGCTCCGTCTGTGCCCCACCTGAGTTCCAGGCCTAGAGTTGCCGAGTGACTGGCTGAGGGAAGGCATTCTAAGCCCAGGGACCACCAAGTACAAAAAAAGGCCTAGAAGGGGGAATAAACTTGGCATGTTTAAGTGGCAGCAGACCAGCCTGGCTGGAGAGGGAAAGGGGAGGAGGTCAAACATCCATAACCTGCTCCAAGCAGCCGAACCCCCAAGAAGCCAAGGAGCCCCAAGGGGGCAGGTAAGGGATGTTCCCACTACTTGCGATTGCTCCAGATGCTCTTGAAGGAGTGGATCAGTCCCTGGTAACAGGCCGACAGCCAGCAGCAGCTCTGGCTGTGCCCACCAAGATCAGCTGACCTTTTCTCTTCCTCCTGTCAACTTGTTTGCAGGCTGGGTCTGAGCCAGAGGTGAGGGGGCTGGCAGGGCTCAGAGACGTAGCCTTGAGGGCTTGCCTCTCCCTGCCCAGCCATTAGAGCCAACGCGATGTTACCAAGGTCCCTCAGCTTCCATCTGCCAGTTCCAGAAACCCAGTCCCCCGGGGGCAGGGGTAGGGCGGGGGGAGGCTTCTGGCAGCAGGACTGGTGAGTCCTAATATCACAGCGTATCTGAGTGGGACAGGAACTCATAACAGACTCACCTGTTTACAGAAATTCCCAAAGTCCAGGCTGCACTCTGGGCTACTTACATCAGAATCTCTAAGCAGGGGAAGATTTGAATATTTACAGCCCACTCAGGAGATTCCACTGTGCAATCCAGGCTGAGGACCAGGGCTGTGGTTCCTTGCAGCTCTCTGGGGCCTCTGAGTTCAGACAGAATTGGATTTGAACTCCAGCTCTGCAACTTCACCGAGTGACCTCAACCAACATTCTGAGCCTCTATCCCCTCCTCTGTAAAAAGTGCATCGTAGTAATACACCTACCTCATACGATGTCCTCAAGGCCAAAGGTATTAATCCATGATAAACACATGGCACAAAGTGTTCATTCCTAGTAAGAGACCAATAAATGTGTTTATTGTTATTACTTTCCCAAGGTCAAGCATTCCATTAGAAAGCTCCTCTTTAGGTTAAGTTGAAATGTTCTTATGGCTGCAAGAATGATCTTCTCAAAACCCAAATTTGCTTGCATCACCCACTCACTTAAAATCATTCTGTAGTTTTCCTTTATTCTCAGCGTCGACAGAAGTCTTGAATTTGACCTAGCAGCCTTCAAGGTCTGAGCTCTGCCCCCTCACCTTCTTCTTTAAAAAAAAAAAAAAATTATTTATTTATTCATTTATTTAATTTTTGGCTGCATTGGGTCTTTGCTGCTTCACGTGGATTTTCTCTAGTTGCGGTGAGCAGGGGCTACTCTTTGTTGTGGTGCGCAGGCTTCTCATTGCGGTGACTTCTCTTGGTGCGGAGCACAGGCTCTAGGTGCGTGGGCTTCAGTAGTTGTGGCTTGCAGGCTCAAGAGCACAGGCTCAGTAGTTGTGGCTCACGGGCCTAGTTGCTCCGCAGCATGTGGGATCTTCCCGGACCAAGGCTCGAACCCGTGTCCCCTGCATTGGCAGGCGGATTCTTAACCACTGCGCCACCAGGGAAGCCCCCCTTCACTTTCTTATTTTGCAGTCTTCGCTCCCTTCACACCATGACCTGGGGGAGGGGATCTATGGAATAAATGGCCCAATTTGGCCTCTTGATAAAGTCCGCCAGTTCAAATTTGGCTCCTTGCAGCGGTCGGTGCTCTGGACTAGAGGACTGCCCTGCAGGGGTGGACAGGCACCTTTGGGACCCCTACTCTTCTCTCCTCTCCCTCCTTATAGAAGGTGGCTCTTCCAGACTTCCATGTCCTCCTCGGACAGGTTCTGGTTGTACCACGCTTGGAGTGGGATTCAAAGTAGCCGATGGGGTGCTTTTCAAGAGTGATTTGCCCATAGAGCTCTGCCAAGCGGTGGGGCATCTGAGAAGTGTTTCAGGATTTAATGCCCTCCTTAGCCTTTCACCTCTGAGGCCCTTGATCTCCATGTAATTAAGCTCATACATTAAATGTGCTTTATGGGATGAGAAAGCCCCACGTGGAACATGGACTTTTCACACCAGGAGGCCATTTGAGGTTATTGTCAGCCTCAGCTTGAAAAATCACTTGGGGTGGGGATGAATTGGTGTTGTGAGTTTACAAGGGCATCAGTGAAAATAAATACCAGAGATGAAGCTAAACTCTTCCTTCTTGTTTTTTTTTTTTTTTTTCCTCGGCCACACCATGAGGCTTGCAGGATCTTAGTTCCTCGACCAGGGAATGAATCCAGGCCCACGGCAGTGAGAGCACTGAGTCTTAACCACTGGACCGCCAAGGGAAGTCCCTTCCTTCTTGTTTTTAATCAGGGTCAATCTGAGGCAAAATGATAAAGTAGATGAAGAATATCTTTAAAAAAAAAGCGACTTCTGCTCACTTCGGCAGCACATATACTAAAATTGGAACGATACAGAGAAGATTAGCATGGCCCCTGCGCAAGGATGACACAGAAATTCATGAAGCATTCTATATTTTTAGGCAGAGCTCCAAAGCCATTGTCAGGTTTCTAACTGTGATGATGAAGCATGGTTACATTGGTGAATTTGAAATCATCGATGATCACAGGGCTGGGAAAATTGTTGTGAACCTCACAGGCAGGCTAAATAAGTGTGGAGTGATCAGCCCCAGGTTTGATGTGCAACTCAAAGATCTAGAAAAATGGCAGAATAACCTGCTCCCGTCCCATCCGTTTGGTTTCATTGTACTGACAACCTCAGCTGGCATCATGCACCATGAAGAAGCAAGATGAAAACACACAGGAGGGAGAATCCTTGGATTCTTCTTCTAGGGATGTAATACATACGTGCAGATAAAATGCCTCAGAGGAAAAAAATATATAAAAAAATAAAAATTAAAAAGCGACTTGCCCAGAGCCATCTTTGGGCTCTTTCTGAGAAATTCTGTTTAGGCTTTTGTCTCCAGAGCAGGGAGAGGCCTGGAATTTTGCAGAGGTTATTAGGAGCCAATAAGTAAGCACCTACCCTCCTCCTGCCCTCAGCAGCTGCATGAGGAGCTAGGGCTGTGAGGGTAACTTCCATCTCACCTTCAGAGCTCCACAGCCAGTGCCCACCTGGGCCTGAGGACAGCTGTGGAATGGACACCAGGAAAGGGGAAAATGAAGAAAAAGAAACACACATAGGCTCCAGCCCCATCAAAGAGTAGAAGCTGAGTCTTTTCTATTCTAGTTTTCCCCTCAGCCTGGCCCAGGGATTGGCAAAGCTGGCTGTACTTCAGAGTTGGCTGAGGAGCTTGTAAAGGGCCAGACTCCCAGGCCCCATCAAGGAAACTAAAGGGCTGGAGGAGGTGCAGCTGTGTCCACACCCTTCTCTACCCTCCGAGCTTCTGACTCCCCACCTGTCCTGGGGACCACAGGCGCTGACCACAGTGAGGCCTTCAGAGATGTCTGCTGAGTTGAGATGAAATCTGTAATTGACTAGACAGGATCCTGCTTCGTGGGAGGGAAATACTTGGGAACCAAACCACATAGGAGTGCTTCCAAGTCAGAGCACTTGCCCTCATTTCTCTGGCTCCCCTCCACAGGGGGCACACAGGGTGGTGGGGAGGGCCTATTGACCACAGAGGGGCCCGCTCATGGCCAATGTAGCTGAAAGTGCAGCCTCTAGATGCACCTGCTTGGTTCCAGTCCTACTGCATTGACCTTTGGCATTGACCCAAGCTCTCTAGGACTCAACTTTCCCCATCTGTAAAGTGGGGATGTTGATCGTAGTAGCTGCTCTCAGGGGTGTGGAGAAGCTGAGAATAGACAATACACATAACACCCAGCATGTGGCTAATGTTCAGTTAGATAATAATGTTATTATCTTCCAGCTCAGGAAAACTAATAACAGCAACCACTGATCGTCTTCAGTGGAAGCAGAGGGCCAGATGTGAACGTTCAATGCTTCAGAACATGCTGGCCTGATTCATCCAGCTGTTTTAATTTATGTTTCAGGAATTTCAGGCTCTTTTCTTAGCTCTGCTTTGGAGACAGAAGCATAAATGTTTAGTGCCAAAATGGATTCTGAGACCATCTGATTCAATCCTTCGTTTCACAGATAGGGAAACTGAGGCCACCTGACGTGAAATGGCTTGGCCAAAGCCACACAAGGAATCAGAAGAAGACAGAGCTGGGACTGGAACCCAGATTTCTTGTTTTCCCAGACAGCTGCGGTATTCCTGCACTCTACCAGCTGCCTCTGTAATTTAGAATGTATGTGAAATCCCTTTAACTGAAAATGCTAGAAAGATGTGTGGTTCTTGTGTTCTTATTCTTTTTCTTTTCTCCAGCTGAGGGTCATGGTCGAATAATATCATGGATCAGAATCTCTCTCTCTTTTTCTCTCTCTCTTTTTTCCTTTGGCTCAGAATCTAGAAAACAGCCTGGAGAAGAATCCAGGGTAGATCTTCCAGCCTCTAAGCCTTAGGACTGGAGGTTTGTGTGGTAGACGTTCTCCCCCTAGTGGAATAAGTGAAGATGACAGGCAGGGAGTGAAGAAGCTTCTGCCTCCAGGACCTGGCTGCCCAGGGGTCTGATGCAGCTTGCACAGCCGGGCCTCCCTTACCTCACCCTAATGCCAGCACTGTCAGATCCCATCTTTACTTAAAATTGTGATATTCTGTTCATCAAAACACTTTTTGGTATTAATTTTGATTTATTAATACATTGAATTAAAATATTATTTATATTGATTATTTTGGGGGCACCTCCTTTAAATTTTGCACGTGAGGTGAGTGCCCCATTTGCCTCCCCTGATCGTAGTCTTTTTAAAATATTTATTTATTTATTTGTTTGTTTGTTTATTTATTTTCCGACCATAGTCTTAATCCAGAAGGTGGCCCTGGAAGAACCCGCAGATACCTGATGTGCTGACCCCCTCACTTGTCGGAGGTGCCCTGAGGCCCGGAGAGGGCTGGGCTGGGCCAGCCAGTTAGGGCAGTGTGGGTCTGCTGGTTTTGCACTGAAATAATCAGAGCTGCAGATTTCCCAGGCTTTCTCCAGAAGCGAACGGTGGCAAAGAACCTCTCCTTGCCCAAACTCTAGCCAGGCTCCTCTGAACCCTCTTCTTCACTAGGCCTGTCAAACTGGGCCTATAAAGACTTGAACAAACACTAACATCGTTTCCAACAGCTCAAGGCCCCGTGACCCATGCCCCCCTTAAAGTGGCTGCCTGAAAACACTCAAGGCAGCCAAAATAATGTACTGTTTGTTCCAGCCAACATCTGAAGATAGTGCCCCTGTTTCCCAGTCTCTGTGGGAGCATAGGAACCCCATTTTGATAGAGGCCAGTTAGCAAGTCCATAAGGGCTTCACCTGGACCAGTCCCCTCCCCCTTTTCCCTGAGTGTACAGAGCCCCCAGTCAGCCCCATCCCCCTTCCCTCATCCTCCCTTTAAAACACCCAGTCACCGCTGAATAAAGCAGTGAGCCCAATTCACATTGGACTCTTCCAATGCAGTAATATACTACAATAGTATATTACTGATTAAAATCAGTCCTTACCACTTTAACTAGTGTTCAGCTTTTCTTTGAAATTTATTTTATTTATTTATTTTTGGCTGCTTTGGGTCTTCCTTGCTGTGCATGGGCTTTCTCTAGTTGCAGCGAGCGGGGGCTGCTCTTCGTTGCGGTGCGCAGGCTTCTCGTTGCGGTGGCTTCTCTTGCTGTGCAACACGGGCTCTAGGCGCGCGGGTTTCAGTGGTTCTGGCTCATGGGCTCTAGAGCACAGGCTCAGTGGTTGTGGCGCACGGGCTTAGTTGCTCCGCGGCATGTAGGATCTTCCTGGGCCAGGGCTCTAACCCTTGTCCCCTGCACTGGCAGGCGGATTCTTAACCACTGTGCCACCAGGGAAGTCCCCTAGTGTTCGGTTTTGTTTCTCTTTGATAATGGCTGCCTTTTGAAGTTTGTCCCTTATGAGAAAAGACCCTGGGGCCAAGAGCAATTTTATTGCACAAAGATGCACTGAATTCTGGGTCTTCCTCAATGCCTAAAGCATGAAGGCCTAGGGAATTCCCTGGCAGTCCAGTGGTTAGGACCCGGTGCTTTCACTGCCAGGGCGCAGGTTCAATCCCTGGTCAGGGAACTAAGATCCTGCAAGCCACATGGTATAGCCAAAAATAAACAAATAAAAATAAATAAATAAATAAGTAAATAAAACTTAACAAAAGACAAAAAAGCATGAAGGCTTAAAGATAGGCCCTATTTTCAGGGGCCCACAGTAAGTAGCTAGACTAGGAGGAGGGTCTGGTGCCCCAGCATGTCTGGGAAGGCCACCTCGTTGGAACACCTTCCTCAACTGCGCCTACATCCTGCATCAACTGCTGGAGGACTCCAAGTACTCAAGGCACCAAGGAGTCAGCCACCCTCAGAAGTGTTAGGCGATACACCAGCCCTCCTCCTTGCCATCAACTGGCTACCAGAGACCCCCCTCAACTGTGTCACCTACTTCTGCCCACCTGTCACCAACCCAGCACTCCCACCTCACCACTTCCAGCAGCCCTGGGCCACATCCAAGGAAGACGAGACCCCAGAACCTGGTCCTGCAAGGTCTCTGCCTCCACCTGCCCGACCCCCTACAAAGCATGTTAAGGCTCCCCCCACCCCACTATCCCCACCCCCTTCTCTGGGGATTCCCTGGTAGGCTGCCAGGGGGACATGGGTTTAGGTCAGGCCCAGAAGTGGCAACCACAGAGCTTCGGGGTCCTGCCCATCTTGCTCAGGCTGCATTTATTACCCAGGCTTCACAGAGTTGAGTCAACTGCCTTCAAATGCTTGAACCCCTGGGGGTAGGAAGAGGAAGCGGCGAAAGGTGCTCTTTTTAAAAATGTAAAATAAAGAAGAAGAAAGGAAAAGACAAAAGAATTGTTCATAGACAAAAATGCCTCGAGCTGAGAAGCTGGCCCTTTCCTACAGGGGTGCTGGGCAGGACCCCAACCACACACTAATCTGTTTGGGCTCCAAACTCCTTCCTGGGTTTCTCAGACCCATCCCAAACTCATATGTTTTGGGGCCTAAAGAGAATGGAATTATTTGAAGTAAACTCCATTTCATTTACAGAGGGGTCCACCCCTTCCAGCACCACCTCAGGCAGCATTTCCTTTCCTTTCCTTTGCCCCCCAGCCCCACTTTTCCAGCTAAAAGACGGTCAACCCAATCTTCCAGGACCTGTGGCTCCATCAGAAAGTTCTCTCCAGCAGTCAACCTGGGAGGCTTCTCAGCACCAGCCACTCAGATCCCTGCACGCTGGAAACCCCTGGGGCGGGGGAAGAGATTCATCTGTATGCTACTCACGTCTGCCCAGTGGTTCTCAAGCATGCTGGGGTAACCCAAGTACCTCACTGATTGAGAAGCGGGCCTGCAGGTGATTTGTAACTAATAATGAAGGGCTTAAGTGTGACACTGACTTGCCTCCCGCGTGGAGCAGATTCAAGGTTATCCCTGTATGACTGTCACGCTCACTCTTGCTCTCTTGAGCTGAATGAACTCTGTGCCACGACCTGTGAGGTTGTGTGTAACCTTCCAGCCTCGCACCTCATGTCCCTATCTCCTTTCTCACTCACCCATCCCCTGGCCTTCAGCCAGTTTCGCAGGTATGCCAAGCTCTTTCCTCTGCACCCTGCTGCCCCTTCTGCCAGGACACCCCTCCCCGCTTTTGCCTTGCTATATCTCCTGGGTTTTTTTTGTGTGTGGTACGCGGGCCTCTCACTGTTGTGGCCTCTCCCGTTGCGGAGCACAGCCTCCGGACGCGCAGGCTCAGCGGCCATGGCTCACGGGCCCAGCCGCTCCATGGCATGTGGGATCCTCCCGGACCGGGGCACGAGCCCGTGTCCCCTGCATCGGCAGGCAGACTCTCAACCACTGCGCCACCAGGGAAGCCCTATATCTCCTGTTTTAGGGCCCAGCTTAAAAATTAACTTCTTCTTGGTATTGACTTGGAGGGGACTTCAGAGAGCCTTGAGGAGTTGGGGGGCTGGAGATATTCTGTTCTTGATCTACAGGGAGGTGACAAGGTGTGTACATATGCGAAAATTCATTGAGCTGTCCATTTAAGATTTGTAGACTTTATGTAAGTAAACCCAAAAAGATGATATCTAAAAAACCAATCTCACCCTTTTCCCTGTCTCCTGTTCTTCCTATTACTCTCAACCATGGCATGTGCATTTCCATCTTGGCACAATAATTATACTATTTGTTGGTTGGTTTGTAAATTGTTTCTCCCATTAGAATGTAAGCCCCACGAGGAGAGAACGACTGTCTGTCTTGTGCACTGAGGTACCTTCTGGAGTGTAGCACAGTGCCCGCCACATAGTACATATTAAGAAAATTAGCAAATGGATAGATGGAAGGATGAATAAAAAAGCTTGGATTTAATGATGGAGGAACAGAGGGGCAGAGGAGGTCGGCCAGAGGTTAGAAGCTCCCGACTTCCAGTCCCCAACAGATAGTTTAGGGGTCTTGCTCTGGAAGCCCAAGTTCAGGAGCTGGTGCCCTCCTCGGTGACCCAGCACTGGCCTTGTCTACACCTCATTGGGGTTGTCCTGGTCGGCGTAGATGAGGAAGCCCGTGAAGAGGCTGTCGGTCCAGTATGGGTCATAGAAGAGCCCATTCTGCTCTGAGTAGAAGATCTGCAGCCAGACCTCGTCACCCTGCTTGAGAGCCAGGATGGTGGAGCCCGAGGCCACATCGTGGTTGCCCGTGTTGGCGTCGAAGGTCCGGATGCGGTACTGGCCGTTGTGCACCAGGCCGATGGCCAGGTGCTTGTTGGCCAGCGTGATATCGTAGGTGAAGTAGTAGATCCCTGGCACGCCGCAGACGAACTTGCCGCTGGACGTGTTGTAGTGGCCGCCCTCGTTCATCAGGATCTTGTCGAACTTGATGGGCAGCCGTTCCCTCGGGTAGCTCTTGGTCACTGCCACGGAGAAGGCTGACTTGGCGTGGCCACTGCCGCAGCTGCAGGGGCCCGGGAGGCCGGGCTCCCCCTTCTTGCCCTTGGGCCCCTTCTTGCCCGGTGTGCCATGCTTTCCTGGGGCACCACTGACCCCCTTGGGGCCGCGAGGGCCGGCCCGCCCAATGGCCCCTGCTTTGCCCTTTGGTCCTGGCTTTCCCCGGTTACCTGTCCGGCCAGGTGAACCTGGAAGACAGAGCAGCTGGTGTTATGGAGGGGATCTCAGAGAACTAGGCAGAGGCCGTTGGCCTGGGCTTTCCATCCTTAGAGCACAACACTTTGGATAAGGGAAAGAACATGAAGGCTGTGGAGTCGCATAGAAATGGGTGCAAATCCTGATGGTACAACCAGGGGCACTTCTCCCTTCTTATCTGGAAAATGCGAATGTGATACATACCTTCCAGAATCATGTGGAACAGGGCAAAAATAACTTGTAACAATTCACGCCCTCCCCTTGTCCTGCCTTCTAAGGAAGAGTCTAATTTGTCTGCCAGGTCAATCCTTCCCCCGGCTGTGCTGGTAATGGGTTGAGACAAGAATTGCAAGAAGCCTCTTGATTTCAAACCATTGACCTCAGTGAACTCCCTGCCCAGTGCCCAAGATCCCTGCCCACGTGGGCAAGGGTTTTTACAGCAACATTGCTTACAATAGCAAAACACTAGGAACAACTAAATGCCCAACCAAAGGAAGATAATGAGAAAAATTATGGTCCATCCATTATGTGCAATTCTCTGCAGGAGTTTAAAAAATGAGGCAGATTTACGTGCACTGTTTGAAAACTTCTCTAAACGACACTGTGAAGAGGAACAAGCAGGTGGCAGAGAAACTTCTTTTTGTTCAGAGGAAACCACAACGCTATTTCTACACCCATTTAAGTGCCTGGCACATAGTAAACCCTTGCTAAATACACTTGGTATAGCCTGCAGAACATTTTCACAGCATTACATTTTCACAGTAATATGTGCCTGTAGAACACCTCTGGGTTTTTAATACCCATACTCTAATAATGTGCATTTCTCTCAATACAACATTTTTTGGCTGATGATTATGTGGGAAACATTTATATTTATGTCCCCCAAACTCAATACAACATTTTAAACAAACTGTATCTGGGTAACGACTGGAGTCACATCCAAACACAATGGTGGTATGGTTGATACAACTGGCAGACTGGTAGAGCTGTGGGTGGATGTTTTGGAAAGCATGCCAGATGTCAGGCAGGGAGCCTGCTGCTGGAGGGGCTGCCAGGTGCTAAGCAGTGTCTTAGCATCACAGCACACAAAGCAAGTGTTCGTTTACCATCGTTCAAACTGGGTGATCAGCAGGTAATGTTGCAGATATTTTACATCCTAACAAGGTACTTGGCTCCTTATATGTACACATACAGGGATTTTTCTGTGTTTTAGAGTTTTGGGTTAACGTGTAATGCATTTAAATTTTTCCTATTTTAAGTAACCGGGAAATAGATTTCCAAACAGCATTTTCTCACTGAACATCTAGTTTCCAGGAACGGATTGCTTATGCTGAGTGCCTGGAAGTGTTTGGTATTATTATACATACATGTAAATATATGAAAGAGGCCAGGGAGGATATACATTTAACCAATTAATAGTGGTTACCTTTGGAAGATGAAAGGAGGATGACGAGGGGTAAGAATTAAGAAGAAATCTTGCTTTATTTATACTGTTTGAATATATTACAATGAAAATGTATTTGTGTATTATACGTGTAATTAAAAATAAATAAAAGGAATGGGGAAAAAATAAAACTAAGAAAGGTCAAAAAGCTGTTCTTTGAAAAAATGAAAATAAATAAAAGGTGGGAGAAAGGACTGTGAGAAGAGGAGGACTAAAGACAGGGTCATTTTGGATTGGACTTTTTGGGAAGACAAATAGATAAGGAAGCTTATTGGGAAGTTTTATGGGGTGTTATGGTGTGTGCTTCCTTCTTGATTTCCTTTTTTGAGAAACTTCTGGAAAAGCTGACTTTTACTTGTCAAGACCTTTCTGGAGGTGGGTTTGTATGTGTATGCCGGGGGGAGGGTGGTTGGAGATTATCCTGTCCTATGACTGGTCCCAGGATGACCCAGCTTTATCTGGGTTATGTGTGTCAGGACTCTGCATCTCTCAACACTGCCTTCCTTGGTGTGTTGGCTTAATTTTCAGCAGAGACTCAATACATGGCAGAAGAGACAGCCAAAACGGCCCCAAACCTACATCCTCAGAGCTCTTAATCAAAGTGGGGAAAGTCAAGAGCAGAGATATCCTGTTTCTCTTAGGGTTCATAAGGATGATGGATCATGTCATAAAATGTCATGCAAACTCTGGCTGGCTCTGCTTGGAGCACACGCTCAGACCCGAATTGACCACTGTGGTCAGGAAATGGGAACTATGTTGTCCAGTGCCTGACATACTCTGACCCCCCTTAAGTCAAAGCCATTATCATTATTTTTATAGTTATTCTTCTGGAAAGGAGGTGCTTCTAGAGGAATTAATTTGACCTGGTAGGAAAGGGCCTGGATTTGGAGTCTGCTACCAGCCTGTGGCGTGAGCTCAGCAAGTCTATTAAGGGGAAACTACCATTTATTGTATGTCTACTCTGAGACAGGTGCTTCACATGTTATTTTATTTCATCTTCACTGCACCCGTGTGAGGTAGGTCCTGTTATAATCCCAATTTAGAGAAGAGGAAACTGAGGTTTGGAGACAGGCGAGGTAACTTGTCAAAATTGGTATCCAGGTTTGTTACAAAGTGTAAGTTCTTGCAGCTACGATGTGCTGTTCTCAACTTAATCATTCTGACTTTGTGTCCTCATCTGTAACATGGGGATAATAAGAATACCTCATTCATAGGATGGTATTGCTGTACCAGCAAATGCGCAGCATACTCAAAAGTGCTTTGTCAATGTTAAAATGCCATACAAATAAAAATTATGATTTCACTAATGCTTAAAATGTACACTTTGGGATGCTGCTGACACTGAAAAGTGCTTGGTTACTGGGGTAAGCGTTCAGAGATATAAGGAATGTCAAGGATGAGAAGGCCTGTAGACAGTATCCAACTTGTCTGCTGCCTGCCTGGCACCCTTTCCTTCGGGAAACTGCCCTTCACTACTTCATGTGGTCCTAGTGAGGCTGTCAGTCACAGCGGCCAACTGCCCTCACCACACACTCACACACACCAAGGGGTGGGCACTTGACCCAGTCCTAGCAAATGGTGGTACCTCACCTCCATAGTCAAAAGGATTGGTCCAGGGTGCACATGTGATCAAGGAGACTCAGTCATCCTGAGAACTGCTCTGTGGATCAAGCCATGAGGAGGTAGGCTTGAGCCCACCAGTGGGCATTTCATAACTTCCAACCTTTGTGAGAACAAAACCAACACACAGAGAGAAGCAAAGCCTTGACAACAATATTTGAGCTCCTAGACCCAGCTATTCCTGAAGCTCAGCTCTTGGACTTTCTAGTTGTATGAGCCAATAAATTCCATTTGGGGCTATATATTGGGTTTCTGTCGCTTGCGACCGAAAGAGTTCTGAATAATATTTCAGGAGACTTGCTTAAAGTCACTCAGCAAATCAGCGGTGTAGCTGGGGGGCAGGAACAGAAGATCTGATGCTCCCTGTTCCTTTCCAGAGAATATACTGCTCTGTTTTTTAAAAACACATTAATTTGGTTTACAATGAAATGGGATTCACACTAGTTTTCATAACTTCGCAAACCCCTTTCGTGTCAGATGTTGTCAACCCCAGGTGGGAACAGGAGAGACAGGCACTGGGCTTCTTACCTTCCTCTCCGCTGTCCCCCCGGTCCCCGTCCTGGCCATCCTGGCCATCTTTGCCTGGAAAGCCCATTCTTCCGACCATTCCTGAGGTCCCTGGGGATCCTGGGGGGCCAGGTGGGCCCTGGGGGCCAGGCAGGCTGCAGATGAGTTGAGGGGAGCCCTTCTGGAAGTCTCTGCGGGCGAAGGCCCCAAGCAGCGGGTCGGCCGCACAAGGAAGGGCACAGGCCAAGAGCACCCAGGGGATCATGGTGGTCACCTATGGGAGGCAAGAGAACTGTGAGCTAACTGGGGGTCAATCAGAAAGGCATCAAGAGGAGGAAGAGGAGGAGAGGGCATCTGGGAGAGACACAGTTACATTTCTGATCCTTCCTCTCTCCCACATCACATACAAGTAGCTGGACAGTGTCCTCACATCTTGAGGACATATTTGGATGAGCTGAGTCATGGACTCAGAATACACTTGGGAGGGCTCCTGCGGGGGAGGCACATATCCTCACACTGTCGCGCTCCAGAGTGGCAGGACTGACAGCCCAGTGACAGCTGATGGGGAGGAGCTGTGGATGGAGAGAAACGATCCATGGTTTCATTCAAATATGTGGCATGAATGAAAAGTTACAAGGGCAGAAATATCAATATTTCCAACTGCAGGTGGTGATTTGCAACTAGGCTGCCTCTCCCAGAGGATTTGGGGCAGCACATTGGTGGGTGAGAAGTGAGGTGTCAGCTCTGAGCGAATGTGCCCCAAGCCTGAGCAGCACTGGTGAGCCGTGGGCACAGCTCCTCTGTCATGGGCTCCCTGTGCACCAGGCCTGGGCTAAGAGCTTTCCACACACTACTTAATCTCACAGCATCCTTACCGAATAGACACGGAGAGGAAATGGGGGCTCAGAGAAGTTCACAACGTGACTAAGTCAGGCAATTAGCAGTTAGCAGGGCTGGGATTTGAACGAGGCTGTGCAAATCCAGAGCTTGTGTGCTTTGCTTCAGGCTACACTGCTTTTTTTTTTTTTTCCAGTTAAAAAATAATAAAAATGATACACTCACATTGTTATAAAGTCAAATAATACCATAAAGCTTATAATGAAAAGATTGTGTGTGATCTTCATACCCACCCCTCAACCCTCCCCAGCTCCAAACTCTTTTGGGTATTTCTTCTGGTATTTATTGACATTAAAAGATAATATGCTTACATGGTTTCTTTTTATCAATTTTGGACATTTCCTTTTGAATTCCTATTATGACAGATAAGGATTCAGCCCTCTTCCATCACTCCAGGACCCTGTTTTCTCTCCCTCATGCAGTTCAGATATAATTTTTGACTGAATCAAAATTCACTCTGAATTATTATGTCTTGTTTACTGCTAAGCTAAGCACTGTACTATAATTATACTTCCTTTCTTATACACACTTTTCTTACTGGAGATATTAGTAATTTTATTTGCTTAGTTCTCTACACCACTATTTTCTACATTATCAAATGTATCAGATAATTTACCTCTTACATTTATTTTCCTAAAGACATAAGCCCTGGAGCCCTCCATTCTCCTTTTCCAACCTTTGTACACGCTAAGCTGTCATCCCAGGATTTTCCTTTATAACCATCATGGCGATTGTCTTTGCCTCTCTCCTGCGTTGTATCTCCTGCTTTACGAATCCCATGTCTTTCTCTTATTTTATTTTATTTTTTCACTCTCTCATTTTGGTGGCACATTTGGTGTAACAGCTTCCTGGAAAAGACGTGTGGGATGTAATTTTTTGGGACAATTTGCAAGCCTCAATATGTCTTAATTTCACACCGTGTCCTTAAGGCTGGGGCATGATCACACCAGAGACCAGAGTGTTATGTGCCCAGAGATTATCTACCCCCAGCCCCTCACCGGGAAGATGCAGAAGCCAAGGTCCAGAGCAGAAATAAGCCACTTGTTCAAGATCTCTCAACAAACTGGCTCAGTCACTTTGTGACCAACAGCCTCTCGCCCTGGAATGAAACCAGGAGAGAGAACATTCCAGGTACGACTTTTTGCCTCTAGGATGAGCTCTGAAGTGGTAACTGGCTTTGTGACTTTAGGCAAGCCCCTTTCCCTCTCTGGGCCTCAGTTCCCCCCCCGAAAAATAAGGGGTTGGTTTCCACACTCGAGCATGCATCAGATCCACCTGGAGGGCTTGTCCAAACCGAGACTGCTGGGTCCCACCCCCAGAGTTTGTGATTCGGTAGGTCTGCGTTGCGGCTGGAAGATTTGCATTATTATGTGGTATGTGAGGGACACTGATGCTGTCGGTTTCTGTAATCCTGATGAATTGAAGAAAAAACAGTTTCAGTTTGGTGATAGTACATTTTTCATGCCTCTATACCCCTTTCTAATATCCCTTTTCCACAAAGAGCACTGTCTTCTGTGGCAGTGCACACCCATTCTTAAAGAATCTTGAGCAAGCCTCCACAAATAAGCATGGTAACCTTGGAAACCCCCAGACAGGACCACAGCGCCAGGGACCCTGGGACAGAGCATCTGCTAGGATGCAAGGAAGGCCTGTGGCACACGTAAAGAAAGGGTCTTGACTGGGGCACAGGTTAGCTCTGGGTATCTAGCCCTTGGGAGAGGGTGCAAAGAAAGACTTAGTGGGTCAGGGAAAGAGGGTGTTAAAATTGAAATTCTCACCTGAGTACCTGGACACACGAGAGGCTGCATGCTCAATCGAGAGGTCAGGCCAAAGTGAAGAGATGACAAAGGAATAGCTTGAGAGCTCATTCCATGACTCTGGGCACTCTTGGATTTCACTGAATAAAATGCAACCCGTGTGGTGGGGAAGGGGAGGGGGCATGGAAATGAATCTGAGGTCTGACTCTCGAAGCTGGTGGGTGGGAAAGTGGCTGCTTGCTGCAAGAAAGGGGGAAGAGAGAGCTCTCTGCTGCACAGAAAGGGGGCTGACTGCCTTCTCGCCTTCTCTGGTAGACAGAAGGTGCCAGACATGCCGCAGCCCCAGCCGGCCTGAGCTGGAGGCACAAGGACAGAAAGTGAGGGGTCCAGCAGTGATAACCATGCAGGGTAGATGCCCGAAAACCAGAAGCTGAAGGGGAGGCCTGGACTTGCCTGCAAAAGAGTGTGGTGGCCCGCTTCACGGCTGTTACCGTCAGAGGGCTCAACCTGGGAACCACCAAGGAGCCCGCAGAAGGCCTCCAACAAAAGAGACATCATCCGTGTCTGCCAGGCCCAGATGGGCCGAGGAGCTTAGCCCTGTTCCTGCCAAGAAACAAGAATCCCCCTGCTGTCTGTCCCTTTACTTCTCCTTCCCCTCGTTCCTTCAGTCTGGAAAGAGGTGAGCTGAGAAGGGGCCAGGTGGTCCAGCCAGCCTTACACCTGCGCTGGGGGACAGGAAGAAGTCTCACCTCTGAACAAAGATTGAAGAGCAGATTACCTGGGAGTGGATTACCTACTGGAGCGGGGAGCGCCCTCATTGGCTCGATTATAAAGGGGCAGAGGTAGGCAAAAATAAAGTTGCAGTCTGCTGTCTCTCTGGTGCCACCTGGGCTCCACATGGGCTGCATAAACGATAGTGGGAGAGGTGGGAGGCAAACTCGGTGGAAGTTGCGTGCATGATGGACTTTGGAAAACTGTCCTAGGCACTCCCCAGGCCCCAGGAATCTCCATCTCCTTCCCTTGTCTCCTTGATGAGAATCTTACAAAACTGGTCTTAGTGTTACTTGTGAGCTGGAACACATCTGGGGCCCCAGAAGAGAAACCGACTTCTCAAAGCAGGTTTGAAATAGTTTGGAAAGTTGCAACCTGCGAATATTTGGGACAAGGGAGGGAGGGAGGAAGGAGGAAGTGAGCTGAGAGGGGGGCTCACTGAGGGATCCTGCTCAGTGATGCTGGCCCAGGGTGGGCCCCAGTGGCTGGGCGGAGGCTCTGGAACACACAGGGAGGAAGGGATTTCTCAGAGCTGGAGCCTGGAGGTTCCCGAAGCAGCTCGAGCCAGGAACTGTTTTGGAAATAAAGGCGGGGAAATTAGGTTCTGGTGCCAAACCTAGAGGGAGGGAGCAGAGAGTCTCCTTGCCTCCGGGCACCTCCGGAAAAACCAGCTCCAAATAGCCCTGCTCCCAGCCTACTCTCCACACCACAGTGGTGAAAAAACCTGGGGATGAGGGCTTGGAGGGGGGGCCAAGGCCCCAAGGCATCCAGACAGGTGAACTCTTGCTGGGGCTTAAAAATAAATTTAGAATGACAAACTTGAAGAGAGCCCCAAAGGGCCATTTAAGCCAACCTCATTGTTTACAGACAGGGAAACTGAGACAGAAGCAAACTGACTTCACTGGACACCTACAAAGTTCCAGGCACTGTGCAAAGCTCTTTATTGGAATTATTTTATTTGAAGTTTACAATAAACCTTATGAAGGCAGTAAACTTATTGTCCCATTTTTCAGAGGAAGAAACAGAGGCTCGGGGATTTCCCTGGTGGTCCAGTGGTAAAGAATCTGCCTTCCAATGCAGGGGACACGGGTTCGATCCCTGGTCAGGGAACTGGGTTCCCACATGCCGCGGGGCAGCTAAGCTTGCGTGCCACAACTACTGAGCCCGTGAGCCTCAACCGCGAGCCCACATGCCCTGGAGCCCGCGCACCACGACTAGAGACATAAAACCCGCACGTCACAACTAGAGAGAAGCCTGCATGCTGCAACGAAAGATCTTGCATGCCTCAACGAAGATCCCGTGTGCCACAACTAAGAGCCAATGCAGCTTAAATAAAGAAACAAAGAAAGAAAGAAAGAAACAGAGGCTCTGAGAAGTGAAATGATTTTACCCCAAATCACACAATTCGAGTACTGGGGAGAACATTCGAACCTGTGTCTGAGGGGCTCTGAAGACTATATGTAATGTACTATGCCTTGTTCCCTTCCCTGCTATTTTTTTTTTCTCCTGTTTTATAGAAGAGTAAACTGAAGCTCGGAGAGGTTAATTTGCTCATGTTTATACAACTAGTTCATGGCAGAAGTTATATTTGAACTTGGGTTTGGCAGACCTAAATGCCCAAATGCGTTCCATTATGTCAGTGTTTTTTGGATTTTTCTTCCTAAATATCCCACATTAGAAGAGACCTTGAAGCATAGGCCAAAGCCACACACAGCAACAGAGAAATTTCTTTGATGTCTCATCTTTTATTATATCATATAAAATACATGATTAAGAAAATGTAAAAGTGATGCTTTTTCTCCTTCAGGGTACTTGAGATTGATGCTTGAGGAAACCTCCTGTCCTTTGAGAGGCCCACACGTGGTTTAGCCAAGGTGATGGGGGGCAGCCTCTGAGCCCTGACATCCCACCATTGGGATGCCCCTTTGGAGTATTAACGGGGTGTCCCCAGGGGCTGAACCAAAAGACCAGGGTGCACAAAGCACCTCCCCTTCAGCACCATCACCTCATTCCTTGCTTAGAGCTGGCAAGAGCCTCCAGCCTTGTCTCTTGCTCCCTGCACTGGCACTCTCCAAGCCCAAGCCAGAGAGATCCTTTATAAACATAACTCAGCCACATCACTTCCTGGATGGTCTTACTCCAGTGGCTGCTGGCTGCAAACAGCAAACCCTTGATGTGGCCCTAAAGGAAATGGCCCCCTGCCTCCATCCTAACCCTGGTTCTTCCCCTCTCTTCCTGCACTCCCCCCCTTTCAGGCCAAGCTCCATTTCACCCTTTTGCCTGCAACCTAGGGGCCCACCCTCTTGGCATGCTGGCTCTTTATCCATTGTGTTTCAGCTTAAATGTCACTTCCTCCAAGGCCTTCCCCTCAGACAGCTCTCCCTTTGGAGCCCAGCTCCTTGTCCTGTCTTTCCAGCCCTTACATCTCACCCGTATTCACTGCATTTGTCTGCTTGCCCACTTACTGGGCCTCTCCCATTAAAATGGAAGCCCCATGGGAGCAGGGACACCAGCTATATCCCCAGGGCTTCCAACTTCTTTGCTCATAGTGGGTATTCAAGAAATATTTGCTTGGTTAATGCGTGTTTGAGACCCAGACTCCGCCCTGAAGAAAATTCACGGTGAAGAGAAAACAAGGCTGTGGCCTAAATCCAAAAGGTCCCTGATACCCCTGGATTCAAAGAAGTTTTCTCCTTTCCCCAGTTTTTCTAACCCAAACCCGATCCAATTCTAATCCCTCCTTCCTTTGACCTCCTAGCGCACAGGGCCCTTACCCCCATTCCAGGGAGGGGGCTTGCAGAATATTTTACATACAGCAGGTACTCCATAAATGTCTGCTCAATTGATAAGAAAAAATAAGCATTAGTCCTTCCTCACCATGAAAAAAACTATCTTAGCTCCTAAATTGTCCTTGCTGGTGTAAGTTGAACAGGGAAGGCTGCATGGTAGTCTTCCTGCTGAAGGGAAAAAAATGTTAGTTGGTTCAACCCCCAAAATGGAATCATGAGGTGCTGAGCTTGGATGAAGTTCTTCAGTCTGGTTTTAATTTACCCAGTCCCTGGGCTCCTCATCTCTGAGTTAAGTAGCTAATGATTCGTAAAGACAAGTGTTCTAAGAAAACACTAGGAGATTAAAGGGCCCCAGCCTGAGGTCCCCTGTCAGGGGCGGAGCCTTCCTCCTCCTTGCTCTTGCCCTTAGCTCTCAGGACATGAACCCCTGGTTCCCTCCCAAGGGCCCTCTACTCAGACTGTGATGTGAGAAGGGCCAGCAGTGAGGATATGGGTCTCTCAATGCCTCTACCTGAATGTGGAAACTCCAGGGACACTTGCCTGGGCCTTGAGCAACGTGGCTGAGCCTGAGTTCTGCACAATCTCCCTTGGAGACCGGAAGATGTAAATTGTGCTCAAATAAATTTGACCTGTTGGTTATGAGGTTGTGACACACTGAGAGGTAGGGATGGTGTTTCACTCAGTGACTAAGAGCTGTGGGAAGCACAGCCACTTAGTTTCCTCAACTATCCAATGGGAATAATAGTATACCTACCTCACAGAGTTCATCCAGGAATAATGAGATAATGTATTCAAAGCTTCCAGCCCCGAGTGTGACACAGTAACCCTCTCCCTCAGAAGCCGTCAGATAGCTGCCTGCCCCATGTTTCAAGTCTCAGGGCTAATACCTCCTCAGAGAGGCCCACCCCTGCTTGTTTGTTCAGACCACCCTGGTCCTCCTTCCAAAGCACTTGGCCAGAGTTGTGATTATACATTTTTTGTTCCTTGGCTCATTAACTTTCTGTTGTCTGTCTTCCCCCTGGAGTGGAAGGTCCAGGAATGCAGAGGCCCTGCCTGTCTTGCTCTCTGTTATGACCACAGCTTAGCACGGGGTCTGCCCTGCCCATAATAAGAGCTCAACTCACAGCTGTTCAACGGCCCCGAATGAAATGGTCACTCATGTAACAAAAGAGGAAAGGGAGCAAAAGGATGACAAAACCACACTTGGCTACTGAGGGAAACCCAAGGAGAACACTGGTCTTGGATTCAGAACACGTGGGTCCCAGGCCTGGTTTTATAACTCACTGGCCACGTGGAGAAAGTCATTTCCTCCTAGCCAGGCCTCATTTTCTCACCCGTAAGATGGAGATCATAACCCTCACCCCATCTGCCTTACAGAGTTCTCCTGAGAATCAAACTAGATAACCAATGTTGAAAGCAGAACATGATACAAAAGTTAGAGTCTTGTTTAAAATCATAACTGCCACCAACTGCAGCGGAACTAACAGTGTGCAGTCCTGACCTCCCACTAGGAGCCCCTGGAGTGTTTCAGGTGGGGGACACCTGAGCCTGACGCAGCCGGGCAATTCTCCCTGTGTTTGCAGTTAAAAGGAAAGGGCTGGTGATGGGATTGGGGTGACGCTTGCTCGCAGATGAAGCTCGCGGAAAATTCGCTTTGATGGGAGTGAAATTTCCATGATGAAAATCACCCCATGCCCTCCCTGAATTCCAGGAAGCAAATTGGAAACAGCTTCTCTGAGGAGCTGACAGAGGCCGATGGGAGGAGAAAGGGTCTGGCTGCCGCTCCTCCCGCAGTGCTCACGGAACCAGCCACCTTTCCTGGGATCTGGAGACCGATGCCCATTTGGAAACACTCCAGCACTGAGTCTAAATACAGAGGATTAAAAGCCATGGGGCCCACTTGCCAAGAGGCCTCATAAAATATTTGATCTGCTGTTTTCTCCTCCCCCCACCCCCGTGCCCCTGTTTTTGGCTAAGTCTAGAGAAAGAGGTCCAATGCCAAAGCAAGACCTAATGACGAGCAGGAGCCAGGATCTCGCGAGGTTTGTCTCAGCGGGAACTCGGATGGCACTCCGGACGGAAGTCAGCGTGGCGGGGCCAGCGTTACCGCCACCAAGTTCTAGCTTCTGACAGATACACCCAAACTCTTACACACCAACACGCGTGGCATGTGATGTGGTGGGCGTGGAGCCCACCCTCTGGGTCCCTGGCTGCTTCACGTGGGACTTCAGCTGTCCTCGAAGTGAGGGCCAGAGTCAGGCTCCCGGGCGGCTGAAGCCAAAGCCGTCAAGCTTTGGACCTGCCCACAGCTGTTTTCCGCCCTGGAGACCAAGGACCGCAGTGAGAGAAGCAGGCAGCTGACGTGTGGGGTGTGAAGACGGGCGAGGAGGCCCGGGGGTGTTCAGAGCCCTGTATCCAGCTTCTCCTGAGGGCCGGCCTCCAAGTGGCCGACCGGAGCGCTGCCCAATAGGAGGAAGATGTGAGACGCATGTGTCATTTTAAGCGGTCTCACTGCCACGTGAAAAAGGTAAAAAGAAGCAGGTGAAATTAATTTTCATATGTTATTTCGCCCAGTATATCTCAAATATCATCATTTCAACAGGTAATCAATGTAAAAATTGTTGAGGCATTTTACATTCTTTAAGTACCACTAAGTCTTCGAAGCCCAGTGTGTATTTCACACTTGCAGCACCGGCCACGTTTCAAGTGCTTGACAGCCACACGGTGGCTATTGAATTAGATGGAACAAGAGTTGCTGGAGTTGAAATCCCACCAACTAGCTGTGGAACCTTCTACAAGTTACTTATCCTCTCTCCCTCATCCTCATCCTCTCCAAAATGGGGACGATAATAATAGTACCTACCTTAGAAGGTTTTTATGAGGATTTAATTTTCCTAGAGTAAGGCCTGCCATATGGAAGAGGTATAAAAGCATTAGCTATTATTTATCCTTCTGAAAAGCAAACAAGATGATGGATGTTGAAAGCAAAACATAATACAAAAATTCAGACGTTGTTTAAAATTGTCACCAACAGCAGTTCAACCAACGGAAAATCACCCTGACCTCCTCCATGAGTCCTGTGGCATTTCAGGTGGAGGCCCCTGTAGGCTCCTAATAAATTCTCCATTTTCAGGTAAGATAGTTTGAGTTGTATTTCTGTCTGTCGCTACCAAAGGAGATTCCTACGGAGGTTTGGCCTTCACTCCTTCCGTTCCGTCCTGAGGGAAGGATGAGGGTGTCTGGCTTGGCCCTATACCCCTGATCCACCTGGCATGTTCAGGCTGCACAGTACAAAGATAGGTGAATCGATGGGAGAGTGTTTATCTCATCAAGTGACAGTAGGCCAAATGGGCTATCACGTATGCAGGTACTTGGTACCATGGCTTGAAAAGGCTGCCTAATAAATGGTGTGGCTTATTCTTATTGCCTTGGAGGCCAGATACTGGGGATCTGAAGATGAAAAGATGTGGTTGCTGCTTTTATAGGGCCCACCATCTGGTTATACTGAGGGTCCCATCTGGCCTACCTATACCAGGAGAGAAAGCAAGCCTTGCTCCTCCTTTCTCTTTGATACAGGCTCCCTTGAGGAGCATCCAGGACCATACAGAAAGCAGGGGAAGGAAATTTGGGGGCTAGATGATTCCTTGGAAGGGTGTAGAAAGGACTGTGCTTGAAGATCCAGAAACTGAGGGAGAGGAACAAAGTCTGAACTCTGAAGGGCTGGGGAGAAAAAGCTAAGTTTTCCTTGACTTTCCTGGGCTTGCTGGTTTCCATGGAGTCACTTCCAGTCAGGCTGTGATGGACATTCAGGGTAATTCTAAAGATCTGACACAACGCTAGCCTTCGAGAGCACAGAGCTGAGCTGGTGGTTAAGTAATGGTTAAGAGTCATTTTCTAGCTGTTTGACCTCTGTTAAGTTATTTAATCTCTCAGTTTTCTTGTCTGTGAAATGGGAAAAGCAACGTGTATCGTCTTATTTGAATCATTTGAATTTGAAATAACATGGTATAAAAATATTTATTGTTTCACTTTATGTGTGAAAGTTTGTCAAGAACCTTGCAAGGCTATTCCAATAGGTAAACAGAAATTCTCATGGGTAAACAGAAATACCTGCCATCCTTCAGCTGGCGAGTATTGAATTACATCAGTTTGAATTATTTGAGGTCTTTAGGAACGTCTCCATGAGTAATCTGATTGCTCATACTTCCATTATAGAGTAACTGTGAATATTAAATAGGATCATTCAGTAAACAGCCCACAGTAAGCACTCAGTTGTAGTAGTGTTATTCTGATATAATTACATTATATGAAAACAATGAGAGATATAATGGGAGAAGGAATAATGAGCAGACGTGGGTTTGCTGTTTCCTCATCTGTAAAATGGTGAGAACAGTGAGCTTGTGAGGAGTTGAACAGTTGTGAGCTTTGGGATAAATGGCACTGAAGGCAGTTGTAACAGCTGAGGTGATTTTACAGCGTGGCATGAATGCAAAGGTGCAGGATTTCTATGGGTGTGCCCTACTTTAAACAAGGATGTAAAATTGGAATTTTGTCATTCAGTGATCAGATTTTTGTTAAGATTGCAATGTGCAAGGACCTCTGGCTGAGAACTATGGAAGATGGTCCTGCCACCGAGGAAGTTATAATCTAGACAAGGGGTGACCAGCTGGCTTATCAATGGCCTTAGGCAAACCCCAGACTGCACCGTGCTTCTGGTTTTTGTTGTTGTTGTTGCCTTTTTTTTTTTAACGTTTGAAATTGTTGCCAATGTAAAATTTGGGAGACTTTATGTTAAAATCAAGATTTCAAAATAAAATACCTAGAATAAATCTAACCAAGGAGGTAAAAGGCTTGTACTTGGAAAACTGTAAGGCACTGATGAAAGAAAACAGATGGAAAGATATACCATGCTCATGGATGAAAGAATTAATATTGTTAAAATGACCATACGGGCTTCCCTGGTGGTGCAGTGGTTAAGAATCCACCTGCCAATGCAGGGGACACGGGTTCAAGCCCTGGTCCGGGAAGATCCCACATGCCGCGGAGCAACTAAGCCCGTCTGCCACAACTACTGAGCCTGCGAGCCACAACTACTGAGCCCACGTGCCACATCTACTGAAGCTTATGCACTCTAGAGCCCATGCTCTGCAACAATAGAAGCCACCGCAGTGAGAAGCCCGCACACCACAACAAAGAGTAGCCCCTGCTCGCGGCAACTAGAGAAAGCCCCGCTCACAGCAATGAAGACCCAACACAGCCAAAACTAAAAAAAAAAAAAAGACCATACTACCCAAGGCAATCTACAAAGTCAGTGCAATCTCTATCAAAATACCAATAGCTTTTTTCACAGAACTAGAACAAATAATTCTAAAATTTGTGTGTAAACACAAAAGACCCCAAAACAATCTTGAAAAAGGGGGACAAAGCTGAAGGTATCATGCTCCCTGATTTCAAACAATACTACAAAGCTGCAGTAATCACAACAGTATGGTTCTGGCACAAAAAGAGACACTTAGATCAATGGAACAGGATAGAGAGCCCAGAAATTAACCCACAGTTGTATGGTCAATTAAGCTATGACAAAGGAGGCAAGAATATACAATGGGGCAAAGACAGCCTCTTCAATAGATGATGTTGGGAAACTGGACCACTTTCTCATACCATGTACAAAAATAAACTCAAAATGGATTAAAGACTTGGAATCATAAAACTCCTAGAAGAAAAGATAGGCAGTATGCTCTTTGATATTTGTCTTAACAACATATTTTTTTAATATGCCTCCTCAGCCAAGGGCAACAAAAGTAAAAATAAACAAATGGGACTACATCAAACTAAAAAGTTTCTGCACAGCAAAGGAAACTATCAACAAAATGAAAAGACAACCTACTGAATTGGAGAAGATATTTGCAAACAATATATCTGATAAACAGTTAATGTGCACAATATACAAAGAACTCATACAACTCAACAGCAAAAAGACAACCTGATAAAAATTGGATAGAAGACCTGAATAGACATTTTTCTAAAGATGGCCAACAGACACGTGAAAAGATGCTCAACATCACTAATCATCAAAAAATGCAAATCAAAACCAGGATATCATCTCAGACTTGTCAGAATGGCAGTTATCAAAAAGACAACAAATAAGTGTTGGCCAAAATGTGGAGAAAAGGGAACCCTTGTGCACTGTTGGTGGAAATGTAAATTGGTGCAGCCACTATGGAAAACAGTAAGGAAGTTCCTAAAAAAATTAAAAAAAGAAATTCCGTATGGTCCAGAAATTGCACTTCTGGGAAAATGCACATCTGAAGAAAACAAGAACACTAATTTGAAAAGGTACATGCACCCTTATGTTCATTGCAGCACTATTTACAATAGCCAAGATATGGAAGCAACCTAAGTGTCCATCTATAGATGAATGGATAAAGAAGATATATATAATGGAATATTACTCAGCCATAAAAAAGAATGAAATCTTGACGTTTGTGACAACATGGATGGACCTAGAATGGACCTAGAGAGTATTATGCCAAGTGAAATAAGTCAGACAGAGAAAGACAAATACCATATGATTTCACGTACATGTGGAATCTTAAAAACAAAACAAATGAACAAACATAAAACAGAAACAGACTCATAGGTACAGAGGACAAACAGATGGTTGCCAGAGGGAAGGTAGGGGAGAAGATGGGTGAAACAGATGGAGAGTGAGAGGTACAAACCTCTAGTTATACAATAAATAAGTCACAGGAATGTAATTTACAGCATAGGGAATATACTCAGTAATATTGTAATAACTTTATATGGTGACAGATGGTAACTAGATTAATTGTGGTGATTATTTTGTAGTGTGTAAAAATATTGAATCTCTATGTTGTACATTTGAAACTAATATAATATCATAACTCAATTATACTTCAAATTAAAAAAAAAGATTTGCAGCTTTTCTTGAGAATCTGGAGGATCCGGCAGCATTCTGGCAGGGCACCAATTGGCTACCTCTTGGACAAGGTGTTATGGGCTGAATTGTGTTTCTCCAGAATTCATATGTTGAAGTCCTAACCCCCAGAACCCCAGAGTGGGACTGTATTTAGATATGGGATCTTTAAAGAGGTAATTAAGGTCAGACAAAGTCATATGGATGGGCCCTAATCCAATATGACTAGTATCTTTATAAGAAGAGGAGATTAGGACATGACACCCAGACCAAGGGATGACCATGTGAGGTCACAGTCAGAAGGTGGCCATCTGAAAGCCAAGGAGAGAGGCCTCAGAAGAAACCAAATCTGCCATCACCTTAATCATGGACTTCTAGCTTCCAGAACTGTGAGAAAATACATTTTTGTTGTTGAAGCCACCCAGTCTTTGTTACTTTGTTATGGCAGCCCTAGCAAACTAATACACAGGACCTACATTCTTCAGTGTTCAGTCCTCACCACTCCTAAATGTCACGCATCCTGTTCACTTATGTATCATGCACGGCCTTTGTTGGCGTATGATCTAGAGGAAGAGGGTATTCTCCATGTGTTTGTTCTGCATGTATGTTGTGTGTTCTTATTTCAAAGCTCTGATGTTCATTTTCTCCTTTAATTCTCCCCACAGTTCTAAGAGGCTGATGCTATCACCCTCATTTGGCAGGAGAGAATACAGAACTCAGAAAAGTGAAGTCATTTTTCCCAGGTCAAAGCTGGGATGGAACCCAAGCCTGTTGATTCAGGGCCCAGGGCTCGTGCCCCTCTATCATGGCCCCTCTGCTTGGGCACAGGACCCATGCACATAAAGCCTTAACTAACAGGGCAGCTGCGTGTATGTGTTATAGAAGTAAGCTAGTTACAGCAATGTACAAATCCAAAGGAAGATTATTTCCCTGAAAAAAGATTTGGCATAGAATTCCCTTCAAAAGTAAAGCTAGATTAGAATTTGATTAACAGAAATCTGACCTATGCAGGAGTTCACCTCATGGAGGTAAAGCCAGCTTGGCAGGCCTCTGACCTGGAGGAAGGAGTGGGGGAAGCTGTGAGTATATACAGGGTCTGTGTTGCCCCATGATGAACATTCAGGAGTAGAAAGCACCAGACACTGGTACTGTAGGAAAGAAGGTCCAGTCATCTGTATCCAATCTGCAGGTGAAGATGAGAGGACAAATAGCAAGATAGGGAAAAATGGAGGGATTGGCAGAGAAAGAAGTAACTTCTTGGGGGAATTTGCTGAATATCTGATGGAGGCCGAGTGGCTTTGAAGATGCCCCAGACTTGTAAAAGAAACCTCAGTTCATTTGTGTAATGACACACTATACACAGATATGGAAAGATGGCCAATGTACACTGTTAAGTGAAAAAGCAAGTTGCAGCAGGGAATGTCAAGTATGATTTTTCCTTGAGTTTAAACAAGATAGACACAGATAAATAGAGACGTGTATGTGTTTGTGGGGGAAATTCCTGAAAGGACACGCATCTTGTTAAAGGGGTTACCTCCCAGAATTGGGAAGGAGTGTGTGACCTTTTCCTATTCACTTTCCACCTTTTTGTACTGTGTGAATTTTTTAAGGTAAGCATTGTCAGTTTTGTATCATTTAAAACAAAAGGTAACCTGAAGGCTTAAGGATTGGAAGACAGTCAAGGCTGTGTCCCTGCTAGGGGATGGGGAGAAGTCAGACATCTGGGAAGAAAGGAAGCCTGTGCTGCACCGGATGTATTAGAATGAAGGGCAGTAGTGAGGTTCTGAAAAGTGTGGAAAGTTTGCTGAGCGGCAGTTGAAAGTGAGCATACTGGATATGATTACCAGATAACGGAATGAATCAGAGAAAAGCTGTGCAGATGGGAGGGCAGAAATGGAGGAGCAGAGAGGACTTGGAACACCACTCACTGAGCATCAGCCTTGGATTGGCACATATAGGACACTGTCGTTGCTATTGCTGCTGGTTCAGTGGGGTCTCTGGGAGATGGCCAGTCTAAGGAGGTGACCCTTGAAGGGTTCCACGCAGGAGAGTTTTGCAGTCAAAGGGTAGAGGACAATTGCACTGAGGTTGTTCAAAGGATTCAGGCTTTAGGGGAGAGACCTGGGCTGGGAGGCTGCAGGGAGCCAATGCAACCGTTTAGTTGAGAGGAACAGCCCTGGAATGGGGCAGTGGAAGTGGGGATGGAGAAATAAGAACAAAGTAAATAAGACAAGGCTTGGAGACAAGTAGTGGGGAGGGCAGGGAGAGTGAAGAGAGTTGTGAAGAATTGGGTGCAAATCTCAGGTTGCCTGTCTGTATGATATATTTGATTAAAGAAATGTTGTCAAGAGTCAATTAGATAATGCACTTGATAAGTAACTATGATTGTTAGCTCGGGTATTGGGCTCAGACTTACCAGGCTTCAAATCCCTTTACCACCAACTACTAGCTGTGCAACCTGAGCAAGTCATTAACGTCTCTGAGCCCGGTGCCCCTTCTGCAGGTGGTGATAACCTGTTGTCATGGAAACGAAAGAGCTTAAGTAGAGGGCTGATAGGGCCTGGCACAAAATAGGTGCACGACAAATGGTCGAGCTATTACTATCAACAAGAAAACCTCTGAGCACAGAGCCTGGCACACGGTAAGCGCTCAGTAAATGTCAATTCATGTTGTAATTCATAAGGCTGCCCGGCCTGCAAAGAAGGGGTGTTGGCAGTACCCTCCCTCCCACCTCCTCCTACCCGCGCCAGCACCGCGTATCCCCCCTCCCCGCCCGCACTTTCCGTCCCTGCCGGAGGGTGGCGGAGGTGCGGACTGGGCGGACCGCGCAGACACTTACCCTCACCGCCGCCGGCCACGTCCAGACGGATCTGCAGCCACGAAGCTCTGGGCCGTCCCGCCTTCCGTAGCTGCAGCCCAGCCGGCGCCCGCCCCAGGCATACTTTTCCCATCGCGTCATGGGCGGGAGAGCTCTCCGGCCGGTCACGTGGGCCGGCCCACAGCGAGGCGCGCTCTCTTGGGCATCCGTTGGGAAAAACCTTTCAGCTCCGGTGACAACTTGAGTGTGTCGATGCATCGCTCTGTGCGTAGAACTTG
Organism: Physeter macrocephalus; assembly: GCF_002837175.3. Lineage (NCBI taxonomy): Eukaryota > Metazoa > Chordata > Mammalia > Artiodactyla > Physeteridae > Physeter > Physeter macrocephalus. Next base: position 154,326,866 of record NC_041221.1, read on the forward strand.
TCAGTGCATTTGAAATTTTCTGTGCACGAGAGTGATTGTTGTCCAGGCGTTTGCAGGTGCGTGGGTATGTGTGCATGTGTCTGAAGAGGCATGTGTGTTGCTTGTACATGAGCATTCATCTCGCTGTGTATCTAGGGGTTGTGCTGTGGGCATGACAACTTATAACAGAGTACCTCTTCCTGTGTACTGAATGTGCGTGTACTAGAGAGTGATTAGGAATCGTGTGTACGTGTTTAGTTTTGTGTGTGTGTGCATGCATAAGTGCATGTGCCCAAACACACATCAGGGCTGTGTCTGCACATATATATGCACATATCCAAGCTTGCAGCTTGGTGTGCAACAGAAGTGTACTTCAGTTTCAGTGTGTACACAATAGTGGCTGGATATATGTGTTGGGTGCACGTTTAAATGTGTGTATGAGTCGGCAGTAATCACATCAGTGTGTATGTGCATAATGCTGTGTGACACGTGTTTGTGCGGTGGCTGATTCTTTATGTGTTTATATGTATACGTGCCTTGGTGTGGATTTGGTCCATAATGTGAGTGTGCACATACATAATAATGGACAGGCGCTCCTGTGTCCCAGCCCTCATCTCCCTCCTCCCCAGAAGATGAGGCTTCGCTGGCCTCACTAACTGTCTGCCCAGCCTCAGGTCATTTAGAGACATGCCCCTGCTCGAGGACTCCAGCTCCCAGATGGGCAGTGACCATGTTTAGGTAGCAAGCAGACATTAGAGGAAGGAAAAGTCATCAGAGGCCTGGGTTTTGCTCCTCGCTGTTCCTTCCACTGCTCTCTACCACTAGCTACCAGTATTTCACTTGGCTGCCAGAGCATCAGGTGAACAGATGGTGTATGACCCAAGGTTTATAGTCAGAATTTTAATGCAGATATGCATTAGAATTCTCAAGCTGGTTCCACCACCTTAGACAAGTTAGTTATATCATAGGTGGTATTTCATTTCTGAAAAGGAGGAAGAATAATAATTATATCACCTGCACTGTCTTTCCCCTTACAGTTGGGCCACTCACTCATAGAGATGTTTGGTAAGCAATCAAACTATGTAGAGAATTATTATTAATATTACATAAATATTGAGGATGAAAGTTAGTGGGCTCAGCAAACATTTAATAAGCATCTATTACGTGTCAGTCCCTCCCTGGCTAGGTGCTGGGGATCTGGAGGTAAACCACATAGGCTTGGTGCCTGACCTCGTGGAACTTAGAGTCTAGTGAGGATGATATAAGTGGTTTCATGTGAAATAAGTGTTGCAGAAGAGGAAGACACTGAATATGAAACTGGGAGGCCAGGGGAAGGCCTGGGGAAGAGATGTCCAGTTGAGCCTGAGGGAGAGGGTGAGAGCTCTAAACATGACTGAAAGATGACACGTGCAGTGGGGTTTAGTGTGTCAATTCACAGGTGGCTGGAAAGGGGACCTCTGTCCACCACCCCCTCTGGGTACCTTGGTCTGTTCCCAGATGTGTCAGGAATGGAAAAGGTGAGGGATCCCGGCTTAGGATGCCGGGAGGCCATTCAGAATCCAAAGGGCTCAGGAAAGCCCCTCTCCTAGAGTAGAGTAAGAATCTCCATGTGTTACCATGGGACTCCACTGCGACACAAGTTGAAATCACTGGCATGCTCTTATTGGCAAGAAGATGGTTAATGAACAGTATAGGGAAAGGCAGTGGTGCCACACTCAGCACCCAGTAAATAAATGTTTACTGGCTGGCTGAATGGGAACAGATGTTTTTCCAGCTTTTGGAGGAGTCCTGGAACCCAGGTCCCCTGAGGCTCCCCCTTGGGGACTTGTCCTGTGGATCCTTACAGTGGTGATGGCATCACAGAGCAGGAAATCCAAAATACTCATGAAATGGCTATTTCAGGAGCTGCTTCAAGCTGGAACGGGGCTCAGGACTTCTTCCCAGTAGCCTGTTTATGTCTTTTATTCAGTCCACAAACATGTATTACCTATTATGAGTGTGGAGACAAGGAGATGAACTTCTGGTCTACAGGGAAAATGATTGTGAGCACGAATTACTGCAAGATGCAAAATACAATACGTGTCATAGGAAAGGTACAGTGTGTTATAAAAAATGAGAAGTCTTTCCCCCTTTGATTCATTTCAGTTCATTCCACAGTTTCATTCATTCTAGAGAACATGGATACGTTATGACATTGATGGCCAAAGAGAGTTTACAGTCTGGCAGGGGCAGCCATGTGCCAGATGGGGTAGATTTGCTTGTTCCATGCCTCTCATTGAGTGTGCCTTCCTATACTGCAGAGGCCAGAAAGCTAAAAACCTGTTTTCTAGGCTCCTTGCTGCTGGGTTCCTGTTTGAGATTTAGGTTTAGCTAGTCCTGTGTGCTGTGCAAGACCTGAACTCAAAACTGAGTTAGGAAGAAAAACCAGTTGAGTTAGGTGGAGAGAAGACAGCGGCCTGGGAGGACTCCATTTTGCTGGGGCTGGCGCAGAAGGTACAGCACGGCTCTGGAGTTCTGGCAGTAGCTCCCAGTCCTCCGATTACACCTAAGGTGGTGTGTTCCAGTAGCCAGAGACTGGGCCAGTGGCTCCCTGAGCTCTTGCTTCCAGGTTGTGGGTGGGATGGGGAGGGGAGGTGGTCAGTAGTGGGGTGATGTTCTAGGAATCATTCCTGGAGGCCCAGGAACAACTTGCTCTGCCCTGATTCTGAACTCACTTGATTCTCTTTATTAAATCCGTGTCTGCTTAAAAGAGCTAGAAGGGTTTTGTCTTTTTACTTGAACCCTAATTGGTATGTCATGCTGTGAACTATAGGTGCCGGAAAAGTCAGAGAAGGGAGATGAGTGCACAGCAGGACAAGCAGGGAAGAAATCCAGAGGACTGCTGTTCTTTCCTCTTTTCCTCTTTCAATTCCACCTCCTACCCTCAGCCCCTCTTCGATCCTATAATCAGCCTTCAAATAAATTAATTAATTGATTAAGTATCAAACAACTACAGTGTACAAGGCACTGTGACGTTGGGGGTCACAGTCATGAACAGATACCCAAGGTCTCTGTCTCCATGATGCTTATGCAGACAGATGTTCTACTAGCACTCAAACACAGAGTTCAAAATTGTGGTAAGAGTTATGAAGGAAAAGGAGAGGGAACTGTGGGAGAGAATGATGGTGTGGAGTCTGCGAGAGAACTTATTTTGATTGGGAGATGTGGGATGATCGCTCAAATAGGTACTTTTAAGGTGAGCCGCAAAGGGTACGGAAGGGCCAGCTGTGCCAAGGTGGCCGAGGAGGAGGGGGAGAGGGGCCAGCAGAAAGAGCAGAGCGTATAAGAGCTACGCTAGCCCGTCTCCACGTCTTCCTCCTGCTCCCTGTGTAACAGTCATAGGGTGATGCCTCAGCTCTGTAGCCTTTCTGTAGCCTCACTAACTGAAAGCCCTCTTGGATTTCACGTCTTCCCAGGTGACTGCATTCCTCAGCCTCGGCACTGTTGACATCCGGTGCTGGATGAGTCTTCCTTGTGGGGACTGTCCTGTGCCTTGTTGGATGTTTAGTCTCTACCTCTGGCCTCTACCCTCTAGATAAGGGGTCCCCAACTCCCGGGCCACGGACCACTACCAGTCTGCGGCCTGTTAGGAGCGAAGCCTCACAGCAGGAGGGGAGCGGAGGGCGAGTGAGCGAAGCTTCATCCGCCGTTCCCCATCGCTCACTTTGCCGCCTGAACCATCGCTCGCATTTCCTCCTGAACCATCCCCCTCTGCGCACCGCCCCGGTCCATGGAAAAATTGCCTTCCATGAAACTGGCCCCTGGTGCCACAAAGGTTGGGGACCGCTGCTCTAGATGACAATACTAGGCCTCTGCCCCTAGTTGCGACAGCCCAAAATATCTTCAGACGTTGCCAAATGTCCCGAGAGGGGCAACATCGCCCTCCTTTGAGAACTGCTGCCCTGTGGGTAGCCCTCCTTTGGTCAGGTGGTCTTCTTGCCGGCTCCTGAATGCACCTTTATGTTTCTGTACCTCCCCTTAGGCAGTTCCCTCTAACTATTACCTGCTCTTCCACAAAGCCTTACCCATATGTCTACTAGAAATGCATGGCTTTTCTCTGCCCAGCATCCCTCTGTCCTGTGGGGAACTTGTACTGGATGACTCGTGTTTTGAGTGGTAGAGGAAGAGTGCTCTGCCTGCCCAGGCGTGTGGACCAGGTACCCTTTCCTGTGCCCAGTTAAGAGCCCAGATGGTGGACGTGAGACCCAAGCAGAGCCAGCCAGTCTTTCCATGGGCTTTCCATGACAGGGCACTCTTTTCTTCTGAATTGTTAACTGTAAGTACAGAGCCCTGGGCTGCCACCGGCAGGGAGCCTTCCATTTGGAGAGAGCCTGCTTATGGCAGGAGACGATGACATCAATACACAAGTAGGAGCAGATTCAAGAAGAACTGAGAGGTGGAGGGAGAGTTCTGTGAGCACATTATTAGAGCCCTTAGTTCAGAGACTTGTGCTACTTAAGCATTCACATTCTTATATTCTCTCTCTCTCTTTAAGCTAGTTTGGATTGTTTCTGTCAGTTACTATGGAAAGAGTCCTAATGTAATTTCCTTCAATGCTTGGTTCAAATCTCTCCTCTTTCATGAAATCCTCTCAACACAGGACAGTCTGAAGAAAATGCTTGCTTTGAATCTGTAATTGTTGGTTTTCTGGAGCCAGCAGCCAATTCTGTGCCTCTCTTCACAACTTTGACTTTAGTGACGTCATGCTGCCATTTGAAATCATAGTGAGAATAATTACACCACGGAAATCCGCAAATGCTACAAATCAAGGCTCTCTTTTTCCCACCTCAGCCTGTTTACCAGCGCGCCACTGTCTAAATCGTCTCAGTTGTACCACCCATTTCGATATTAATCATGTACTAATTCATGACATCTTTTGCTTTTTGAATGTGGTGAGGTTGGGAAGACAAGTGCCCCCAACATATGCTGCATGTGAGTCTTCAGAATCTCAAAGGAGGAAGGGTCCTGAGAAATAATTTGGTCCATGGTCTTCATTTCACACACAAGGACAAAGAGGTCCAGAGACCTTCAGTGACTTAGTAGTCAGTTGTGGAGTCAAGACAAAGTCCAAGATCTTTTGACTTACGTGCATTATTAAAATGCGGGCCTTCCTAGTCTTCCTGTATGTCTTTTTCAACCTTTCCTTTCTCTGGTTTTGGTACAAAAGAACGTTTAAAAACGATGTTGAATCATTCCAAACTGCTAATGGCCAAGATCCAAGTTGTCAATGCTTACTTTGAACAAGGGACTTTGGGGCTGTGAAGTCTCCAGAATGAGATAATTCCAGATGGGCTCTTACTAATGTGGCAGCACTGGGAGACAGCTGTTAGTAGAGGGGACTTGCTGCCTTTGCATGGAAAGAGCATGATGTTGGATTGAAGGCTGGCTGCTCTGTGTATTATATCACTTAGAATGAAACAAGATGATAGTTGAACTGTAAGGAAAGTTTTGCGGATTTATAAAAATTTAAAATACACAATTTTGGTTTTTTTGGCTGCGTTGGGTCTTCATTGCTGTGCGCAGGCTTTCTCTAGTGGCGAGCGGGGGCTACTCTTCGTTGCTGTGCGTGGGCTTCTCATTGCAGTGGCTTCTTTTGTTGCAGAGCACGGGCTCTAGGTGCGCGGGCTTCAGTAGTTGCAGCACGTGGGCTCAGTAATTGCGGCACGCGGGCTTGGTAATTGCGGCACACGGGCTCAGTAGTTGTGGCGCTTGGGCTCTAGAGCACAGGCTCAGTAGTTGTGGCACGCAGGCTTAGTTGCTCTGTGGCATGTGGGATCTTCCTGGACCAGGGAGCAAACCCGTGTCCCCTGCCTTGGCAGGCGGATTCTTAACCACTGCGCCACCAGGGAAGTCTCACAACTTATTTTTTAATATTGCTGTTCTATTTCCAGTAATTTGTCTTGGAAGTGTGCATAAGGATATCCATTGCAACCTTGTTTGAACTAATAAAAGAATGGAAACAATCTAAATGCCAAGTAATAGGGGACTAATTAAATAAATCATTATACATACATACATAGAGGCAGAACTCTGTACTATTATGGAATTATCTTCAAGACATATTGTTTAGTGAGAAAAATAAGAAGCAGAACAGTGTGTATAGTTTCCTACCATTCAAATTAAAAAAAGAAGAGGTGAGGAAAACACAGACACACATGGATGTATGAACACAATTTATCTCTAGGAGGATATACAAAAAATTGCAACAGCAGAAGTTGTCTCTGGAGAGAGGAGCTGGAAAACGGCAGTAAGAGAGAGGCGTATTTTTTTGCTTAGGTCTTTTGGAACAATTTGATTTTTTTTTTTTTTTAAAGAAAACTGGTACCATGATTTTTAAAAATTAATTAATTAATTAATTAAATTTTGACTGTGTTGGGTCTTCGTTGCTGTGTGGCATTTCTCTAGTTGCAGCGAGTTGGGGGCTACTCTTCGTCATGCATGGTGTGTGGGCTTCTCATTGCGGTGGCTTCTCTTGTTGCGGAGCACGGGCTCTATGAACACAATTTATCTCTAGGAGGATATACAAAAAATTGCAACAGCAGAAGTTGTCTCTGGAGAGAGGAGCTGGAAAACAGCAGTAAGAGAGAGGCGTATTTTTTTGCTTAGGTCTTTTGGAACAATTTGATTTTTTTTTTTTTTTAAAGAAAACTGGTACCATGATTTTTAAAAATTAATTAATTAATTAATTAAATTTTGACTGTGTTGGGTCTTCGTTGCTGTGTGGCATTTCTCTAGTTGCAGCGAGTGGGGGGCTACTCTTCGTCGTGGTGTGTGGGCTTCTCATTGCGGTGGCTTCTCTTGTTGCGGAGCACGGGCTCTAGGCGCGGGCTTCAGTAGTTGTGGCTCATAGGCTGTAGAGCGCAGGCTCAGTAGTTGTGGCGCACGGGCTCAGTTGCTCTGCGGCATGTGGGATCTTCCCGGATCAGGGCTCGAACCCATGTCCTCTGCATTGGCAGGCGGATTCTTAACCACTGCACCACCAGGGAAGCCTGAACAATTTGATTTTTAAAACAATGGAAATCTTTTACTTACTCAGCACTCTTCCCCTCAATAAAATAAAAAATAAGGAAATTCTGTATTGCACTTTTTAGAAATTCCTCCTTTGCTCTGATGGATGAGCCAGATCTGGGGATGTGGCAGAGAGTTTAGGGAGTTAATAATAATAAACCCCCAACAATTATAGACTTTCTTTTTAAAAAAACATTTTCAAAGAGTAGTCTCTTGCAGTCTTCCAAGTTTTGGACAAGTATTTTCCCCATTGTATAGTCGAAGGAGCTGAGGCCCAGAAGCAAGGCCATCTTCCCAAGGTTACACAGTGGGCGAGGGGCAGAGTTGGAATGAGAGCTCAGATCTCGCCCAGGCATAAGTTCCTTCTTCTAGACAATGTTTAGCTGGGCAGAGGGCTTCAACAAGCAGAGTAGTTTTCACGGGAAGGAGAAGAAGAACCAGAGAGTTATAAGAAGCTCTTCTGGCCTGAGGTTTCGGAAGAGTTAAAGGCCTTGAGACAGCTACAATCCCAGAGCAAATGAAGTCAGACCAAAATAGACACCACTTATATTCTACAGGAAGTGACCCAGAAAAGATCCAACCAGTTTCCAGATGTAGCTTGAAAGGCTTCAGTTGGAGAGACTTCATTTTGGAATCTCATGCAAAAACCTCTCTTGATGAGGTTTCTCAACTCAGTATGTGGGTCAGAAATGAACAGACATTTGATTTGAGGGAGATGCTCTGCTAAGAAGGTCTAGAGGCTCGTGCTTTGTAGAATCAAACTTAGAGAAAGTAGCCTATGAATGAGTATAGACATGAAGGCTTTGCCATGCTTTGCCAGCATAATTTTGGGAGGGAATATGAGAAATGTAGGGTCTATCCCTGCCTTTTGGCTGAGATGAAAAGCAGAAATCCCAGACTGAGGAAATGAGGCTTGATGAAACTGCATACATGAGATTTAGCTAGTGGCTAAAAGAAATGTTTTATCTGTTAGCTGTTGTGAAGTAGAAGGAGACTAATTTCTCTAAATCTTGTATTTTAAAAGACTTCTACACATTTCTTTTAAATAATACTCAGAAGACACTTAACTCTACATGTCTCATCCACTTATTTATTATGGGTATGATAAAAAATTTAAAACATTAAAGCATACAAGAGTGTGTCTACCGTGCTACTGCTTATGAAGAAAAAAGGTTACACACACACACACACAGACGTTTATGTGTAACCACACTTTGAAGACATGTAACCTGGTAGCCTTGGCTGCCTCTTGGAGGAAAACTGTGGAGCTGAGAAGGGGTGGGCGGTACAGCCTTCACTGTACTGTCTCAATTTACCAGATGCCTGTTTTACATATTAAAAATAAAACACACTTAAAAAATCTCAAAGGGAAAAACGTAGCTTTATAATGGAGAGATATGGCGGCCACTCTGTTAACCAAGTAGGGAAATTTAGCGTTACCAAGGGCATAAAACCTGACATTATATGATACATCCAGTGTTTTGTTTTTTTTTTTTTTTTTGTGGTATGCGGGCCTCCCTCTGTTGCGGCCTCTCCCGTTGCAGAGCACAGGCTCCGGACGCGCAGGCCCAGGGGCCATGGCTCACAGGCCCAGCCGCTCCGCGGCATGTGGGATCCTCCCAGACCGGGGCGCGAACCCAGTTCCCCTGCATCGGCAGGCGGACGCGCAACCACTGCGCCACCAGGGAAGCCCCATCCAGTGTTTTAACCTGAACATAATTAAGCCTTCACACCTAACCTTGGATTAGCAGAAAGTATAGGGAATAGAGAAACTAGTTAAACAACACAGGAGAAAACAGTCAATTCAGAGAGTGGGACATTCTTTAAAATGTTAAATGTCATGGAAATATTAAAAGGTGGTTCAAAAAATTAGGAATAAAAGATATTTTGGGGGCAATTGGAAGAACTTTGAATTTGGTCTGATTATTAGACATATTAGGGAATTATTGTTAATTTTCTTGTGTGTGAATAATGGTTTTGTGGTTATATAGGATAATGTCCTTATTCTTAGGAGATGCATGCTGAAGTATGGAGGGGAGAAGACACATGGTGTTGGGAACTTACTTTAAAATGGTTCAGAAAACACACACGAATGTACACTCACACACATGAACACCCCCCCCCCAAAAAAAACACGAAAAAACAAAACAGAGTTGCTTATTAAGCTATAGTCTTACCTTCAAACTCAGCTATATGATGTCAGGGCTGGGACTTTGCAAATCACATTTCTCCTTTGCCAGCGGGCCTTCTGTTAGTCTGCCAATAGGGGGCATTAGAAGGGGACTGGAAGTCTAGAGGAGCCACAAAGAGCTTGCTTCTTTCTGTTTTGCTTTCTGTTACTCTCAGCCTCACCCGAGCAACAGTTCCTCACCCTGGGAATGAAAGTTATTTCCTGTAGGAGCAGCTGGTTTAGGTTTACATTTTTTCCACAGTCTGTCTTCAGACATACCTGTATCAGCTGGCAAATGCCTTCTCTAACCCAGCTCCATGGTACCCTTCATCCAAGCTTCTAAATTCTATTAATCCCGAGCTCTTCTCCCAGCCCTAGGGATGGTAACTGCTTTCTGTGTTTATACAGTATTCGTTTTACCTTTCCAGTTCTCCGTTACCTGGTTCACAGTTCTTTATATTAAATTTTCTCTGCAAAAGTAACTGGTGGAGTTTGTGTCTCCCGACTGAACCTTGACTGATACAGAAATTGGAACTAGGAGTCTCAGGAAACAGACCCTTTTTTTAGGTGTTTGGGTTTGTCTTTAGACTTGAACGCAATGTTGAGCTCCTTGTCCTGGACATGGGATGCTAGTAACTCATGGCATGGAGTGGCCCTGATTCATCTAATTATTGGCTGTAGATTATTGTGATAAAGAACCTCCTGAAGCAGGTACCTTGGGGGACCAAGTGGCTGCTGGGAATAATGATGACTAGAGGGACTGTGGGGCAGGATGCCTCCTTCTGAGTGCTCTGGAATGTGTACAGAAAGAAGACAACACACTCAGCCCTTTAAAGTCTCGGCCCAAGTCCTGGTCAGAGAGCTGGAGAGGTTCTGTGGCAGCTCTAAAAGTATCGCATCTGTTAGAGCTGCACATTCAGACACAAGATTTAATTGTGAAGGTTGTAGAATTTAGTGTAAATTGAGTTCACAGCCTATGTCTCTCAGTGAAAGTTAGGATGAGGATTGGGAGTGTCCCCAGGACTTGGAATGGGGACATCTGCGTAGACACAGATGAAACTGAGAATCTGAACCCCTAAGTCACTCTGAGCCTTCCATGCCTTCGCCTTCTGTGTCTGAGATTACGTTTCCTTTGCGTGAAGTCCTTGTAATACCCTCACCTGAGGCAGGTGACTTTCAAGGAGATGCCTGTACTCTTCAAGACCTACCCCACCACTCCTTGCTGCCACTAGACCCATAACTAGGGTCAGATCCAGCATATTCCAAGGGAACAAGTACAAAGTCTGAACCTGGAGGGAAGAATTTATAATCCAAAAGAACTGCAAGATTTTTCTAATTTATATAGGCAGAAACCAGATGAATATATATGGGAATGGGATTCTAAGAGCATTAGATGGAAAAAGGCAGAATGTAACAGGCCAAATTTACTGATATGGGTGTATGTATCAGGGATTCTGGATTTAATATGTTAGCTCATATAAGAATTTACTTACTTGGATAACTTGAACTCAACAGTGACCTACATATAATGAGTTTGAGATCCCAGAACTTCCCTGGCACAATGTAGAGAAAGGAATTAAAAGACTTGGGGAGATAGAAATGTTGCTAAGCTTATCACGTGTGACCTTTGAACTTCCCTCACCCACTACCCCACCCCTCCAACTATATGGTTGAAGAGGGCCTAGAGGACACCTTCCCTGAGATATTGAGCAATACATAAGTGAGATCACTGATATCTCTGTGGTGGCTTTTCTCTGTGGGCTTGTATGATGGTAGAAGATGCTGCCACTGAGATGAGTTCATTGATTTCTATGGGGTCGACAGGATCCTGGAGTAGCGAGGCCAAGTGGCAGTGTTCAGTCATGAGAGAGAAGGTGGATGCACTTAGTGCCCAGCAGAGACAAAATGGAAATCAGAATGTTGTGATCCACAAGGATTGTTGATAGTAGCTGTGAAGGTTAATTTTATGTGTCAATTTGACTGGGTCATCAGGTGCCCAGATATTTGGTCCAACATTATTCTGGGTGTTTCTGTGAGGATGTTTTTGGATGAGATGAACATTTAAAGTGGTGGACTTTGAGTAAAGCAGATTGCCCTCCAAAATGTGGGTGGGCCTCATCCAATCAGTTGGAAACCTGAATAGAACAAAATGACTACCCCCAAGCAAGAGAGAATTCTGTAGATGGCTGTCTTTGGACTGGAACTGCAGCATTGGCTCTCCTGGCTCTCTGGCCTACTGGCCCACCCTGCAGATTTTGGACTTACCAGCCTCTATAATTATGTGAGACAATTCCTTCTAATCAGTCAGTCAATCCTACTGATTCTTTTCTCTGGAGAACCCTAATACAGTAGCTAAATGGTATAGTAGATCTAGGAATGGAATAGATAGGCAGTCTACTAAAACATTGCTTGATCTATGTAATGAAAAACCCTAGGGCTGGTGCCCAGAAATCTGATCAAAGTCACTACAGAGAGTCATAACCTCTCCTCCAGTTTCCAGACCTAAGCCAGTTGTCAGATCCAGAGCCCCTTGATTGAAGGACATGCTGAGTTCCCTTAAGAACTCCACAACACTGCCACAAGTATATACTAGAGACTTCCTCCAAGACTTCCTCCAAGACTTTCCCCTATTGAAACCTGCAGTCTTCAATAGGTGACTTAGTATTATGAAAAAAGGAAAGCCTCAGATCTTTTAGGGATTAAATAATAGGCACTGGCCCTGAATTGATGCTAACTCCTGGGACCAAAATACTACGATGGTCCATCAGTCAAAGTGAGAACTGGTGGTGGTCAGATAATGAATGGAGTATTGGCCCAAGCTAAAATTACAGAGAGCCTAGTAGGTCTGTGAACCCAGTGGTTATATCTCTAGTTCTTAAATGTGTAATTGGAATAGATATATTCAGTTTCTGGCAGAACCCCCAGATTTGCCCTCTGATCCATGGAGTGAGGCCTATTATGGTAAAAAGGGACAAGTAGAAGTCCCTAGAAGTTCCCTTCCCTACCAGGGTAGTAAACCAAAATAAATACCACATTCCTGGAGGAAATTGCAGGGATTAGTGCCACCATCATAGGCTTAATATCTGTCACATCCCCATTTAAATTCACCTGCTTTTCCTGTGCAGAAGGTTGTTGGATCTGGAGATTGACTATGGATTACTGTAAACTTAACAGATAATGACTCCAGTTGCAGCTACTGTTCCAGATGTGTATCTCTACAAAAGAGAGTCAGCATAACCCTTGGCAACTCGTATACCATTAGTGATCTGGCAAATACTTTCTTCCCCTCTATATCAATTTCAATGAATACCGCAAGCAGGTTGTTTTCACCTTGCAGAACCAAGAGATCACCTTCACAGTTCTGCCCTAGGGCTACATCGACTTAATGTCTGTGATAATCTCATCTGCAGAGATTTTGATCATCTTGACATTTCACAGATCATCATATTTGTCCACTTCACTGATGACATACAGATGGCATCTGATAAGAAGGCAGAAGCAAGTACTTTAGATGCCTTAGTAAAATGCATGTGAGTCAGAGAGTGGGAAATAAACCTCATAAAAATTCAGGGACTCATCCACCTTGGTGAAGTTTTTGATGTGCAAAGGAGTGTATGTTAGTCTGCTTGGGCTGCCATAAGAAAACACCATAGACTGGGTGGCTTAAACAGCAGAAACTTCTGAGTTATGGAGGTTGATAAATCCAAGATCAAGGTGTGGCAAGGTAGGTTTAATTCTGAGGCCTCTTTTCCTGGCTTGTAGGAGGCCGCCACCTTTCTGTGTGCTCACATGACCTCTTCTTTATGCTCCAGAGAGATAGCAAGCCTTTCACAAAGGCATTAATCCCACTGGGCCAGGCTCCCACCCTCATGACTCCATCTAAACCTAACTACCTCCTCCCAAAGGCACATCTTCAGATGTCACAAATTGGGGCTTAGGATTTCACCATATGAATTTGGGGGTGAACACAGACATTCAGTTCATAACAGAGTGTGGCAACAGACTGACACCTATGGAATTTATTGGTCTTGTCATGTACTTCATCACTCAGAGGCACCTGGTCTGTTAGAATGATAGAATGAGCTACTTAATACTCAGTTACTTGCAACTGGGAGAAAAGAATCTAAAAAGATAAAGTTCTATCTTGTAGGATGCAAATGTGCTTTGAATTGGTAACCTATGAATATACTTTTCTTTTTTTTAATCCTCCAAGCCAGAATACATTGGTCTGGGAATCAAGGGATGGGCACCTAATAATTCACAGAATTTTTGCTTCCCATTGCTGTGACTGTGACTCTTGATATTTTGGAAGTCTTGGTTCCCAAGGGAGGAATGCCTTCACCAAGGGACGTAACGGTGTTTCCACTGAACTGGGAGTTGATACTGCTGCTGACTGTATTTGGCTTGTGCTGTGGGGTTAATGCCAGTGGGCCTGAAATTGGTCTGGTCAAGGCATGGCATGTCCTGATGAATAGTGTCGCTTTCTAACCGTGTATCTGAGGAGTTTCAGGGTGGTTTGTATCAATTTGTTATCATTGTTTACTGTAACAGTGAGATAGATGCGACTTACACCTGGAGACTTCTTCTATACCCCCTCAATCCCCCCCACACACAAAAAACCTTGGTGGTTGTGGCTAGTCATTGGGCAACAGAATAAGTAATGGTACTGTTACTAAATCTGAGGAGCTGAGACTGTGTTTTCCTCATTCTGGAGAGAAGGTAAGAGCATCTTTATTTGTACAGAGGATAGTTACCTCTTAAGAGAACCACAAACCTATGTTTATTGTATAGAAATTCAATTGTGGATAGAAGGATGACTGGCCAAAGAGATGGGCTGTGCTGGTTACTAAGCTCTTGTCTTTCAGCTTCAAACCCTCCCTCTATATGTCCTGTAATCTGCTTTGTCATGCTGGGGCTGGGACCTCACAAAGTACATTTCTTTATCACCTAGCTTTCTGTTAGGCTCTGCAAATAAGGGGTGCAAGAGACATGGTGGAAACCTAGACGAAGGACCAGGGATTTACTCCCTCCTCATTTGCTTCCTACTGCTGACAGTATCCTCTCTGCAGTGGTTCTTCACCCTGGCAGTGAGAGTTAGTTTAGGAGCAGCAGTTGGTTTAAGTTTTCAGTGTTTTCACACTTCCAGAGCCGCCTCATCCTACATGCTCAGAGACGGCAGCATCAGCAGGCTGGCACTCATTCTTCAGACTTTTGAGCTCCTAAGACAGTAATACCAGTCAGGCAGGGCCTCTTCCTCAGACACTGGAGTCTCACTTCCAAGGGACCCCTCATCCAAGCTTTCACATTTTAATAATGCCAGCCTCTTTTCTTGTTCATCTAGCCCTAGTGATGCTGTTTCCTGCATTTACTATCTCTGTGACACCTCAGTATCCCCCTTTGCCTATTAAGTTCTCCAATACCTGGCCAATGATTCTTCACTGTAGATTCCTTTTATTTAAAAATTGATACAGTTTCTGATCTTACTGGACCCTGTTTGATACATGGATATCTATACATTTATATAAACAGATAGCTATAGCAAAATGTTAACACTTTTTGAATCTAGAAAACAACCATATGGGTGTTCATTGTATTACTTTTCCAACTTTTTGGTATATTTGAGACCTTTCATAATAAAGCATTAGGGATAAGGTCTCCTGAAAATTTGGATAAATATCAGTACCAAAATAAAAAAACCTGATAAAGGGCGAAAGTCTCCAAAATTATAGTAGAAGGAAATGATACATAGAACTGTGATTGCTCCAGAAACCAAGCTGATGCCATTACAAAAAAAAAATCAAAACAAAACAAAAAAATAAACAAAGTCTATTTTTCTGTTTATATCTAGGAAAGGTTCTATCTACTATGTCACACCACCAAAATTAAGCGAATGAAATACGACCTCTGTAGAAAAAAATGAAAAGGTTCTCTAGAGAAAACTTGTCTGTTTCATCTTATAGGGGAGAAAAACTGAGGCCCAGGACAGGTAAGAGTTGTCCAAAATCACACAGTAAAATTAATGGAGTCAAAACTTTCCCATTAGCCATTCATAATAAGTAAGGTTGGAAACCAAGTATATGAAATGTCTCTTGGTTGCATGTGACAGGAAACTGCAAGAGGGAATTAGCCCATATAATTGAAAAGTAAAAAAGTATGACTGCATTTAGGTGTGGAAGCAATGTCATAAGGAATCTCTTTCCCTTTCTTGGCTTTGTCTCTGTTGGCTTCACCCTCTGGCAGCAAGGTTCATCACTGGAAGCTCCAGACTCACATCCTGCTAGTTTAGCAAGTATAGCATCTTTCCCATTAATTCCAGCAAAAGTACTGGAGCTGACTCTAATTAGCCAGGATGGGGCCATACAGACTGACAGGGGAGTAAGGAAATTTCCTTAAAGAAAAATAAGGGTGCTAAAGAAGCAAGTGAATGATTGAATCAATGCTTAGCAAGGCAAAATAAGAGATGACGGGTCTGCCAGACCTCTTGACTCCTATATGCTGAGGGCTATCAAGTTTAACCTGCTAGTAAGTGGCTGAGACAGGACTGGAATCCATTTCTGTGTTAGAGTAAGACTTAGAGCAAAACTGTGAAACAAAAGGGAAATAACCTTAGGTTCTCAGAAGGTACTCTCAGAAGATAAAGTACAAAATACAATGAATTTGGGCTTCCCTGGTGGCGAAGTGGTTGAGAGTCCGCCTGCCGATGCAGGGGACACGGGTTCGTGCCCCGGTCCGGGAGGATCCCACGTGCCGCGGAGCGGCTAGGCCCGTGAGACATGGCCGCTGAGCCTGCGCGTCCGGAGCCTGTGCTCCGCAACGGGAGAGGCCACAACAGTGAGAGGCCCACGTACCGCAAAAAAAAAAATACAATGAATTCGACAATTACTTTATACAGTCCTTCAAATTAAGGTAGCCTTCGAAAGCTTCAAATGTTTCTAAATGCTTGGTAAATATTAAAGCCAAGCTTACAATATTTTGGTATAATTTAATGCTAAAGACTATAATATAAATAATCTATAAATGAACTATAGTTTAAACTATAAATATCCAGACCCTATTAAAAAAAAACGGAGATGTAATTTACATATCATAAAGTTCACCCTTTAAAAGTATATGTCTGGGGCTTCCCTGGTGGCGCAGTGGTTGCGCGTCCGCCTGCCGATGCAGGGGAGCCG
>NC_041221.1:154343257-154365436 GCF_002837175.3 Physeter macrocephalus
AAAAAAAAAAAAAAAAAAAAAAAAAAAAAAAGTATATGTCTATTTGGTTTTGATTCCCATTGGATTGTCTGAAAACACTGACCTATCCATTCACTTTAAGTGGCTTTTGGTGGCTTAGGAAAGCAGCCAAGATGTCAAAAATCCACGTGGTCAAGTCAGTTTTAGGCAAAAAGCCCTTTTTAATCTTCTCTTTCCCACTGTTTCTCAATGATTTCTTGCAGTCTGGTAGTTATTGGCTCCATGAGAGTTGTCACCAATTTTGTCACCACCAGAGATTCAGGTGGGGCATTTTTTTTTTTTTTTTTTTGCGGTACGCGGGCCTCTCACTGTTGTGGCCTCTCCCGTTGGGGAGCACAGGCTCCGGATGCGCAGGCTTATTGGCCATGGCTCACGGGCCCAGCCGCTCCGCTGCATGTGGGATCTTCCCGGACCGGGGCACGAACCCATGTTCCCTGCATCGGCAGGTGGACTCTCAACCACTGCGCCACCAGGGAAGCCCCTTGGGCATTTTAAATTTGAGCTGCTAATCCCTTTTCTAGAGATGTTTAAAATCACGTATTTGGGAAAATCTGTAATGAGAATAAGTTTGCTTTTAACCAGTCATGCACTGAGAGTGACATCTGCTGGTCAAAAAGATTATTATTTATACTGTCTTGACTCCTTTTTGCAATTTATCGACGACCTCATATTATGAGAATATAAGAAAAACAATTATGTCTTCCTTGGAAGAAAAAGAAACGAACACATAGGACTTATATATGCCAATATATGTACTACTGTGGGAGATTTTTTAAATTAAAAAAAAAATCTAAGTTTCCTCTTCATTTTATCAGACACAGCAGTCTCATTCATTTGATCAGGGGAAAATGAACTGTTGTAGAATTTGAAAAAGAATTAAAAACTTGGTTAGCCATTTCCTTTAAAGTGTCCTTTGGGTTTTTGTTTCAGAGCAGAAACTAATGAATTCAGTCTAAGAGAAAACTGTAGTGGACCTAACAAAAGACTGGCTATCTCGGGTCGTTTGCTTTTGGCATTTCATCCTAATCTTGCTATTGTACTGTTAGGTCCCAGGCTTCATTCATACCCTTGCTCCCATTCCTACTTCCTTCCTATCTATCTTTTATTTATAGTGTTGTATTTATAGTGTATGTGAAAACAAATATCTTATATTGCAGGCCAAGCCTTCTAATTTGTGACAAGCGTGTTCCTTGAAAGCAGAGGGGCCATTCTAACTATGCAGCAACAGGGAAGGACAAACACCAGCAGGTCAGAATAGATATGGCCCGATCAGCGCTGCTGAGAAGGGCCAAATGTCAGCCTGGCTCGTAAGCCAACACCTTTCACGCTAGAGCCACATGCTTCCACGTACTGGGCTTGAACTAATCTGCAGGATGACTGAGAAAGCCATGCAAATTCAGAGAAAAGAATGCAGTCAGAAGAATTCTAGTATGACTAAGAGTGGCTGGGCATTTTTTTTTTTTTTTTTTGCGGTACGCGGGCCTCTCACTGTTGTGGCCTCTCCCGTTGGGGAGCACAGGCTCCGGATGCGCAGGCTTATTGGCCATGGCTCACGGGCCCAGCCGCTCCGCTGCATGTGGGATCTTCCCGGACCGGGGCACGAACCCATGTTCCCTGCATCGGCAGGTGGACTCTCAACCACTGCGCCACCAGGGAAGCCCCTTGGGCATTTTTAATTTGAGCTGCTAATCCCTTTTCTAGAGATGTTTAAAATCACGTATTTGGGAAAATCTGTAATGAGAATAAGTTTGCTTTTAACCAGTCATGCACTGAGAGTGACATCTGCTGGTCAAAAAGATTATTATTTATACTGTCTTGACTCCTTTTTGCAATTTATCGACGACCTCATATTATGAGAATATAAGAAAAACAATTATGTCTTCCTTGGAAGAAAAAGAAACGAACACATAGGACTTATATATGCCAATATATGTACTACTGTGGGAGATTTTTTAAATTAAAAAAAAAATCTAAGTTTCCTCTTCATTTTATCAGACACAGCAGTCTCATTCATTTGATCAGGGGAAAATGAACTGTTGTAGAATTTGAAAAAGAATTAAAAACTTGGTTAGCCATTTCCTTTAAAGTGTCCTTTGGGTTTTTGTTTCAGAGCAGAAACTAATGAA
Source organism: Physeter macrocephalus (assembly GCF_002837175.3). Taxonomy (NCBI): domain Eukaryota; kingdom Metazoa; phylum Chordata; class Mammalia; order Artiodactyla; family Physeteridae; genus Physeter; species Physeter macrocephalus. The sequence continues at coordinate 154,345,402 of NC_041221.1, forward strand.
TTCAGTCTAAGAGAAAACTGTAGTGGACCTAACAAAAGACTGGCTATCTCGGGTCGTTTGCTTTTGGCATTTCATCCTAATCTTGCTATTGTACTGTTAGGTCCCAGGCTTCATTCATACCCTTGCTCCCATTCCTACTTCCTTCCTATCTTTAGATATGCATACATATTAAACTTTATACATACTCTTCCAGATTTATTCCTGTATTAGCTTTGGAAATTTCCTCCACTGCTCTTGATGTCAGATTATACTGGGAAAAATTAGGACTTACATTTTCTAACTATATTTTTATAGAAAAGAAGGCATGTATTTATATTTATTGATAAAGCATTTTGATGGACAGTGATAAAGTTTAGTTTTGTGTAGGAAATATAAACTTCAATTTGTGTACTCAAGTGGCATCTAAATTTGATAGTTGGACTTCATTCCCCTTCAAGTTTAAAAAAAAAATTTCAAAAGTGCTATGATTACCCACCTTATAAACTTTGTGGATACCCCTGATTCTTTCCATGTGATAAATTTCTAGAGGGAAAAATCCTCAATCAAAGGGCTATGAAGAATCAAGAGGAATGAAAATTAGTACTATCATAACAAAAAAATTGGAAGTAGTAGGAGAGGAGATGGATGTTTTATAAATTAAGTCCTTACCTATTATCAAGAGGAGTCAACACCTAACTTCTAAATCTGATAAATAAAAACTGGCCTATGTATTTGGTATAACATATTACTTAGATATATGGGTGGGACCATAAAATGTTAAAGCAGAAATGGTTAAGGTAATTGGGTAGGAAGGGGACTGTGGCTTTTCATTATAGGACTCATTTCTTCTCCAGCCTTGAGCATGTTGTACTTCGATAAAACATTAAATTTTGAAATAAAAAATGTTAGTTTATTTACATTTAAAAATAAATCTAGCCAAATTATCATCCAGGAAAGTATATTAACCTAGATTCCCATGGGGAACTTTTTGGTGGCCCTGAATTACTACAGTGACTTCATGTCAATTTCTTTATTATTTATATTCTGATCCATTCAAAAGTTTTGAACCATCTTAGAAAAATGCATACAGCATAAGGTATAAAATAAGTGAGGAAACTGGAATAAAGGAAAAATAAGTGTAGGAAAAATAAGATGAGGTGAGAGGACCAAAGAATCCATCGGAACCATATGGAAAGCTGGTTAAGAATGAAGATCCTTGATCCTGTCCAGACCAGTTAAATTAGAATCTCTCAAATAGGGCTCTGGGATCTCCTCTTTAGCAGCCCTGATGACTTGGAGTCTGGATGTAATTTAAAAGAAGACAAAGAGTGACTAACAGGATATTAGGATGTTTATTAATGTCATGGAATTTAGAGCATAGGAACTAAGAGGAATGGACATTGTGAGACTAACTCCAAAGAATACATTTAAAAATAAATCTTACATTAACTAGGATCATCCCTTCTCTCACTATAACATTTCATAATCCTCTTCTGATTTCATTAAGCTCCCCAAAACAACTCTCAAGGACATGGGAGGACTCAGTCTGTCATTTCATCCTTTGACTTTTAACATGAGATGCATGTTCTGGGAGGTCTTTTTCTCTTGGCTCTATTTGTAGCCTATTGTACCATTTAGCTTGGATATTCTAGTGCTCGAGTGTCTTTTTTTATGTATCACATCAAAAGGTTAAACAGATACTTAGAAGAATCCTATGTATCAGCAGCACTTAATCTTTTCTGCTGCTTGTGCTTTTATTCTCAAAACATATTTTCACGTCTCATGTGAAAATTAAAAGTTAAAAATGCTAAACTTTTAAAGGATTTGGTATATCATAAATATAAAAGAGACAGAATTATAACTTAATTTTACAATGGAATTAAGAATATATTAAAAATTATACATTAAAAAAGTCTATCAGCTTACAGTGACTTTTGTAGCTGTAGTTTTTGTTCAATGATGTCTGAGAAACGAGGAACTTTTTTTGAAATAGCCACACGGATGTCATCACTCATATTCAAGTAGCTTCTGGACTTTGTTTTAAAATGCAAAAGTGATGAAAATCCCAACTCACAAAGATATGTAGTTGCAAATGGTATAAGGATTTTTAGAGCTGTCTTTGCTAGCCTTGGAAATGCTGTGAATTGAGCACACCAGAAATCCTCAAGCTTCATTGTCTCAAATTCCATTAGGATTTGGCCACTAGCTCGTAATTCAGCAAGATCATTTTTCATTAAATAGCCATCATCGACAAAGTCCAAATTAAAAAGAAATGGATCCAGTATCCATTTACTTGCCTCATCAAGATCTCCAACAGAGAAATATCCGTGGAAGAAGTTGCTCAACTGTTGCAGGTGCACTGTTATTTCAGCTGCAATGCATAATGCTTCATTATCTGAAACAACAATTTCTTCAAGAAAAGGAAAGTTGGTGAAATTTCCTTTCTCAATTCGCTTTAGCCAAAATGGAAACTTCCTAACAAAAGCAGACAATTTCTCTCTAGCTGATACTGTGTTCATTCCAGTCCTTTGCATAGATGCACTAAGTTCATTTAGGTGTTTGAATAAATCTGCAAGATATGCTAGGTGAATTTTTAACTCTTTGTTTTCAAAGCCATCAACTAAATTGCTGCTTTGGTGGTGAAGAAACTGATTTATTTCTTCATACATTTCAAAAATATGAGTAAGTATTTGGCCTCGGGAAAGCCACCTCATTTCAGTATGGAAAAGGAGAACACTATACTCTATTCCAATTTCTTCAAAAAAAGCCTGAAACAGGCGATGATTTGGAGCTCGCCCTTTGATAAAATTTATTACCCTCACCACAGTAAAAAGAGCATCCCTCAGTTTTTTAGGCAATGTCTTTGTGACAAGTTCATGAGGGTTCAACAAACAATGTGTGATCACGATATGAGGTACCTCTTTTTTCATACAGGAAACAAATTCTGAATTTTCTCCTAGGATAGAAGAGGCACCATCAGTACAAACAGAGCCACATACATCGAGTGCTATCTTATGCTTCAAAAAGAAGTCTCTGAACAGACTGAACACATCTTTTCCCTTCAGTGTTAACTGCAGTGGTTCACAGAACAGGAATTCTTCTACGATCTCTCTTTCCTTTATGTATCGCACAAATGCCATTAGCTGACTGCAGTCATCCATGTCTGTTGTCTCAGCAAGCTGAATACCCACTTTAAGAGGACTGGCTTTGATATCTTCTAGAACTTGCTGTAAGATATCCTGGCTCATTTCATCAATTCTAGAATGGATCACATCATCTGATAAGGATACCTGCTGAAGCTTCTTTTGTGCATCTGGTCCCAAAACTATTTGTGCTATTTCTAGTGCACAAGGTTTCACTAATTTTTCAGCTATTGTATGAGGATTCTTCTCCTTGGCACATAAATACGCAAACTGATATGATGCCTGTAGTAAGGTATCCTCCTGAGATGCAACTCCAAATGCTTTCAGGGTTTCACTCTGATCAGATGGTGTTGGCACATGTTTCAGGCTATTGAGATCGTGCCCACCTACACCACCATGCTGTCTGTTAAAATGGTCAGACAGCTTTGATGGTCGGAGGTCAGCGTTTGAAAACACAGAGTTACACAATACACACTGTGGGCGCTGAGTTCCATCAACCTCCGTTGTACAGGTGAACCAGTAACGAACATAGTCATCGTCCCATTTGCGTTTCTTCGACATGGCACCCCAAAATTCTCACGTAGTATTCCAGAGGTGTCGCAGATTTTTTGCTTTGGAAGTAAAATATAACCCAGACATTAAAAACCAGTGGCTAACTGAATTAAAACAAAGCCACATCACATGCCATCCTGTCATCTGTGTACATGTCAAGAAATATCCTGCAACGTGTCAATTCAAAGTAAGCCATGACAGCATGACAGTCCAACTTAAACCTAGCAAACTCACAGCTATAGCCCTGGAATAAATACCTTGCCAGCAAGTTATATATGAGAGATTAGGGCTTATGCAAATTGTGGCTACCCATAAATTCTCTATTGATGAATTGCAGTTATGGCTTAATTTGTTTTCAGTGATGTATGTTCCAAACAAATCTGGTACATTTTGTATCCCCAGAAAAGGCATCTCACTACCACCCCCTTCTTTGCATCTTATGCCAAGGATGTATGCACACCCCCAGTTATGAACTAGTGTATAGAGAAGGGAGTAATTCACTAAATACTGTAAGGAAGGGCAGATTTTGACATGGTGGCCAGTTCTTTCTAATAGTTAAGGATTAAACAGGTCTATAAAACTATTTGATCCTTGAGTGGCTTTGACTCCAACTTAAGCAGAGAATTTCAAACAGGTCTGACCAAGCCACCCTTGACACACAAGCAGGATACACACTATCAGTCCATGATTCACACTGTCCATATAAAAAAGCAAAACAAGTTGCTCAGGAGAAACACAACTATTCTTGTTACTGAAACTTCAGAAGAAGCTCTCTCATAGAAGAAAAGCCTTAATTACAGTACAAAAGGATGTAGAAAGCAGTGGTTCTCTAGTTTAGTAAATGGAGGAATCATATAAGTCTCTTGCTAAAATGCAGATTCTTGGACCCCACCCTGAGATATTCTGATTCCCTAGCTCTGGAGTAGGGGCCCCAAATCTGTATTCTAAATAAGCATTTTAGATAATTCTTACGAATAGTACCTAGAACAGTAATCTCTAACAAGAGATGCCTATCACAATCATTGGGAGCCCCTTTGAAAGTATACATGTCCCTATACCACCTCAGAATTAATAAATCATCATCTCCAAAAGTAGGACAAAAGAATCTAAAATAAAGTTGTCCAGGTGATTCTGATACACATCCTAGTACATAGACAGATTTAGAGAAATGAAACATAGCCTCGAGCCAATTCCTAGCTTACAGATATGCTAGGTTGCTAAGTAAACACTAAATGCTTTAACAGGCAGTTACGTTTTCTGAGTTGATGACAACTTCTTACGAAAGTTGAGGGACCTAACATTTCTCCAAAGAAGACATATGGATGGCCAAAAAAATACACGAAAAGATGCTCCACATCACTAATTATTAGAGAAATGCAAATCAAAACTATACCTCACCTCACACTGGTCAGAATGGCTGTCATCAAAAAATCTACAAACCTGCTAGAGAGGGTGTGGAGAAAAGGGAACCCTCTACACTGTTGGTGGGAATGTAAATTGGTACAGCCACTATGGAGAACAGTATGGAGGTTCCTTAAAAAAACTAAAAATAGAGCTACCATATGACCCAGCAATCCCACTCCTAGGCATATATCTGGAGTAAACCATAATTCAGAAGGATGCATGCACCCCAGTGTTCACTGCAGCACTATTTACAACAGCCAGGATGTGGAAGCAACCTAAATATCCATCGACAGAGGAATGGGTAAAGAAGATGTGGTACATATATACAATGGAATATTACTCAGCCATCAAAAGGAAGAAAATAGATGGGTAAAGAAGATGTGGTACATATATACAATGGAATATTACTCAGCCATCTAAAGGAAGAAAATAGTGCCATTTGCAGAGACATGGATGGACCTAGAGACTGTCATACAGAGTGAAGTCAGAAAGAGAAAGACAAATATCGTATAATATTGCTTATATGTGGAATCTAGAAAAACGGTACAGATGAACTTATCTACAAAGCAGAAATAGTCACAGATGTGGAAAACAAACTTATGGTTACCAAGTGGGGTAGGGAGGATGGGATGAATTGGGAGATTGGGATTGACATATATACAGTACTATGTATAAAACAGATAACTAATGAGAACCTACTGTATAGCACAGGGAACTCTACTCAGTGCTCTGTGGTGACCTAAACGGGAAGGAAATCTAAAAAAAGAGTGGATATATGTATAACTGATTCAGTTTGTTGTATAGCAGAAACACAACATTGTAAAGCAACTATACTCCAATAAAAACTAAAAAAAAGTCATAAATGAAACATTAACAAAATTTTAATTTAAATTAAAAAAAAAAAAAAAAAGGAAAGTTGAGGGACCTAAAAAGAAAGACATGCCTTTTTTTCTTTCTCCCTCCTGAGCAATGAGTAAAGGTGTAATCCACAGGGAGACTCAAATATACCTTAGAAAACATTTCTATCTCCCACGTAAATAAGTGATCCCCTAAATTTCCAGAGTTCTGTGCCACAGAATGTGGCTAAAATAATGTAACAAGAGTACATTTAAATCCAAATGCCCACTTTGGCCATTAAAAAAAAAATCACAGTAAGCCAAGAATATTAAGGCATTAGCTTTCTAGAGGCTCTGCCAAGAATGACTAGTTGTAAAATGCACTTCTATGTAACTAGTAAGTTGATCTGCCATATGGTTATCAGTCCGTTTAAAATTGGAAGATGTCTGCCAGTCAGTGAAGACAGTTTAAAGTTTAGAGTTGATCTTAAGCGTTCCTTTATCAAGTGATGAGACTATGGGCCAACTGTGTTTAGAACCTCTCCTAACTGATAACAAAATGATGACATAAGCATAAAAAATGCTTATGTTTCTGTATTCTGTTATGTATATTTTGGGGAACATAGGGAGTGAAGGAAAAAGCTTTACTTCAAATGATTTCTCACTAGAAATCATTATAGGATGAGTTTAGAGTCCATTGTTCCCCCCTCTGACTATGCTACTCATACTACTCAAGTATATTCTGATTGAAGATTAACCTGTTTGGAAAAGAATTTTTAGAAAAATTCATTTGTAGTATTCTTCTCCATCCCCTTCAAAAAGGGAGAATAGGTAGAAAGAATTTTCAAGATCCTCAAAGGTGAACTTACCGCCCAAGAGGCTTTCTTGTGTTTTAGAAACTCACAATTTTCACTTGCTCCTTTGTGGTATTTAGCAATCACAATATCCTAAAATATGTAAACATTAAAAAAGCATCATCTTATTAAGGAATTATTGTTAACTGAAACTGTGATAATGGTATGGTTGTGTTTAAAAAAGTCTTCATTTGTTAGAGATACAGACTTAGTTATTTACAAGTGAAATGATGTCTGGGATTTCCTTTGAAATACAGTACTTCAGCGCACACACACACACACACACACACCCACACGGGTGGAAACAGAACAGGACTGGCCTTGAGTTGGTAACTGCTAAAGCTGGATGATGGGTACACATCATTACACCATTCTCACTCTATGTATGCTGGAAATTTTCCATAATAAACAGTAAAATAAACAAAAAGGTTTACTTATTAAGATAGACATAATTAGTTTTTAGAATGATTATTTTGAGAGTTTGTTGAAAGCTATCTGAAGATGCAGAATGAAAGACCAGATGTAACAGAGTAAAATGTTTTGCAAATTTATGAAGGGTAGATACGAAAAAGCATCACAATTTAGAGAAAAAACTGTCAGTTACAAGTGAACATTAACCTAACAGAAATACCTGAGAAAGGCTAAAACATCTATTTCAGCAGTGACAACACTAAAGTGCAGTTGTAAACCGAAAACCCCAAACCAAACACAATCCAACTTGTACCTGGCCACCGCCTATGCCCGTCCATGGTAGGTGCCGGTGTCCAGGGAGGCAGAGGATTGAATCATTCCATTTTACATCGTTAAGAGCAAAAGCCAGGAGAGAAGGGACGGGAATGCAATAGCTGAGCAAATGCGCCAGAGGCAAACGCCTGGGATCCTGGCTTTGTCACTTAGGCTGGGACCTGTCCAAGCTTCAGTCCCTCAATCGGGGAGGACAATGGTACCTACCTTATAGGGCTGTTGGGAAGTTTAATTATGAGAATGCATGTAAACAACACCAGCTCGTAACTGGTAGGACCTGTTGGTGTATTATAAGGACGGAGCGTTTAGGAGGCGGCCCGGGCGAGCTAAGGACGCCGGCGGCGCGGGAAGAATACTATGCTCGGTCTCCACCCGACGTCTCCGAGCCAGAGGAGCAGGCCCAAGCGATGCTCGGGCTTCTTTTAGGCGCCCGTTTCGGGCTCCAGTTCGCTCTCCGCGCAGGCTGGGGCCCAGCCTCCGGGCGCTGGAACCAGTCTAGGCGGCGGTTCCTCGTGTCCGACTCCCGAGCAGGACGCTGCGGGGCGCGGTGAAACAGCAGCGCCCGCGACGGCGCCCGCGACGTCCCCCGCTCCAGCCACGCCGGGTTCCATCCGGGTTCTCCGGGTCGGGGTGTGGCGGGGGGGCTTCCCGCCCGGAGACCGGGCGAGGCGGATCCCGGCACGCAGGCGCACTGGCAAGCGGCTGAGGGCCCCGCCGCCCTGAGTAAGGAGCACGCGCGCTGGTTTTCTTTTCAGGTGGGGGACTTGGAGCTGGGGTTTTTTTGCTTATTGTGTCTGCCAGAGAGGATGAATCGTAGAATCTCGGGAATGGAAGGCCCTGTAAAGCCCACATAGTTCTACTTTCTAAAGCACTGCAGATAAAATTTTATATTGTGTCAGGCTTTGAGCTTGGCGATTGTAAAGCTTCAATTAACCATTTTCTATGTGGAATCAATGAGGAAAAAGAGAAGGGAGCGCATTCTACTTACAAATTAAACGTTCAGGCAAATGGGACAAGCTGTACATTCCATTAACATACTAATCATGGAGGCTGAGCTTGTGTCCTCTCGCCCATGCACGTTGCCCTCCCCCCACTTCCCATTAATTAGAGCATGTGGATGAATTTGCTAAGAATCATCATTCATCTTAGAGAAACGATTTTAAATTTTATTTAAAATTCTTTTTAACAACAGACTACTAGAGAAATAAACCCATATTAGAGAGATTGCAGAGAAAAACCCTAAAGTAGAAATGAGAAAAAGTTGAAAGAAACAAACCTAAATATAGCCCTCTTTCCTATTTTGAGGGTATTTAATGAAATCACATTTTACTCATTTTTGGAGCTTTTTTTTTTTTTTTGCGTTACGCGGGCCTCTCACTGTCGTGGCCTCTCCCGTTGCGGGGCGCAGGCTCCGGGCGCGCAGGTTCAGCGGCCATGGCTCACGGGCCTAGCGGCTCCGCGGCATGTGGGATCTTCCCGGACCAGGGCACGAACCTGTGTGCCCTGCGTCGGCAGGCGGACTCTCAACCACTGCGCCACCAGGGAAGCCCCCAAAGTTCTTATCTTGAGTAATGCCCTAGATGTTCATTTTATCCAAAATGAAACAGAAATAAGACATGATTTCATATATTATAGAATTCTTCCTAAAATCAGAGTAAATTAGGTTTCACAGAAGAGGGAACAGAAGCCCTAACAGAAATGTTAGGTGACACATTTTTTTAGAGTTAAAGAGTCCTGAAACTGTTTAAAAAATATATTTATTTATTTATTTATTTAGGCTGTGCTGGATCTTAGTTGCGGCACGCAGGATCTTTAGTTGTAGCATGCAGGATCTTTTTTTCAGTTGCAGCATGTGGACTCTTAGTTGCAACATGCATGTGGGATCTAGCTCCCCGACCAGGGATTGAACCCAGACCACCTGCATTGGGAGCGTGGAGTCTTACCCACTGGACCACCAGGGAAGTCCCTCCTGAAATTTTATAATTCAAACACACAGAAGCTAACCCAGGCTTCCTGCCAGTCCTATACATCACTTTTCTGCCAGGTATTTGTGTGTTTTTTTTTTTTTTTAATATTATTTATGTATTTAGGCTGTGCCAGGTCTTGGTTGCAGCATGCAGGATCTTTAGTTGCAGCATGTGGACTCTTAGTTGCAGCATGCACGCGGGATCTGGTTCCCGGACCAGAGATCGAACCTCGGCCCCCTGCATTGGGAGCGTGGAGTCTTACCCACTGGACCACCAGCAAAGTCCCCAAATATTTGAAATAATGCTACAAACCACTCACAGTTAAGTATTCTCAGTTATACATCTTTATCAACAAAAGATAAATAAAATACAAAACAGACACTGATATCAGACTACGTTGAACCATCCTATGTTAAGGTAGGAATATGAAAATGTAAATTTTTGACATTCTTAAAGTAGGTAAGAATTTGATGTATTTGCATTGCTGGTTTAATTTCATACTGGTCTGAATCTAGATACCATGTATATCCACAGAACTTGACAATTTGATTCAGTTACTCTCCCACCAGCACTATTTCTGAGAAGCTAACTTAATGCAATATTCTAGTGGGTTCTGGTAGTTTAGAAAAGCCAGTGAGCTGTTAAAAGTCAATGTCCCTGTGTCAGCGGTTTTCAACAGGCTGTTTTCACTGATCCCACTCTCACTGTCAGTACTATCTTCACAGTGTTCTTAGAAGAAGGCTAAAAATCGTGGCAATCTCAGTTACTAATAGCCCTACAAGCTATACTTGTAATTCTTTGAAGAAACTTTCAACTTCAGGTGTTGCTCTTTGTAAATGTTACAAAGAGACACCTGCTGGCTATGAAGATTAGGTACAATAGTTATTCTATAATCTTTTAAAAATCTAATATTCATGATTGTTATATAAAGGCAATCACAATTAAAACAGCAATTAGTATCACAGACCATATCCTCTATGCTAAAGAAAAGGATTTGTGTCTAAACACTCATGTCTAGAATGGTAAAAGACCTAGTACTAACACTGACTCAAGGGTGACAAAATAGTTCTTTTTCCATGCAAAGGCTAACGCATGTAGTTCTGAGTATAAGAATACAAGGAAATGTTCTGAAAATCACAATTTTATAACCAAGTGGAAAACAGAATTATTACTACACAGACTGACATCAGGGATAAAGTTTTCACATGTTCTACAGTCCTTTCAGTAACCTGGAGCTCAAGATAGGATATTAGCTTCAGATCAGAAAATCTGAGAAGGCAAAAAGAAATGATTATCAAATAACTACAGTTATAGTTACTAATTAAAAAAAATGAAGCCCTTGTTTTGAGAAAGAGTAACTAACTGCCTTCAAAATGAGTGCTAACACTAGATAAAGGGCCATAAAAATTGAGGAAATAAAGTTTGAAACTTAATAAATAAATGTTAAGATATTTGTGATAGGTGGAGAGCCAAGACTTTTTTCCACATCACTAATATAAAATTGGAAATAAAATCTTAATCTGCACTTAATATACCGCTTTTTTTTCCTTCTCTGTTTCTTCAGTGTGGAAAGGAATGAATTTAATATAAGTCTTCTGGATGCTTTAAAGTCAAGCAGCAAGGAGAGTAGATACAGATTTTTCCATTGATAATCATCAGCAAGAATCTAAAAGAATGTTATCAGCAGAGTCTATCTTCGGTGAACATCTGTGACCAGTGACTACTGTCCGAGGAAGGAGGCCATGGGGTCATCTGGCCTCTGACGCTTCATTCTGTAGGCCTCCATTTCCTCTTCAGTGGGTTCCCGAGTTTCATATATGCTATTGTAAGGCCGCTTCCTCTCATCAATCTGCATGATCTCCTTGACATGAAGAAGACGGGCCTCCTCTGCATTCAGTGCCTATAGTGAGAAGAAAGAAATGAGTACCGTGGCTCTACATCAGATCTCTTTTGTTCAAAAGTGGTAGAGGGCTTCCCTGGTGGCGTAATGGTTGAGAGTCCGCCTGCCGATGCAGGGGACACAGGTTCGTGCCGCGGTCCGGGAAGATCCCACATGCCGCAGAGCGGCTGCGCCCGTGAGCCATGGCCGCTGAGCCTGCGCGTCCGAGGCTGTGCTCCACAACGGGAGAGGCCACAGCAGTGAGGCCCGCGTACCGCAAAAAAAAAAAAAAAAAAAAAAGTGGTAGAGTACCAGAAGACCCCACTGAGTATGAACTACTACATCAAAAACCTAGATTGCCTGGAAGAGCTTGGGAGTCAGCCCTTTCGCTGTCAAGCTACAACTAATCACTCTTTGGCTCATATATTTTCATAGAGCACAAAACATTCTATGACATTTTCAATGAAATTTCAAAGAAATTTAATTTAACAACAAAAATTGAATGAGGTTTATTTTACTGACAGAAGCCGGCAACTGATGCTTTTTGGTGGAGACTGCAATTCTGACTTTTCCCAAGACTTGCTAAAACTTACAAATTATAGAACCAGATGGCAAGTCTCTATGGCGAACATGTCACAACCCTAAAATAACAACTATACCAAGCATTTTTCTTCTGTGCATTAGTGATATTCAACAAATAGTTCAAGAAGCAGGCAATACCGAGACACACAAAATCTCTATTCGTATTCTACACCTGATAGGTGACCTGAGCAAATCACCCAGACTAGAGGCTCATTTGCTCATTTTTCAAAGGAGCTTGTAAATAGGACTAGATAATTTCCTAAGGTCCCTACAAATAAAGAATGCTGTGGTCACTTTTACGATTTATTTAGCCTTCACAAAGTACCTTTTTCAATTTTTCATGTTTCTTTTCTTCGTCATCACTCTCTGAACTGCTCTTTCGATGCTTCCTCTTCTTCTTTTTCTTCTTTTTCTCCTCTTTTAGTTTTTCCTGATGCATCTGATTGCGAGGATGCAAATATAGTGTTGTTAATGCAAAAACAAAGTTTTAGCACAAGTTTTAAAGCCCTCCCTCCAAGACTTAAAAATTCAGGACAACGGATCATGGACTTACCTCCATGAGGGTCTGAGGTTTTTTCACAGATTCTTCTCCAGTTGTATCATTTATAATACACTCCTCTGAATTCTGTGGAAAAATATATGTAATCTAACTTGAGAGTCATAGTTACCAGTCATCTAAGAAAAAGTTAAAATTTGAAACATAAAAATATATGTTTCATATAAATTTTGACTTAAGAGCTTTCGCTGTTGTTCACTTTTAAGCACTAGAGGACAATTACTTACAGCAGTCTCCTTCCCAGCTTCTCCAGTACAATAGGAATACTTGAAAAAAGAGTGACAGCATTTGTATCCCCATCGGCCTTCTTTCCAGTAAGAGCCCCAGATATGCTGCAGAGAGACAGAGGGAGGTTATTTAAAAATGAACCTGAAATTAGGGTCTCTCATATACTGTTTTTCTTTCTTTTTCTTTTAATTCTATCAATTACTTTGATTGTTTTAAAAATTTGAAGTATAGTTGATTTACCATGTCGTGTTAGTTTTAGGTGTACAGCACAGTGATTCAGTTATAAATCTACATATTCATTTTCAGATTCTTTCCTCTTACAGATTCTTTCAGATTCTTTCCTCTTTTTATTATTACAAAATATTGAGTATAGTCCCCTGTGCTATACAGTAGGTCCTTGTTGGTTATTCTCATACACTGGTGATAAAATGAGGAAAATTATGGGGATGCTAGGGCTAGCTAACAGGGAGAAGGTGTGGTTACAACGGTCTTACATTCTATGTGCCCCCCACCCAAGATTAAAAAATTTAGGCTATCTGACTTCTCTTGAAAAATTGAGGACTGGGAAATTCTGGGCCCACATTCCCACTTGTCAATAATTGGCTGTTGCTGACCAGTGGATGCCCCTATTAGACAGGGCTTGTGTTCTCTAGTTTATAAAATTTGCCTGGCTCATTTCACTCATCTATGATTACTGGCCTAGCTACTATTAGGTAGCTAGGTTTTTGACCCTTGTTTAGAGAGACAAGTGTAGTTTGGGTACTTAAAGTACAGCAGATTATATGCTTTATCATGTGATGCAATATGACATATACTGTATCACCTATGAAGTGTTCCTGTCAAAATATTTAACTTATATCTAATCAAGCCTTTAGATCTGAATTCCTGTTTATAGGAAATACAGGGAATACAGGAATAAGTTATACGATATCACTAGGAACCAGTCAAATACAGGATATGAGACAGTTTACAAGATAACTGGCATGATCTATTAGAGTCACTGTCATGAAAAAGGGGAGATACCTGCTAGAAAAAAGAGAGATAACAACCAAATAACAAAATAAACGTAAGCTGTGACTGGATTCTGTGTCTCACACGCACAAAACAACTATCCCCACTCCAAACAAAAAAACCCAAATAGTTATTTAAAGTCATTTTGGGGTATATTTTGGAAAATGTGATTAAGGACTAGAGATTAGGTGATATTAAGGCATTAATGTCAATTTTCTGAAGTGTGATAATGGTAATGTAGTTATATAGGAGAACATCCTTAATTTTAGGATACATGATACAGTGTTATGGGTGAAATGTCATGATATCTGTAATTTCCAAATGTTTCAGTCAAAAAAATATACAGTTATACACACACACACTCTTGTAGACAAAGCGTATATGGCGATCTGTAAAAAAAAAATTTGAATCTAGATGGTGGGTATATGAGTGAAAATAATAGTATTCTTTCACATTTTGGGAAAATTGCATAAAACAGCAATTGGTGCAGCCACTGTGGCAAACAGTATGGAGGTTTCTCAAAAAAACTAAAAATAGAACTACCATATGTTCCAGCAATTCCACTCCTGGGTATATATCTGATAAAAACAAAAACACTAATTCGAAAAGATACATGCACCCCAATGTTCACAGTAGCATTATTTACAATTGCCAAGATATGGAAGCAACCTAAATGTCCATCAACAGATGAATGAATAAAGATGTGGTGTACATATATACAATGGCAAACTACTCAGCCATAAAAAAGAACAAAATTTTACCATCTGCAGCAACATGGACGGACTCGAAGGGCATTATGCTAAGTGCAATAAGTCAGACAGAGAAAGACAAATACTGTACGATATCACTGACATGTGGAAATCTAAAAAATACGATTAGTGAATGTAACAAAAAAAGAAGCAGAATCACAGATATAGAGAACAAACTAGTGGTTACCAGTGGGGAGGAGGGGAGAAGCAGTATATAGGGGTTCGGGAGTGGAAGGTATAAACTAATGGGTGTAAGACAGGCTACAAGGATGTATTGTACAATGTGGGGAATATAGCCAATATTTTGTAATAACTGTAAATGCTGTACAACCTTTAAAAATTGTATTAAAAAATAAGACAAAGATAAAATGCAAAAAACAAAATGAAACACAACGACTTACTAATGAAAAATACAATCCAGAGCAAAATGCTAACAAGGACACAAAAATAATTCTGGTTCAACACATACAGTATGATTGTGGATCTTCACATCCTCCTCATACTTGGAGGAGGCAACAGCCCGCTCCTGTCCTTTGATGACTGTCCCATGTCTTGAGTACTCCACATAGTCTTCGGTCTGAGCTAAAAGCAGTTCAGCTGGAGGGGCATCCAAGTGTTCTTGGCCACCATACTAAAAGGACATTGAACATTATTAAATACATTTTACAAAGATTTGCATTCAAATCTCTACTGAAGAGTTTATTTCCAATCAGAAAGATTAGAAGACTATTCTTCATGGGCTTTGTTATACAAAACACAGTGAAAAAAATGTCACCAAATTTTCATAGGATAAAAGATGTCTCAATTGCTATTCATCTGTTGAGTGTGGTAGATTACAAAATGCTCATAAAATTCCCGTTGTCCTGTGTGCATGCCCATTTGCCACGTGACTTTGCTGCTCCTTCCTTTGAATCTGGGCCTGGCCAGGCTACTTGTTCTGGCCTATGGAACACTGGCAAATATGATGTAAGCAAAGACCTGAAAAACACTTGTGCACTGGGGCACACTTTGTTGCTAGTTTCTGGTATCCTGAGAATGCCATGTAAAGAAGCTGGGCTAGCCTATCAGAGGATAAGAACCCATGTGGGGCAGAGATGAGCTGTTCCAGGTGAGGCCTTCTCAGGACAGATGAGGGCTGCTAACTGCTAGAAACCAAAGTGAGGCCATTCTAGGTCATCCAACTTCAGATAGGCAGACTCAGACCAGAAGACACAGCTGACATACAAAATGGTGAGAAATAAGAAATGTTTATTTAAACTATTACATTTTGAGGTGATTTGTTTTGCTGCAAAAGCTCACTGATATAGCTACACTATGATACTGTATACCAATTGACTGCATCAGTGGAAGGACAGGACTAATCCTGATGGATTAAAATGTATATTGTATTCCAAATGTAAATCAAATGTTTATTAACTGATAATTTCTACTTAAGAAATGTTTTCCTTTAGCAGTTTGGTCAAAATTACCTTTTCGAGGATGCTTTCTTTCTGCTGTTCTTTGAAGTCTTCTTTCTTGACTTTGAAGGACTTATACAACAGCTCTAGTTTTGTAGGATCAGCTTGCAGATGCACTTCAGACCCCTTGTCATAGGCTTCCCAAGCAAACACTAGGGTAATTAAAAACATCATAATGAGCTGTCACCTACATTGTTTTCATGCTTCTTGGAAACAAGCTTTAAAAAATGCCCCCAAATTTCTTATGAGCTGATATAAAATACCTTGACATAGAGAAAACACTTACATTGTGTCTGAGCCATTGAAATGGTATCACCTGTGTATCTAACAAAGTTATCCCCCGCGTAGCTCACTCTGTAAACACAAATTAAAAAAAAAAAACTGTTTCAGAGATTGATTTCTTTAAGGAAATTCTTTTCTGACCTAACCATAGATGATGCTCATTTTAATTCAGATTGTGCTTTATGAATAAAAGCTCCCCTCCCCTACCTTGAAATCTTTACATTGAACTTGGTACTTACTCATCTGGATTCTTTCCTGCATTGGCATAGGGATTCTCTCTCATCGCTCTAGTTTTGGGATCATAGTAAGCAGAATTTGGATCTAAATTCCGCAAATACTACAAGGAAAAAAATATTTTAAGACTGTGTTAATGTTTACTTTCATCAAAGAAGATTTCAGCAGACTAGTAGGAGGAGTCAGTTAAATGTGTGTGTGCATGTGTGGGGTACAGGTGAAGAGAAGGAAAACTGGAATGACACCTAACCTTGGAATGACTGACTATATTACCCATATACTACCGAGATACCATATTAGTAGACAAAATTTAGGCTGGGAAGACAAATATTTTTTGAATATGTATGTTGAGTTGGCAAGGCTTACTTTTGCAATATCTTCTCGAATCCTGAGATTCCGGACAGTAATTCGTCTCTTAGAGTCAAAATTCTGTCCAGGCATGTCAATATCATCTGCATATTTATCTTCATCCTCATCTTCACTGTTATGATCTTTTTCCTGAAAGAGGGAGAGGGAAAAAAATTTTTAAGAAAAAAAAGAGCAGCATCTAGTTCTTGTTTTCCCTTTAACCAAACCCTTACTCACTGTGTTCTTTAAACCTATTATTATTATGAATTATATATTACTATTAATATTAGCCATCAGAAATTTAAAAATTTAATGTATATCCAGATAGGGCATATATTTACTACCGTCTGAGAATTTGGTTCCTCTTCTCCCCACTGGTGTTTTGGAGAATTCTGTGCCATGAAAGAAGGAAACGAATTTGTAATTGTATTCCACTGAATCAACTGATTATTTAACACTTTAAAATCATAGTTAAAATAATATAACAAATTTAACTGAACAAATTCTCATATTTCTCACTTGTAGCGAGCACATAAGTTTTGAATACAAGTATGTCATTGTGAATAATTTTATTAGGCTGTCTACAAATCCAAAATTTTCATTGATGATAGGACTATAATCACACAAACATAATGAAAGATTAAGTTGATCAGTATACCTAATAAATATTCATTTCATATGTGTTCATCTTCAGACATAACATTTTCATTAAACTTCACTGTTTTTCTATTAAGGCCAAAAAGAAAAGTTACCAGGATCATGTAATAAGTATCTTTAGAGCCAAAACAGCCTTTGTAAAATTTAGGCAATGAAGAAATCTACTCAGGTGACAACACGCTGTGATTTAAGAAGCGTGCGAAATCCTTGCCTCAAAGACACTCTTTCTTCATTAGCAGTTGGTCACGATATTCTCTTTGCCAAGAGCAAAGTGCTCAGTACTTCATCATGTCCTTTTAAGAAGGCTTCACACGTTCAGAAGAATACCTTATACCATTAGTGGGGGGATGTGGAAACATGTGTATAAAAAAATATATATATGGTATATTGGTGGAAGCAAAAATTTGTACAGGCTTTCTGAATGCTAGCTAAGTGATAAATCATCAAATTTTACATATACATATTCAGTGCATCAACAATTACACTTTTAGGAATTCATCATAAAGAAAAAACGTCTATTATATAAAGACTTACAAGAATCTAGTGTTGGGTATTGTATGATCAACTGAGGCTCAGAGAGGCAAATTAATTTTTCTAGGACCACCTAGCTAGCCAGGGGCAGAGCTGGTTTTAACATTATCTGTCTGTTAACTTGTGCTTTGAACTTGCCTGATAGGTAGCCTCTGTGACTGCTCCCTTGGTGATTAACTTACCTAGTTGTGTTTTCTTTGTAATTATACTTGCTAAGGGTCCCTTTTAGAAGTTTAAACTCGACAACTAGAAAATGTTTATTATTTACTTATGCCACTAATTTGTTAAAAGAAATTTTCACAACTCTAATAAGTATAATATACTCTAACTATTAAGTTGACTGACTGGAAGAAAAAAAAAGGAAAAAACCTGCTATACATCTTTTTTGTTAGTTTGAAAATTTTTTGCCTAGCTATAAAATTATTACATGTTCATTACGGAGAATGTGGGAAATACTAAAATAAATAAATAAAAAGAAAAATTCACTAATTCTATATTAAATGAGAACTGGTGTTCTGGCTGTCTTCCTTGTGTGGTAATATTGTAATATTTCACGTGTCATTAAAATATAAGTGTTAGCCAGTGTTGTTACAAAGTTTTGATAAAAGTCATTTTACATTCTATCATGCAGAGGAAGGATAGCTCACTTCACTAATTCCCTATTAAACTATTTCAATTTCTTGCTGTTGTAAAAAGTGCTGCAATGAACATCTTTGTGCATGACTTTTCTGAATACTAGAAAAAATTTAGGATGGATGGATTTACTAATTTAATTCCAGAAAAGGTATATAAATGTTTTATGGCAATATTCTCTCCAAAATGATTGCATCAATTTATATTCGCATGAACCCTATAAGTCAGTTTTACTCTTTCCCCTCGATAGCACTTCTCTCTCCCTAAAATCTTTTCTAACTGGAGAGATATAAAATGAATTTTTTGTTTCAATCTTCATTTTTTGTTTACTAAGAGTTTGAATTTTTTTTTTAATGATCATTTTTATTACTTACAGCCTGTTCCACTAATTTTCCTGAGGCTAATTCTTCTTGGAGTTTTTGGGCTTTCAGCGTTCGTTTTGCCTAAGAAAAAAGAAACATTTGAAATTTACTTAGTCAAATGAACATTTAATTTTTATATGTGTAAAATGCGTTGTTTATTGTTTTCAGAAAAGGTCACTAGACAAGGTCATGTTTTGTAGCTCTAGACCTCTGGCTCCTAAAAAGCAGGAGTTACAAGGAATTCCCTAGTGGTCCAGTGGTTAGGATTTCGCGCTCTCACTGCCGAGGGGCTGGGTTCGATCCCTGGTCTGGGAACTAAGATCCCAAAAGCCATGCAGTGCAGCCAAAAACTAAATGAACAAAAAACCCCCCAACTCTACTGAATGCTCTGTGGTGACTTAAATGGGAAGGAAATATAAAAAGGAGTGGATACATGTATATGTATAACTGATTCACTCTGCTGTACCTCAGAAACTAATACAGCATTGTAAAGCAACTATACTCCAATAAAAATTAATTTAAAAAAGCCATGAATGGATAAAGAAGATGTGTGGAATATATATACAATGGAATATTTACCTATTAAAAACAAGAATGAAATTTGTCATTTGCAGCAACATGGATGGACTTGGAGGGCATTATGTTAAGTGAAATAGGTCAGAAAGAGAAAGACAAATACTGTTTATTACTTATATGTGGAATCTAAAAAAATACAACAAACTACTGAATAAAACAAGAAAGAAGCACACTCATAGAGAACCAACTAGTGGTTACCAATGGATAGAGGAAAGGGGGGAGGGGTAATAGAAGGGTAGGAAATTTTGAAAAAGGGGGTGTTATTATAGGATTATATGAAATCATGTGTGTGAAACTTCTGAAAAGTGTAAGGCACTGCAGAATTTAATGACTTTCATTCAATAAAAAAAACTAAATTAAAAAAAAAAAAACAGGGGGCTTCCCTGGTGGCGCAGTGGTTGCGCGTCCGCCTGCCGATGCAGGGGAACCGGGTTCGCGCCCCGGTCCGGGAGGATCCCACATGCCGCGGAG
>NC_041221.1:154365506-154387905 GCF_002837175.3 Physeter macrocephalus
AGGGAGGCCCGCATACCACAAAAAAAAAAAAAAAAAAAAAAAAAAACAGGATGAATTGGGAGATTGGGATTGACATATATGCACTAATATGTATAAAATAGATAACTAATAAGAACCTGCTGTATAAAAAAATTAAGTTTAAAAAACCCAAAAAAACCCCCCAAAAAAACCAAAAAATGAAAATGAGTTGGATTCAATTAGCCATATTTAAACAGGAGTTACAAACTCCTGTTTGAACAAGCATTAATGTAAACCGAGTTAGACACCACCAGGGGTAAACTGCAGAGAACAATCCCTGCTGACGAGGTGCCACCTGACTCCAGATGACTGACCCCTCCAGGCTGGCCCAGGATTACTGCATATTTCACTGAGCATTTATCAAGAAAAGATAAAATTCAGATTTTTATGTGAAATCCCATGATTTTAAATGTTAACTCTACTTAAAAACAAAAACAAAAAAAAGCAATGTGACTATGGTGTTTAAAAAATGGGAGTAGGTGAAATCATAACAGAAAAAAATTAGGTTAAATTAAAATAGAATTCAATTTTCTGAAATGACTTATCCTCTTCCCCTTCTCCCACCCTGAAATGCTATGTGAGACAACTATAAAACAGGCACATAGGCAAGATATAGTCTGCGGGCCAAGAGTTTATAAAAGAAAGGAAAAAGCTCTGGACACTAATCTGTTCTAACGCTTCCAGTATGTTTTGCAACCTAAGTCATGGAGTCAAGGACAACATAAGAATGAAATAAAAAGAAATTGCTGCCAAATAGGGCTAGCACACTGTTTATTTCACTATTCAATCAGGCTTACTGCTACTACAATAATAAAAATGCCATCCTTTTTATACTGCTTGAAGACTCAAAAAACAGAGGGGCTAAATCAGAAATGCAGCAAAATGTACATTCTTTAAGGGCGGCAGGAAAGCAGTGAACTGTGCTCACCAGATCAACTTTGGCATACTCTTCTACAATTTTCATGTGTTCTTCTGGGTTGTAGCCGTTCCACCGATCCCTCTTCCCATCATAGTCAAACGTCAGCTGAGGCTGGACGTGTTCATCTGGAGCTATATTAGTACCTGTAAATTTTGCTCCAACTCGCCTAGGCCTCTGGAAAACAGAATAAGATTAAATCTTTTCCTAAGTATCTATAGCCCAGAGGAAAATTTCATATCATCTTTACAGAGTGGGTGTGAACGTACCATGGGGACTGTATGGTTTATTCAATTATCATTTAGTCTTCCAGCAAAAGTTTTGATGATGCTAAACTAATTTCATTCAAATTAATTTTTATTTAACTTGTACCTAAAATAGGTAATTAAAAAAACAGAATGACACTCTCTGACACAGTTTCCAAAATTCTCAAAGGTGAACTTACCTCAAAGCAGTCTTTCTTTTTGTGTGTCATGGCTCCACAGTTTTCACATGCTCCTTTGCGGTACTTAGTAGTTATGGAATTCTATAAATGGATGTAAAGAAAAACAAGGAAAATTTTTATTTATCTGAATAAGTTAAAAATAACTTTGGCCCTCAATCCTATATTGTCTAGTGAAATGATTTATTCATTAAGAGGAAAACCAGTTAGAATCTCCACTTTTATAAATGAGAAAGTTTAAAGACTTCAGCAATATCAAATTTATAAAATATAGACACTAAAGTAGTATGTATCGTGAATTTTAATACCACATAAAAGGTCATATAATCTATTTCTACTTTATATAGTATTGCTTTAGAGGTTCTTATATTAAGTTCTTAAAATAAAATCTCCATTTTCACATGCATATATACAAGTTGCATACATACCTCTTTTACACCCCTCTTGTACCAGTCTCCAGATGAGCTATACTGCTTTTGTTTCTCTGGCTGTGGTCTCTGGTGCTTTAAAGTAGGCCTTTTTGATGGATCAATATACCATGGCACTGAAGAAATATACTGAGGAATATGAGGATTGATGTCTCTGTAATAAAATAAATTTTTTTTTAACAGAATGAAGTTGAAAAATAATCGATATTACAATTACAAAGGTAGCCTATACAGAATCTAAGAATAGAAATACTGTACTGGGAGGAGAGAGGCAGAATATGCTTGTTATCTCTATAATAAAAAAACAATTAAAAATAAAGAAAATAATTTATATTAGAGTGAAAAAATTTCCAACGAAGAAACTAAGAATAGTGATATAACTAAAGCGGGAGGAGAGATGAAGGAAGACAGGGACCTATGTTAGGGAGATTAATCTTGTTTCAGAGCAAGAAGTTAACTAATAATTTCTAGAGTTGATTATAATAATGGTATAGGTATGTTATTTAGAGATGTGGAGGTATCAACCAGAAAAACTCAAAACAGACTGACAAGTACAGTCATCCCTCAGTATCTGAGAGGGACTGGTTCAGGACCTGCCTCAGATACCAAAACCTGCGGATGCTCAAGCTGCACAGTCGGGCCTCTGTATCCATGGTTTGGAATCTGAGGATTCAACCCATGGCAGATTGTGTAGTACTGCACGTAGTTATTGAAAAAAATCTGAGTATAAGTGGACCCACACAGTTCAAACCTGTGTTGTTCAAGGGTCAACTATAGTCACTTGTGTAGAGTAGGACAGGGAGTGGGAAAACTGCAAAGGACTATAGCTATTTATTACAAGTTCTTCATTATTATCTGATTACTAAACCTTCTACATATGAGTTTGATAAAATAAATAAAAACAAAAGTGATGTAAACGATAAAGATGGCTTCCTGTCAAGGCAAAGGATGAGAAATTGGTAAACCAAGTAGACATGAATTTGAATTCTGAACAGATCTTGCAAAAAAATTAAAGTACTTACTTTCCTTCTTCATCAACTTCTGCAGGGGCATTACCCAATTTTCGCTGTTCTTCTAGCTCCTTCTTCTTTCTCCAGTCCTCTCTGGTCATCTTCTTTGGTTCCTCCAAACTCATTTCTTTGGACCCCGAAAGGGTGGCCACATTACCTGCATCCATGGCTGTAGCTGACATGGTTATCTGGCCTTCTCTATGAAAAGGAAGAAATATCTATTAGTATAAACTAGCCCTTGGTGAATTCACCACTGAAACTATCAAAAGTACACTCTAATGACACATACTGTGTGTTATACAGAATGTTTCATATTCTAGACATTATTAGTTAACTTCTTGCTCTGATACAAGATTAATCACTAACATAGGTCCCTATCTTCCTTCATCTCTCCTCCCCCTTTAGTTATATCACTATTTTTAGTTTCTTGGTTGGAAATTTTTTCACTCTAATATAAATTATTTTATTTTTAATTGTTTTTTATTATAGAGATAACAAGCATATTCTGTCCCTCCCTTCCCACTACAGTATCTCTATTCTTAGATTCTGTATAGGCTACCTTTGTAATTGTAATATCAATTATTTTTCAACTTATGTCTTATTCTTCATAGTATCTGTAAGGGAAAGGTCTCTTTCCCCTCCACAAAAGTCTTCATATACTGTTGCAGTTTTTCTCTCAACTCTAAGTTATAAGTGGAGAGAGACATACACATGTATTTAAAATTTCATGAGACTCTCTCTCATATATATTCCTGAATTCCTCTCTACGTAAGCATCTCAAACTTTTCTACCACACTAACCCTTAATGAGTACGTAGGGTCCTATCTCTGTTCCTCTTAAAGACTGGATGCTTTAAGATTTACCTATATTCATCGTCTCTATTTTTTCATCTTCTGCTTCCCTTCTCAATCACTCTGATTTAGCTCCCACACCCCTCCCCCCACTCCAAAGATACCACTAAGTTATCAATGTGCCTAGTCCTCTGGACATTTTTCAGTTCTGTTTCTTCCCCTTTTGATATATTCTTATCCTTTGGCTTATGTGACACTATACTCTCCTGGTTTTTCCTGTACCCCTCTCGCTGCTTCTTCTGAATCCTTTGTAAGTTCATCCATTTCTGCCCAGTTATTTTACTTTGGATTCCACAAGGGTCAATCCTGGGGCCTCCTTCATCACTCTAAACTCCACCAGAGGACAAGCTCATCTATTTCCAAGGTTTTGATAGCCACAATATACAACTGCTGGCTCTCCAATTTATTTCTCTACCCCAGACCTTTTGTCTGAGCTTCCAATAAATACATTCCAATTGCTTACTTCAAAGTACCTCCACTTAAATGTCTCTGAGAAACCTGAACTCAACAAATCTTAATTCAAATTCATAATCTTCAACTAAAAAAAAAAACACCTCATAATCTTCTCTATGAAATCTAATCTTTTTCCACTGTTCCCTCTCTTGATGAAAGACACCACCATCCATCCCTTTTCATAAGTGTTCCAGCTAATTCCCACACCTATTTCATCACTAAGTAATGTTATTTTCACCTGCTGAATATCACTCAAATTCATCCACTCCTACTATCAATAACCTTAGTGTTAATACTTTTCCCTACCAGTCTCTCCCAATTCCCTCCAATCAGTTTTCAACACTGCAGTGTTATTTTTTCAAAACACAAATTTGATCATATCACGTCCACTACTCAAGCTTAAAACCCTCTAATGCAGCGCTGTCCAAGAGAAATATAACGCCAGCCCTATATGTCATTTAAAATATTCCACAGCCATACTAGAAAAGTAAAAAGAAACAGGTAAAATTATTTTTTGCAATATTTAACCCAATATACCCAACATATTATCATTTCAACATAGGAAAAAAATCTGTTTAGACTTAGAAAGACTAAGTCTTTAAAATCTGATATGGATTTTACACGTATTCAGACTAGCCAACATTTCAAGTGCTTAAGAACCACAACAGTTAACAGCTACTGTACTGGACAGTTCAGCCCCAATGGCAGCTTATAATTCTTTAAACACCACTGAAGACACAGTCCTGGTCTGACTGGGCACAGGTACTACGACTGAGGCCTAGAACGGCGGCTTGCTTCTAGGTCCCCGTTCCCTCCTCAACCTGGCGTTCATCAATCTCGTGAGGATATTTGTAACAATTAGGAGCCTTTGGTCCACTTCTCGGGGTGCTTCACCCTCACCCACCTCCCTCTTCAAATTCTCACAATATTTCCGTACCCGGTCCCGCCGCTGCTGACCCCAAGACAGCCGGACATGAAAGAAGCCGACCATCTATGTTTACTTCCGACCTCCTCCCTCTCCCAGCAGCCCCTGCGGCACCTTCCGGATGACCCACACATGCGCGTTAAGAACTCTTTGAGTCTCAGGCTTCCAAGCGGAGCTGGTCTCGCGAGATGTTGAGCTGTGTCCGTTTCTCTACTGTGGGTCTGTAGAATGGGTTAGGTTTGAGCAGCTTCTTTTCCTCTCGGTTCTTTGAAACTCTGTGTTTTTTTTAAGGGGCGCCGCATCATACGACGTAAAACAAAACAAACAAACAAAAACAGTAGCGAGCAGACAACAGCTTAAGCCTCACTAGAGCGCTGTGAAATGAAGGGGGAAGTGCGTGAAGTTAAAAAAAAAGTTAAAATTAGCATTAATTAGTAGCCAGGTAGTGTAACACGCTGGGGACAAGGTAAACACAAAGTGTCTTCCTCCCCTCGAATTTACATCATACGGAGTGAGAAAGACCCTGAATTATTCAAAAAAGTATAGTTCTAGAAAGCCGCTATGAAAGGTATACCAGGTGCTATGGGAACATGAGGCACTATTCCGTAATTGTGACGTCTCGCCCCAATGTGATGTTGTATTTTACCATTAGGAAAAAAATACTATAAAACGATTTCCATTTTGGGAAAACAGTAATATTTATGACATCTCAACCTTCCTTTAAAGTATAATATGAAATAAAATACTGGAAAATATTAATCTTGGAGTAGAATTCCCCACCCCCCCTGTTTTTTTTTTTTTTGGTCCTATCCTCTCTGTTCCGGTCACGTTTTATTTTTCAAAACAGTATGTGTTCCTTTCAAATGTCAGAGTGACATCCTTGCTTCAATAAGAGATCTCATCGTAATATCTATTTTTTCTTATTAAGAATGTTCAGTGCCTAGTATAGGAATCTAAATATTAATTTTGATTTTACAGGGCAATAGTTGAAGGGACAGAAGTTGTCAGAAAATAGTCTGAAAGTGAGTAGTCTGTGAATCACTCACACTGCTTTTTTTAAATATATATTTTATTTACTTATTTTTGGCTGCATTGGGTCTTTGTTGCTGCGCGCGGGCTTTCTCTAGTTGCAGCGAGCGGGGGCTACTCTTAGTTGTGGGGTGCACAGGCTTCCCATTGCAGTGGCTTTTCTTGTTGCGGAGCACGGGTTCTAGGCACGTGGGCTCAGTAGTTGTGGTATGCGGGCTCAGTAGTTGTGGCTCATGGGCTCTAGAGTGCAGGCTCAGTAGTTGTGGCGCACGGGCTTCGTTGCTCCACGGCATGTGGGATCTTCGCAGACCAGGGCTCGAACACGTGCCCCCTGCATTGCATTGGCAGGCGGATTCTTAACAACTGTGCCACCAGGGAAGTCCCACACTTTGCTTTTATCTCCTTAAAACAATTCAAAAATTTGCTTGGAAGTGTTAAGTTGTATTTAGTTAAAACTATCAGGCACAAGCCAGGGAGCACATCTCTCAGAGGAATTATAGAATGTGCTGGACAAGAGAGAAGGACCTTTTGTAAGGTTCAGATTCCCCCTGGAGGATTCTGAGGAGGGTCTAGGGAAGCAGGGATCAATTCTGGATGGGTTGCTGTTTGATAAACTGAGATTGATTAGGATCTAGATGCAGATATAAGGTGAGGATGGTTTAGCAATTGGGTATCTCCAGTAATGGTCCAGGGTATAGCAGAGTGGGTTTGGGGCATCATTAATAAGGAAACAGTGATTACTCAAGGAGGGAGTGGTTGTGTATTTTACAGTTACTGCATGACCTTGGGAGACACAGTGCTTTCTGTTGTAGGGGGAAGACTTACCCTAGGGAGATAAAAACCTTGCGCCCCAAAACTTCAGGAGATAAAGAATCCGCACTTGGAAGCTGTAGGTGTTGTTAAAGATAAAAGCCACAGGCCCAAAATGGTGTTACTTGTGCTAAAGCCCATGATACCAACCTAGATTTAACACCTATCGTAATCACAACTTCAAAATGTAATCCCCAGAAATGTAATCCAATCAACCAGTTTGGAATTTCCTGGTTAGTACTGACGAGGTAATATGTCACGTGCACCCTTTCTAACATCCCCTCACCTCCACCCTGCCTCTCAGAGGAAGAAGAGGCAATCAGCTGTAAAAACCTTGCTGTTCCTTGCCCCCTTCCCCGCCCCGCAAAGATGTCCCAGGCTAAAAATAATCTTTTCTATTATTTTGCTAATAGCTCCGTGCCCCACCCTTCTTCCTACAAAAACTTTTCAGTTTGTACAACCCCTTGGAGCATGCTTCTGGTTGCTAAGTGGGATGCTGTCTAATTCATGAGTTGTTGAATAAAGCCAATTAGATCTTAAAGTTTACTTGATTGAATTTTGTTTTTTGACAGTGTCATGCAGATTTGATTTCAAAATGAACACTTTTGTGTGTTGATGATGTAATACGGATCTGAGACATTTAGAAGGAGATACAGGGAGGAAATAAGGGGAGGGGTAGGGATAAAGGAGAAAGGACAGAGAAGGGGCAAAGAAGGTGTGCATTTTTTTGTCCTTCCTCTTTTCTTCTTGATGTCCAGCATTTAATAAGCATTCAATAAATATTTGTTGAATGAATGAGTCATTCAGTCAATTTTGGTCCTGAAATGCCAGGGAAGAAGGGACAATGAACTGGTATATATTTCGAACCATATCTATGCCAGGTGTAGTGCCAAGCCTTTTGTGAAAGAGTAATGTAGGCTCAACTCCTCTCTCCCAACTTACTTGCAAGTTAAAAAGTATCTGGTGACCTGTTGGGAGTACAGTTTGGATGACATAGGTCACCCTTGGTCTTTTGAATTGATTCCTTTATCTTGTTCAATATATTTCTATTTACTGTAGGAAGGAAAAGGTCACCGACTTTTTCAAGCACAATTTCTCCCCATATCTTGGAAATTGGAATTCCTTTTGTATATCTTTATTATTCCTCAGATCTTTTTCTCTTGTTCACCCTCTGTCCTTCCCCCACCAGCTTTGATGAATATATTGTTGAGATGTTAAAAGTTTAAAATAAGTCCCTATTGGGACTTGCCTGGCGGTCCAGCGGTTAAGACTCTGCGCTTCCACTGCAGGGCGCACGGCTCCATCCCTGGTCTAGGAACTAAGATCCTGCGTGCAATGCGGCATGGCCAAAAACAAACAAAAAAAGTCCCTATTAAATGATAGAGGTTTAAAGGAAGCCTGAATTATGTACTCATTAGGGCATTATTTGTTCCTAAGTCAGATTCTGTATAACAGAGACAGTATCCTAACCTGAAATATTGATGATAGTCTTGCAATTAGGAAATAATCAGTACATTTTTAAAAAATGGAAGTATAATGGATTTATTATATTATATTAGTTTCAGAATCAGTCCATCTTAATCACAAGCACCACAGAATGACACAAACACTGCCGTTTTATCTACCTGTACTTTCATTTCTTAATTTTTAATTCTGCCCTGCTAGTATTCACTAGACCTAATATGGGTTTTTTTCCCCCACCTGACTATATATTGACTGTATATGTATTTTTTATATGTCTAATTGAAATACAACTATTATGTATTCGTCTCCCTTCGTCATTTTCCCGATGACTACAATGCCTTTCCTCCAGTGCTGCCCCTACTTTTTGATTTGATCTGCTCTATTTACTCTCTGGAAAAATAGTTGATTAGTTGAATACTTTAGGAAAATAGTTCTGTCACCACCTCACCTTGACTTTTTGAACTTCACAATCTTCTCATTTGAAAACGTCTTGGACACCAAAGTGTCTCAGGAAAAAACAAAAAACTCCAAAAACCAACTCTGTATCTTGTTATTACAATAATCATCATAATTATTTATTTCTTGGACTTGGAGACCATATTTACTCCCCTTCTATTTCTGCGGGGAGCAGGTTAAAAAACAACTAGAAATCCGTAATCAAGGTGTCAGCGGGTTTGATATTTCTCCTCCCGGGAAACAAGCGACAAAGTTGCCGGGGGAAGCTTTCGGGGCGGAGCCCAGGGAGCTTATGTTCCTACCATTGGTTCTTCCCGGGAGCCTTCTCCCCACTCCTGCCCCGCCTCCTGGACGGATGAACCAATAGCGGCGTAAGTTGTGGTTTAAACGCCGAGTTCCGCGGGACTGCTGGAGACCGTGTCTCGGAAGAGTCTGGCCGTTGTTCCTAACGTGGGTGAATGGAGCGGTCGCGAGTGGTTGGGCGGGAGGGGTCCGGCGGGGTAGGAAGCGGGGCTGGGGTGGGGGTCTGGGAAGCGGGGTCCGTATGTCTGGGAGCCGGGGCTGGGGATTGGGGCCTGGGACTAACCCCGGGACGTCTGTAGCGCCCAGCCGTTAGAGCCACGGCATTTGGACTGCGTCCGCAACCCACGGCGGTTCGGTTCCGTTGGGTAGCAGGGCCTGTGCCAGTCCCAAACGGCCAACTCTTCTGGAACTTAGGGCCCCTTACTCAGGCTTCAAGAGTTAAGAACTGGATTAAGTGCCTGTCGGCTCAAGATCGGGCTTCTTCCTCTGCTTAGCTCTTGGTTTTGCATAGACGTGCCCAGAGTAGAAAGTTGGGTCTGTGCTGCACCTTAGCTTCTTTCATCTTCCCTAACTCCCAGGGTTTGATGTGTATTTCACACCCCTAGGTAATCCAGAATGGCTACTCTGATCTATGTTGACAAGGAAAATGGAGAACCAGGCACCCGTGTGGCTCCTAAGGACGGGCTGAAGCTGGGGTCTGGGCCTTGTAAGTATACAGGCGGCAATCAGGTACACAGGTATTGTGAATCAGTGGTGGGTGTGGCCTGGAGCTGGGGGAGGCATTTAGTATACTTCGCTGGCAATTGGAGTCAGGTTTACCCAAAGTTGCTACTGCTAGGTTCTTGTTATGGGTCTCTTCTTCATGTTCAGTATCTTAATGAGATTATTTAAGAGCGTACTGAACTGAAGTACTGTTAGGCATAGGACCATGCCACTGTCAAAAAGGGGTTAAATTTGGGTGTGAGAATTAGGCCACGTTTATAGGCAAGGTCAGCCTTCAAGTTGCACAGGTGTTTACTGCTGGAATAATCTCACGGTAAGACTTTTTCTTTAGCAGTCAAAGCTTTAGATGGGAGATCTCAGGTTTCAACACCACATGTTGGCAAAATGTTTGATGCTCCACCAGCTTTACCTAAAGCTGCCAGAAAGGCTTTGGGAACTGTTAACAGAGCTACAGAAAAGTCGATAAAGACTAATGGACCCCTCAAACAGAAACAGACAGCCTTCTCTACCAAAAAGGTAAGTGTTGGCTATAAATAAAGATGCTGTTTAAACACTTCAGCACTTGTGACTCTTAAAATGACTATTGGCATCCTACCTGACTTTCTCCTGTGTGAATAGAAAGAAATAGAGGCTAGCAAACATAGATTAGCAGAAGAGAAGCATCATACTGTCTTTGTGGACTTCCCCTGTAACTCTAGATCACATGTATCAGTAGCAGCTGGTGAATTTTTTTGCCTCACCTGCCTTTAATGAGTGTCTTGAAGCAGATTGATTGGTAGAATGTACTTACAGATTAAAAAGTACTGAGAGGGAGGGTATTTTGCAAGAGGTCACGTTGCTAATATAACAGCTCAGGTGTTGCCATCCTTCTCCCCTCCTTCCAGAGCAAGCACCAGTTTTTTAGGTTATAACGTGGTAGCATGTTGACCTTGGTATGTGTGTTTACAAACTGTAGGTTAGTGCATTCTAGACTGAGAGGACTTGGCTATGAAAGATAACTTTAGCATGTGGATTAACACTTCATTTCACTAATTGTTTTGTTTAATGTGTATTAGGAAAAAACAACTAGTACTTGATCTCAAACTGAGACTTACATGTGTGGTTTTAGGACAAGGATGTCTTTTTTAAAAAACTGAGTAAGAGAAGTGTTAAAGGCAAGTATTGCAAGGATATAGCAAAAGTGATGAGAATCTGACAGAACTGAAATGTGGGAAACCCTGCCTTAGGGATTTCCTCTAGCCATGCACATGTGACGTAAGCATAAATCAAGACTATGCAGGCTTCCATTTTGGCCCACCATTGTGGACTGCCTGCCAATTCCAGACTACGGAATTATCCACTGTGGTCTTCTAAAGTCCTTGGCTGTCTTTGGCTGCCTCTTACTCTGTGTATTTGAGGAACACAAATCGGTGTTTAAAATTAACCAAGCAGATAATTTAGGTAACACTGATGGACACACCAACGGAAAATTATATTTCCAACAGCCAAAAATGGCTTCCAGGATTTGCTTCTATTCTGGGTGATTCATGCCCATTTTCTCCTTTGTTAGGTTGGGTGATTGAGTCAATTAGTTCTGAAATAACTCCACCCTGCATTTTGATAACTTATGCTAACAGGTGCTGATACTTATATTTTAGAATTAACTTTTGAGCCATGATATTAGAATTGCTTGCTGAATTGTATTTGTGTGTAATTTTGCGAATGAAGGATTATGGTTTCTTAGAAGTCAGTATGAAATTGAAAACAATCTAAAATGTGGTGAAGCAGTCACATGTCTTAAAGAGGCCCTATGATCTCTTGTACTAATCAGTTGACAAGGCTTCCACTCTCACTAATGTATGTTTTCTTGGGTTGTTTTAGATGACTGAGAAGACCGTTAAAGCAAAAAGCTCTGTTCCTGCCTCAGATGACACCTATCCAGAAATAGAAAAATTCTTTCCCTTCAACCCATCAGGTAATATGTTTCGATATCGCACAAATGCTTTAGCCTTGAGTTTCTCTTAGGAACCAATTCAACTGTAACTTGATATAGCTATGAATAAGACATGTGATCCAAGACTATAACAAGGCTGTCTGAATCTGGGTTGCTTTGAACAAATACACTTGTTGTGACTTTATTTGTAAGGTATAATCTTAGGTCAGAAGAGGAATCCGAGCTAAGATGTGGAAAACATTGTTCCTGTCCTCAAAAGCTAACCACCTAGGGGGAGATTAAACCTGTTCAACGTTAGGGGACAGTCTTCTTAGCAAACCATTTAGAAAGAGGGCTCTATGTCAAGTTGAACAATGCCTGAGGGCTTTCCTGGTGGCTCAGTGGTTAAGAATCCGCCTGCCAATGCAGGGTATGCAGGTTCGAGCCCTGGTCCGGGAAGATCCCCCATGCCGCAGAGCAACTAAGCCCATGCGCCACGACTACTGAGTGCGCGTGCCTAGAGCCCGTGCTCCGCAATAAAAGAAGCCACTGCAATGAGAAGCCTGCACACCGCAACGAAGAGTAGCCTCCACTTGCCACAACCAGAGAAAGCCTGTGTGCAGCAACGAAGACCCAACACAGCCAAAAATAAATCAAATAAAAAGTGAATTAATTTAAAAAACAACTTAGTTTCTTTCTAAGTTAAAGCATTTAGTCAGCAATACTAACTATATACAAGTTGTGAATCCAACCCTTGCTTGTCCTGTTTCTCCACAAGCACATTAAATGTTTCTTTAAAAAACCCCAAAAAACAATGCCTGAAAAATCCACATAGCCAGTGAAAACATGCTTTTTTTTAACTCCTTCAACCTGCTACACGTATCTGAAATATTTTCTATTACAGAACCAGCTTTTCAAGCTTTAATTTTCTCACATTTGAGGAGAGGCTACCATATGCCAGGCAGGAATAAGCTTGGGTTGCAGTGGTTAACAAGACAGGCCCCACCCTGAGAAGCCCATGATTTGGAGGGAAAGTCAGGCACTGAACAAATCATCTCACTTTGAGTGTGAGCAAGGAGAAACACAGGGCCTGTTAGGGGGACTGAACCTAGCCTGTAAGAGCAGGGAAGAGTTAGGAAGTGACACCCAGTGGAGTCTTGAAGGATATAAGGAGATAGTTGGGTGAAGAAGGGATAGGGCAGGGCAAGAGCACTGTAGCAGATAAAAGTGTGTGCAGAGATCCTGAGGCAGAAAAAAGGACTGGAGTAGTTCTGGGAAACTGAAAGGCAGAGGTGAAGGATGGTACTGGTGAGGGGGAGGGGACAAATCACACACGTCCTTTGAGATTTCTGAGCTGGATTTTTTGCCCTTTGATCCAAAGAGCATTTAATCATTCCACTAGGATACATCTAGGTTGTTTCTGGCTTTTATATATTACAAAACAATTATGCAGTTATTGTTAAGAGTTTGTGAGTCTTTCTGGAGAGTAAACTACAAGAAGGATTCCTGGGTCTCAAAGCTGTGTGATTAAGTTTTGATAAAATGTGGTACATCCGTTCTAATAATTACCATTCAGGAAAATGCGGTAGATTTATGTATATTGACCAGGAAAGAGGACTACGATATGCTGTGTTGGAGGAAAGAGATATTGCTAAATTGTCTTCCAAAATAGGAGCATAAATTATTGAAACCACTTTCAGTGGATGAGGATGCCTGATTCCCCTGTAATCTCTAACTGCAAATGTTTTAAAACTCTAATCTTTATCAGAAAGGTAATTGGTATTTTATTGTTTTAAATTAGGGTATATGATTGTGTCTGAGCATATTTGACTATTGGTCATTTATAGTTTTTTAATTTTCTGTTTGTATCTGTTTTCTCTTGATTTTTGTGACTTTCTTACAGTGTGTGTGTGTGTGTGTGTGTAAGTGTGTGTGTAAGTGTGTAAAGAACTCTATGGATAAAGGTAATTAGCCCTGTATGTTGCAGACTTATTTCCTCTGGGGTCTTTTGTCTGTTTATGCTTTTCTTTACAACTCAGTGTTTAAATTAAGTAGTCACATGTCACTCAATTCCTTTTTTTAATTCTGGGCTTTATCAGGCTTGAAAAAGAATAGACTAATTCTTAGTATTTAGGCTTTAGAGAACTTTGGCACTTCAGAATATGATGGTTCTCCCTCCATCTTTGTTCTTAGCTTTTGAGAAAATGCTTAAATTAACCTCTTGGAGTTTTGTTAAATTACAAATTACGTTTTATGACTGTGATTGGTCTGTTCAATTGTCTGTTTCTTCTTGATTCAGTCTTGGCAGGTTGAATGTTTCTAGAAATTTATCCATTTCTTCTAGGTTGTCCATTGAATTACTTCTTTGAAAAGAGGCAAGACTATTTAAATCCTACTTTTGTCACTGTCAAGAAAAATTAGTTGTTTTAATTAATTCCTAATCTGAAGGCACTTGGATTTTAAGAAGAAATGTTGCCTAAAACAGCGTTTCTTAAATTTGTTTTAGGACTTTCACACTCTTACAAATTAGTGGAGACCCCAAAGAACTTTTGTGTGTTGTTTATATATTCTATATTAGAAATTATAATTGAGAAATTAAAAAAGCATTAATTTATTTAAAAAACAATAAACACATTACATTAATGTACATAGCTTGAAACAATTTTTTTGACATGTAAAAATTGTGAGAAGGATGGCATGGTTTTATATTTTTGAAAATTTGCTTAATTTGGCTTAACATAAAACAGCTGGGTTCGCATGGATTCTGCAATCTGTTGCATCTGTTGTTTTGGTTGAAGTATATGAAGAAAATCTGGCCTTATGCAGACATGTAGTTAGGAAAGAGAAGCATTTTAAGTCTTTTAGATAAGTATAGATAGTTTTCTTTGCCATTACACTAAAATTCAACAAGTGGCTGTTTCCGTAGGCATAGTTGCAATGTGGAATCCAAAACCATTTCAGTAAACATTGTGTGCTCTGACAATAAAATCTATTGGTCTGTTTTGCACTTTGAAGGTATCTTTTATCCTGCATTTATCACCATTGATCATTTAGAAATACTGGTACAATGGGAAATGTAGGTCATATTGAAATGTTTCATTATGAAGTATCAAAAGCACACTCATTAATATCACTGCTGATCTCATCAGAAAAGTCTTCAGTATTAGGAAGCTGTTAAGCTAATGATTACAGATAAGTTTACTGATATTCCAGTTTTTTTTTCCCCTTGAAATTGTGAATTTTATCATTGGCAATAAATACCGTTTCCCTTTAAGTGGTAGACTTCTTTCATTCCTCGGAGAAAAATGTGCAACACATATCCAAGGCTGAGTTACCACAGTTTGTCTTTCAGTTCTTTCAAGTAAATGGTGTCCAGGAATAAGGCCTCTAGTTTAGCTTGCAAAACAAATAATTGCACGAATCTTTTTTTTCTTGGAAAACACCAGGGTCCTTCAGTATGCGGTAGATGTGGTTTATGGCATACTTCACATCATATTAGCTTGCAAAACAAATAATTGCACGAATCTTTTTTTCTTGGAAAACACCAGGGTCCTTCAGTATGCGGTAGATGTGTTTTATGGCATACTTCACATCATATACAGAATACTAAAAAGACATGTTCTCAAGGGTTGAGAGCTAATAAAATTAATACTGTTTACTGCATGTGGTAAAGTAACATTATGTGAAACGCATTTTTTTACTGAAGTGAACGGCAGCAAGGAATATAGTGACTACTAAGCATAGTTTATTGCCACTGCCTTGATTCGTGCACAGCAGTTTTATCCACCATTGCTTTTGGACCATCACTGTAAATGTCAACACAGTGGGAAAAGGTATTAATATTATTATAAGAAATAGTTTGAGCTCATGGGTCCTGTGAAAGCTGACCACCCTGAGGAATGCTGCCCTGACCAAGTACTTTTCTGTGGCAGATTTCGAGAGTTTCGACCTGCCTGAAGAGCACCGGATTGCACACATGCCCTTGAACGGAGTGCCTCTCATGATCCTCGATGAGGAGAGGGAGCTTGAACAGCTGTTACACCTGGGCCCTCCTTCCCCTCTGAAGATGCCTCCTCTACCGTGGGAGTCTAGTAAGTGAACGAGTGCCCTTCTAGAAGGTCTGTAAACAATCTGTGTCATAACGCTTCCATTACCGTGGGGACAGGTTGTGCAGAAGGTTAGCCTGTAAGTAATGTCTATCCTTCAGACTGCAGGGATAAGGTTTCAGGATTATGAAAACTATTCTCAACTGGTACTGCTTTTTAGTCCCAAATGCCCAGTAAAATTGTCATTCTGGAATCTGGACAGTCTTAGATACAAGCAAAACCAGAGGAAATTTAGTGTGTAACTTCTTAGGTTATAAGCTGAAGTATAATAAACTTGCTTGGAATGAGAATTCCAAGCTACACCCAAAGCTCATGTAGGATCAAGACCCACGTAATAGCATCGATTGGCAAACCTTTACTGCAGAAGGTTTGAGGTCTTGGTTCAAACTGGTGGTCAAAAGCCATCATCAGTATGTTTTCTATTTGTTCTGATGGAATACCTCACACTATTTGCTAAATTGCATTAATGATCATTGTTGGCCCTTACTTGGGTCTCTAAGGATGATGGAATTTCGGGTACTTCTATGATTTATCTCATAATGAAGGTTAATTCTGTCGCCACAGCCACATTCCAAGAAATAAGTGAGAGTGGGTATGTGTGTGTGTAGGTGGGGTGGGGGTAAAGATTCATTAGAAAAAGGGGAAAATCAAGAATTCATTATTAAGAGTGACAACTAGTATGTGTGTTGATGGACATGAGGATTTGCAGATATTGAACAAGAAATTCCTGTTTTCTAGATCTGTTGCAGTCTCCCTCAAGCATTCTGTCGACCCTGGATGTTGAATTGCCACCTGTTTGCTATGACTTAGATATTTAAATTTCTTAGCACTTTATAGTCTGTGGGTATGTATTAATAGTTTGTATTAATAAAGCAATTCTTTGTTTAACAAACTCTTCCTAATATTGTGGTTGGTATTGTTTGGAATTTGCTTAAAACAGTATGAAAACTAGTAGATGTGTTTAACAGACAAGAGTCTATAATCTGACAAGAGAAGTTTGTCTGAGTTAAAAAAAACTTTCCCTGAAACCCTGTGCTTTGTTTTAACAGCTTATTTTAGAAGCTGCCACTGTTTTCCCTGAAACATATACTCCTCCATGTGTACTTTACTACCTTTTTGTGGCCATTAACTAGTGACAGTTATTAGATCTCTTAATAGGAAGAGCTACTTCCAGCTCATTGTGTCTGTTGCTAGGCATTCTTTTTTTTTTTTATTGAGATGATCATATGGTTTTTTTTTTTTTTTTTTTTTTTTTTTTTGTGGTATGCGGGCCTCCCTTTGTTGTGGCCTCTCCCGTTGCGGAGCACAGGCTCCGGACGCGCAGGCTCAGCGGCCATGGCTCACGGGCCCAGCCGCTCCGCGGCATGTGGGATCCTCCCGGACCGGGGCGCGAACCCGGTTCCCCTGCATCGGCAGGCGGACGCGCAACCACTGGGCCACCAGGGAAGCCCTGTTTTTAAGTCTTTAATAAGCATCACTGTGTTTCATGTTCATGACCCCGTTTTTCAGATAAGGACAGTGAAGCTCAGAAGTTCACTGATATACCAAAGACATGAAGAGCTAGAAAATGATAGAACTGGTATTTTGATTCCATAACTGAGATTGGAATCAAAATATCACATTGCTCATGGATTTTCTTTTTTTTTCTTTTTTCTTCTGGGCAGAGGGGCTGGATGATGTTTAAAAAAAATTAATTGTTGCCACCATTTTAAATTAAGAGTTTCACATATCTTTGGTTTTAGAGCTTCTCTTGAAAAAGCAGACCTGTTTATAGTAGGCCCTTGTTTCCAACACTTGGTAGAGTGGCTGCCTTTTAGTTGGAGTGGGTTTCCTGTCCTCTGAACCCGTTGTGAGATGGTTTGAGCGGAGAACTGAAGTATTCCTCTTTCTCTCTTCTGTGACTCAGCCTATTTAACTCACTTAACTTGCCTGGGCCAGGCAGCCAATTGAATTTGATCCTTGCTAAATACTAACTTATATAGGAAGGCTTTCTCCTGAAACATCTGTAGCATCTATAGTCAACTTAGTATGTGAGCCTTTTCTTTTCCATTGTTATTAGAGGAATCTGCAAGATATTAGGCATGAAACACTAGGAACACATATAGACTCTGATCCTGAGTTTAAAACTTCTTTTTTTAGTTTTATTTACTTAAGAAAAATGAAAAAGAATTTTTTTGGCTGCGCTGCTTGGCATGCAGGGTCTTAGTTCCCTGACCCTGGATTGAACCCATGCCCCTGCAGTGGAAGTGCAGAGTCTTAACTATTGGACTGCCAGGGAAGTCCCCTGACTTTCAAACTTTGACCCTGTAAACATAGCTGAACCAGTCTGGATTTCTGAAATTAGTAGAAAGACTTCTAAAAGAGAATAAAGTAAGACAACTCGGCCCTTGACTTTAAGGGAGAGGATTAGACCTCATATCCTCAGGTATAATAGGGCCACTTTGAAAAGCAAAGCCTAGTTTTGAGCGACTTTCATACGCTACAATATATTTAGAAACTTTGGAAAGTGGTTTGTTGTGGTGGAGGGAACAAAGGGCTGGGAGCAAGGCAACTGGTCAGTCCTTTACCTTAGTTACTGTCCTTGGTCAGACCTGGGCACGAGTGATCTTCTCTTCACTGCTGTTAGTCAGACGCAAAGTGCTTAATGTTTGTTGACTTTGAGAATTTTAAACAGATGCTTTTCCATTAATATAGATAATTCTTTCTGTGGATATTGCTGCTGTTTGTAAACAGTTTATTAAGTAGCATGTGTTTGGCTTCATTACTTGAGAAAGCTTATGAGAAACCCTGTTTGGAAATCTAATCTGTCCAAGTGGTGATACTGTAGGATTAAAGTTTTTTTCAATCACAGTTCCCCTGCACTGGACTGAAACGTGCTCTTACCTACATAAGGTTCATCCACACCTAACTTCTTCTTTTTTTAAAAAAAATTTATTTTATTTGTTTATTTTTGTCTGTGTTGGATCTTTGTTGCTGCGCGCAGGCTTTCTCTAGTTGCGGCGAGCGGGGGCTACTCTTTGTTGCGGTGCACAGGCTTCTCATTGTGGTGGCTTCTTTTGTTGTGGAGCACGGGCTCTAGGCGTGTGGGCTTCAGTAGTTGTGGCTTGCGGGCTCATTAGTTGTGGCTCACGGGCTTAGTTGCTCCACGGCATGTGGGAACTTCCCAGACTAGGGCTCGAACCTGTGTCCCCTGCATTGGCAGGCAGATTCTTAACCACTGCACCACCAGGGAAGTCCCACACCTATCTTACTCTTGCATTGGCATTTTTCAGGTTTCAAATTCCAATTAACCTTCAACAGGGACACAAAGCCTTTTAAATATATTAATGCTAATATTCTCTATTAGACTGATTCTGAACTAACCTATATAGGAAGGTTAATCCCTATACGAAGTTCCAAAAGGGTCAATACTATGGCAGAAATATCCCAAGTTGACTTTGTTCTTTCCAGTAGTTTAATCATTTACCATTTATTGAGGTCCCATGTGCTGGGGACCAAGCCTACGCCTACCATGGTTAAGTAACAACATTGCCTCTGCCCTCAGGTGCCTGGCATCCAGTGGGGAGAGAGGTATCAAATGCCATTGTGATACAGGAAGATGCATGTGGGGGTGGGGAGGACTAGGAGTTGGGGAGCACTCCCCAGCCCAGTCTAGGGAAGGACAGGGAAGGCTTCCTGGGGAGGGACATGTGGATAGAGACTTGATGGAAGTGAAGCGTTCTGGGCAGAGAGAACAGCTTTTGCAGATGGCAGGAAGCATGATAACACAGCTTGTTAAGTGAAAACTGCCTTTCTGTTTTTTTCCTGCTTTAGGTTTGAGCAAGGAGTGTGTTTGGCAACAAGGGAGTCTGGACAGTGAAGCAGGGGCCATATGGCTTTTTGAACTGTCCGAGGGGTTTAGAGTTTGTCCTGGGAGTGTTTGGTGCCATGGAAAGGTTTCATTTCGTTTTTCATTTATCATTTATTTAATAGTATTTTCCTGCATAATAAAGCAAACTAAAATGTACACACTTATTTTCAGCAATAGTTATACATATATCTTAAACTGTATACAAACTTAGAAATATTAAATATCATTACAGAAAAATTTGAAATTATGACAAGATACATAGCAAAAACCACTTATTGAAAAGAGCATACATGTGGTAGTTAGTTGGTAAATGCTGCTTCTGTATCAGTATACACACTTTGAATATCATCCTTCTGTGCTATTGATGTGTTTAATTTTTTTCTTATATCTGCAAATACAAATTTCACTAATATTTTCCCCTTGAAATAGAGAAACAATTCTGCACTGTTCCAAGGACCCATATTGAGAAATGCTCTTTTGTATATACCATCTCAAGTCCTTACAAGCTCTTTACGCTCTTATAGAAATCATATATACTGTTTCCAAGGTGCACTATAAATTAAAAAAAAAATTTTTTGTCTTATATTGGAGTATAGTTGATTAATGACGTTGTGCTACTTTCAGGTACACAGCAAAGGGATTCAGTTATACATGTATCTATTCTTTTTCAAATTCTTTTCCCATGTAGGTTATTACAGAATATTGAGCAGAGTTCCCTGTGCTATAGAGTAGGTCCTTCTTGGTTATCTATTTTAAATATAGCAGTGTGTGCATGTCAATCCCAAACTCCCAATCTATCCCCCCTCCACTTGTAACCATAAATTTGTTCTCTAAGACTGTGAGTCTGTTTCTGTTTTGTAAATATGTTCATTTGTATCATTTTTTTAGATTTTGCATAAAAGTGAAATCATGTGATATTTGTCTTTCTCTGTGTGACTTACTTCACTTAGTATGGATCTCCAGGTGTATCCATGTTGCTGCAAATGGCATTATTTTGTTCTTTAAAAAAAGATTAATTTGGTTGCACTGGGACTTAATTGCGGCAGGCAGACTCCTTAGTTGCGGCTTGCCAGCTTCTTAGTTTTGGCACTTGGGCTCCTTGGTTGCAGCAGGTGGTCTCCTTAGTTGCAGCAGGTGGGCTCCTTAGTTGCAGCATGAGAGGCTTCTTACTTGTGGCATGCAAGTGGGATCTAGTTCCCTGACCAGGGATTGAACCCTGCCCCCCTGCATTGGGAGCACAGAGTCTTAACCACTGTGCCACCAGGGAAGCCCCTATTTCATTCTTTTTAAAGACTGAGTAATACTCCATTGTATATGTGGACCACATCTTCTTTATTCATTCATCTATTGATGGAGATTTAGGTTGCTACCATGTTTTGGCTATTGTAAACAGTGCTGCAATGAACATTGAGGTGCATGTATCCTTTTGAACCATGTTTTTCTCCAGATACGTGCCCAGGAGTGAGATTTCTGGATCATGTGGTAGCTCTATATTTAGTTTCTTAAGGAACCTCCATACTGTTCTTCATAGTGGCTGTACCAATTTATATTCCTACCGACAGTGTAGGAGGGTACCCTTTTCTCCACACCCTCTCCAGCATTTATTGTTTATAGATTTTTTTTGATGATGGCCATTCTGACTGGTGTGAGGCAATACCTCATTGTAGTTTTGATTTGCATTTCTCTAATAATTAGTGATGTTTAGCTTTTCATATGCTTTTTGGCCATCTGTGTGTCTTTTTTGGAGAAATGTCTATTTAGATCTTAGGCCCATTTTTTGATTGGATTATTATTATTTTGTTTTTGATAGCGAGCTACACAAGCTCTTAGTAAATTTCGGAGATTAATCCCTTGTTCGTTGCATTGTTTGCAAATATTTTCTCCCATTCTGTGGATCGTCTTTTTGTTTTGTTTATGGTTTCCTTTGCTGTGCAAAAGCTTTTGAGTCCCATTTGTTTATTTTTGTTTTTATTTCCATTACTCTAGGAGATGGATTGAAAAAGATATTGCTGTGATTTATGTGAAAGAGTGTTCTGCCTATGTTTTCCTCTAAGAGTTTTATAGTATCTGGTCTTACATTTAGTTCTTTAATCCATTCTGGGTTTATTTTTATGTATGGTGTTAAAGAATGTTCTAATTTCGTTTTTTTAAAGGTAGCTGTCCAGTTTTCCCAGCACCATTTATTGAAGAAATTGTCTTTTCTCCATTGTGTAGTCTTGCCTACTTTGTCTTAAATTAATTGACCATAGATGTGTGGGTTTATTTCTGGGCTTTCTATCCTGTTCCATTGATGAATATTTCTATTTTTGAGCCAGTGCCATGCTGTTTTGATTACTGTAGCTTTGTAGTATAGTCTGAAGTCAGGGAATCTGATTCCTCCAGCTCTGTTTTTTTTTCCTTCAAGACTGCTTTGGGTATTCGGGGTCTTTTGTGTCTCCATAAAAAAATTTACGATTTTTTGTTCTAGTTCTGTAAAAAATGCCATTGGTAATTTGATAGGGATTGCATTGAATCTGCATTGATAATTTGATAGGGATTGCATTGAATCTGTAGATTGCTTTGGGTAGTGTGGTCATTTTCACAGTACTGATTCTTCCAATCCAAGAACATGGTATATTTCTCCATCTGTTGGTATCATCTTTAATTTCTTTCATCAGTGTCTTAAAGTTTTCTGCATACAGGTCTTTTGTCTCCCTAGGTAGG
>NC_041221.1:154387963-154459121 GCF_002837175.3 Physeter macrocephalus
TGCATACAGGTCTTTTGTCTCTCTAGGTAGGTTTATTCCTAGGTATTTTATCCTTTTTGTTGCAATGGTGAATGGGAGTGTTTCCTAAATTTCTCTTTCAGATTTTTCATCATTAGTGTATAGGAATGCAAGAGATTTCTGTGCATTAATTTTGTATCCTGCAACTTTACCAAATTCATTGATTAGCTCTAGTAGTTTTCTGGTGGCATCTTTAGGATTCTCTATGTATAGTATCATGTCATCTGCAAACAGTGACAGTTTTACTTCTTCTTTTCCAATTTGTATTCCTTTTGTTTCTTTTTCTTCTCTGATTGCCGTGGCTAGGACTTCCAAAACTATGTTGAGTAAAAGTGGCGAGAGGACATCCTTGTCTTGTTTCTGATCTTAGAGGAAATTCTTTCAGCTTTTTACTGTTGAGTATGATGTTAGCTGTAGGTTTGTCATATATGGCCTTTATTATGTTTACATAGGTTCCCTCTCTGCCCACTTTCTGCAGAGTTTTTATCATAAATGGATGTTGAATTTTGTCAAAAGCTTTTTCTGCATCTATTGAGATGATCATTTGGTTTTTATCCTTCAGTTTGTTGACGTGGTGCATCACACTGATTGATTTGCAGATATTGAAAAATCCTTGCATCCCTGGCATAAATCTCACTTGGTCATGGTATATGATACTTTTAATATATTGTTGGATTCTGTTTTTAGTATTTTGTTGAGGATTTTTGTGTCTATGTTCATCAGTGATATTGGCCTGTAATTTTATTTTTTTCTGGTATCTTTGTTTGGTTTTCCTATCAGGGTGATGATGGCCTCATAGAGTGAGTTTGGTAATGTTTCTTCCTCTGCCATTTTTTGGAAGAGTTTCAGAAGGATAGGTGTTAACTCTAAATGTTTGATAGAATTTGCCTGTGAAACCATCTGGTCCTGGATTTTTGTTTGTTGGGAGTTTTAAAATCACAGTTTCAATTTCA
This sequence comes from Physeter macrocephalus, assembly GCF_002837175.3. Taxonomy (NCBI): domain Eukaryota; kingdom Metazoa; phylum Chordata; class Mammalia; order Artiodactyla; family Physeteridae; genus Physeter; species Physeter macrocephalus. The sequence goes on from NC_041221.1 coordinate 154,388,935, forward strand.
TTACTTGTGATTGGTCTGTTCATATTTTCTATTTCCTCCTGGTTCAGTCCGGGGAGATTGTACCTTTCAAGGAATTTGTTCATTTCCTCTAGGTTGTCCACTTTATTGGCATATAGTTGCTTTGTATTTCTGTGGTGTCTGTTGTAACTTCTCCTTTTTCATTTCTAATTTTATTGCTTTGAGCCGTCTCCCACTTTTTCTAGATGAGTCTGGCGAAAAGTTTATCAATTTCATTTATCTTTTCGAAAAACCATCTTTTAGTTTCATTGATCTTTTCTATTGTTTTCTTCATCTCTATTTCATTTATTTCTGCTCTGATCTTTATGATTTCTTTGCTTCTACTAACTTTGGGTTTTGTTTGTTCTTCCTTCTCTAGTTGCTTTAGGTGTAAGGTTAGGTTGTTTATTTGAGATTTTTCTTATTTCTTAAGGCAAGCTTGTATTGCTATAAACTTCCCTCTTAGAAATGTTCTTCCTGTGTCCCATAAGTTTTGGATTGTTGTGCTTTCATTTTCATTTGTCTCTAGGCATTTCTTGATTTCCTCTTTGATTTCTTCAGTGATCCATTGGTTGTTTAGTAGCATATTGTTTAGCCTCCACGTGCTTATGTTTTTTATAGTTTTTTTTTTCTTGTAGTTGTTTCTAATCTTGTAGCATTGTGGTCAGAAAAGATGCTTGATGTTATTTAAATTTTATTAAATTTACCAAGGCTCGCTGTGTGGTCCAGCATGTGATCAGTCCTGGAGAATGTTCCATGTGTACTTGAGAAGAAAGTGTATTCTGCTGCTTTCGAATGGAATGTTCTGTAAATATCAATTAAATCCATTTGGTCTAATGTGTCAATTAAGGCCTGTGTTTCCTTATTGATTTTCTTTCTGGGGATCTGTCCTTTGGTGTAAGTGGGGTGCTAAAAGTCCTACACTATTATTGTGTTACTGTTGATTTCTCCTTTTATGGCTGTTAGTATTTGCCTTATATATTGAGGTGCTCCTATGTTGGGTGCATATATATTTACAATTGTTATATCTTCTTCTTGGATTGATCCCTTGATCATTATGAAGTGTCCTTCTTTGTCTCATAACAGTCTTTATTTCAAAGTCTATTTAGTCTGATATGAGTATTGCTACTCCAGCTTTCTTTTGAGTTCCATTTGCATGGAATAACTTTTTCCATCCCCTCACTTTCAGTCTGTATGTGTCCCCAGATCTGAAGTGGGTCTCTTGTAGACAGCATATATACGGGTCTTGTTTTTGTATTCGTTCAACCAGTCTGTGTCTTTTGGTTGGAGCATTTAATCTGTTTATGTTTATAAAGATAGTTATCTGTATGTACTTAATTGCCGTTTCGTTATTGTTTTGGATTTGTTTTTGTAGGTCTTTTTTCATCCCTCCTCTTTTGTTCTCTTCTCTTGTGATTTGATGATTAACTTTAGTGTTGTGTTTGGATTCCTTTTTCTTTTTTGTGTTTGTATCTACTGTAGATTTTTGGTTTGCAGTTACCATGAGGTTTTGTTATAGCAGTCTGTATATAAGCAAGGTTGTTTTAAATTGCTGGTCTTTTAATTTCAAATGCATTCCCAATATCCTGCATGTGTGCTCTGCTCTTCTCACAATTGCTCATTTTGATATATTTGTGTGCAGATGATTTCATACCTTTACTGTATATTTGCCTTTACCAGTGGTCTTTTCCGTTTGTAATTTTCTTGTTTTTAGTTGTGACCTTTTCTTTTCCACCTAGAGAAGTTCCTTTAGCATTTGTTGCAAAGGTGGTCTGGTGGTGCTGAATTCTCTTAGCTTCTGCTTGTCTGTAAAGCTTTTGATTTCTCTGTGAAATCTGAATGAGAGCCTTGCTGGGTAGAGAGTATTCTTGGCTGTAGATTCTTCTCTTTCTTCACTTTTGCCACTCCCTCCTGGCCTGCAGGGTTTCTGCTCAGAAATCGGCTCATAACCTTATCGGAATTCCCTTATATGTTATTTGTTGCTTTTAATATTTTTTCTTTGTCTTTAATTATTGTCAGTTTGATTACTCTGTGTCTCGGCATGTTCCTCCTTGTGTTTATCCTGCCTGGGACTCTCTTTGCTTCCTGGACTTGGGTGACTGTTTCCTTTCCCATGTTGGGGAATTTTTCAACTATTAGCTTGTCAAATATTTTCTCAGGTTCTTTCTCTCTCCTCCTTCCGGGACCCCTATAATGTGAATGTCAGTGTATTTAATGTTCTCCCAGAGGTCTCCGAGGCCATCCTCATTTCTCTTCATTCTTTTTTCTTTATTCTGTTCTGTGGCAGTGATGTCCACCGTTCAGTCTTCCAGCTCAATTATCCATTCTTCTTCCTCAGTCATTCTACTATTGACTCCTTCTAGTGTATTTTTCACTTCAGTTATTGTGTTGTTCATCTCTGTTTTTTAGTTCTTCTAGGTCTTTGTTAAACATTTCTTGTATCTTCTCGATCTGTACCTCCATTCTTTTTCCAAGATCTTGTATCATTTTTACTGTCATTACTCTGAATTCTTTTTCAGGTAGATTGCCTATCTCCTCTTCACTTAGTTCTTCTGGGGTTTTATCTTGTTCCTTCATCTGGGACATAGTCCTCTGCCAGAAAGGTTTTAAGGAGGGAAGTAACAAGGTCAGGTTTGTGCTTTAGAACCTCGCTCTGGAGGCAGGGAGACCAATTTGGAGTCTGTTGCAGATTAAGATGATGATGATGAAATGACCTTGAGGAGGTGACAGTGGAGAAAAGACTAAGGCTTCAGGAGGGATCCAGGCGTTGGAATTGGCAGGATGACAAATGATGGGGAGAAGGCACAGGAAAGATCAACAGTACATGGGGAAACCCCTCATACAAGTGTCCCCAGGTGTGTTTACAAAGCTGTTTGTTGCTGCATAGTTTATAATGGGAAAATATGATACAGTTAAACACTGGAGTAAAATGTGCTCATTAAAAAGGACAAAGTAGATCTACATATGTAGACATGGAAAGATAACCATGGAACATTTTTGGTGTACAATTTGGGTTGTAGAACAGTCTTTAGGATCACTTTTATTTAAATACATATATGCTTACATGAAACAGGAAAGCATAGTGGTGAGGAGTATAACCTCAAAAATCAGATCCTGGCTCAGCAACTTATTCTGTGACCTTGGGCAGGTTGTCAGGAAGATTATATGAGCTAATGCATGAACACCCAAAATAGGCTCGTCAAGGTGTAAGCCTCTGTGAGTTTTAGTTGCTATTACAGTTGGGTTTATTTGGGGGTATAAAAATTATCTGTAAAGCTATGTGTTCATCTCTTATTAGTATTATCCTGTGTGTGTATGAATACGGGAGATTAGCATAGTTTAAATTTATGAAAATTTGTATATTAATAGGATTATACCATTTAAAGAAAGAGAAAACGCCCTTCCCTCTGGAACCTTGAGAGCCTGGAGTCTGGAGAGATTGCCTTCCTCTTGCTGATTCTGCACAGACCTCATTATGGAGTTGTGGGCGTCAGGTTTTAGCCTTACCTTGATACCTGCTACTAAGGTATCTGGATACTTAAGGATGGCTGAATGCCTGGTTTGTGACTTGGGTTGGGGATCGTGCAGCTGATTCTGAAACAGGAGGCTAGAGGTGGGATGTGGTACTTTTTTTTTTTTTTTTTAAATTATTTATTTATTTATGGCTGCATTGGGTTTTCGTTGCTGCACACGGGCTTTTCTCTGGTTGTGGCGAGTGGGGGCTACTCTTCGTTGCGGTGCGTGGACTTTCTCTAGTTGCGGTGAGTGGGGTCTACTCTTCGTTGCGGTGCACAGGCTTCTCATTGCAGTGGCCTCTCTTGTTGTGGAGCATGGGCTCTTGGCGTGCAGGCTTCAGTAGTTGTGGCACGCGGGCTCAGCTGTGGCTCGCGGGCTCTAGAGTGGAGGCTCGGTAGTTGTGGCGCACGGGCTTAGTTGCTCCGTGGCATGTGGGGTCTTCCCAAGTTTAAATTTATGAAAATTTGTATATTAATAGGATTATACCATTTAAAGAAAGAGAAAACGCCCTTCCCTCTGGAACCTTGAGAGCCTGGAGTCTGGAGAGATTGCCTTCCTCTTGCTGATTCTGCACAGACCTCATTATGGAGTTGTGGGCGTCAGGTTTTAGCCTTACCTTGATACCTGCTACTAAGGTATCTGGATACTTAAGGATGGCTGAATGCCTGGTTTGTGACTTGGGTTGGGGATCGTGCAGCTGATTCTGAAACAGGAGGCTAGAGGTGGGATGTGGTCCTTTTTTTTTTTTTTTTAATTATTTATTTATTTATGGCTGCATTGGGTTTTCGTTGCTGCACACGGGCTTTTCTCTGGTTGTGGCGAGTGGGGGCTACTCTTCGTTGCGGTGCGTGGACTTTCTCTAGTTGCGGTGAGTGGGGTCTACTCTTCGTTGCGGTGCACAGGCTTCTCATTGCAGTGGCCTCTCTTGTTGTGGAGCATGGGCTCTTGGCGTGCAGGCTTCAGTAGTTGTGGCACGCGGGCTCAGCTGTGGCTCGTTTTTTAAATTATTTATTTATTTATGGCTGCATTGGGTTTTCGTTGCTGCACACGGGCTTTTCTCTGGTTGTGGCGAGTGGGGGCTACTCTTCGTTGCGGTGCGTGGACTTTCTCTAGTTGCGGTGAGTGGGGTCTACTCTTCGTTGCGGTGCACAGGCTTCTCATTGCAGTGGCCTCTCTTGTTGTGGAGCATGGGCTCTTGGCGTGCAGGCTTCAGTAGTTGTGGCACGCGGGCTCAGCTGTGGCTCGCGGGCTCTAGAGTGGAGGCTCGGTAGTTGTGGCGCACGGGCTTAGTTGCTCCGTGGCATGTGGGATCTTCCCAGACCAGGGCTCAAACCCATGTCCCCTGCATTGGCAGGTGGATTGTTAACCACTGCACCACCAGGGAAGTCCGGGTACTTTGGTATTAGTGCCTTTTGAGAAATGAAGATCATTCCTGGAGAAAACCACCCTCGGGGCCAGTTAGCATCCCTGAGGATTCAGGATAAACCAACTTTAGGAGCTGACCTGGGCACACAACACTGCCTGACAGTTTGACACTCATATTCATTCTCCCACTTTGAGTCAACTGTTTTCATACGTTCTCTACTCTTAAGTTGTACCTTTCTCCCCAGCACCCCTGCCTCTTGGGTACTGTACCTCCTCCTCACAGAGAGTGGCTCCTGCCAACAGTCAGGAATGCTCTCATCTTGCTCTCATTTATTCTATAAGCTACCTGCATCTTGCAAAAGAAGTGTCCCTTCACTTGTGCTCTGGGTCAGTTATCACTGTCTTCTCCTTTTTATTTTATTTTTTGCAGCTTCTCTAGTCTCAACTCCATCTCTAAAAATCCTTATCTCCACATCTTTCTTAAATGTCAGATTGTAAGGGCTCAATGTTGGCCTCTTTTCTCACTCTACAAACCCTCCCCTGTGATCTTATCTACTGCTGTGGTTTAGAATCCCACCTCTGTACTGCATTTGTATCTCTAACCCACGTTTGTGTCTCTAACCCAGGTCTCACCCTTGAATTCCGAGACCCCTATCTATAGTTGCTTACTTGAGATCTCAAATCTAACACATTTAAATTAGAACTCTTGGTTCTCCCCTCCCAAATCTGCCTTTTGCTAGCCTTCTCTATCTCAATAAATGGCATTTACTCATCCCAAACCAAACCTGATGGTTCTGCTTCTAGTATATGTTTCTAGTTTGCTCACCTCTTTCCCATCCCTCCAATGCAAGCTGTTAACTCTTACACTGACCACAGCCCTCTAACTGGTCATTCAGCTTTTGCTCATGCCCCTTCCAGTCCATTCAGATCATTGAGCAGAGTGACATTTGAAAAGGCAAATCTAGTTGTGAATCCCCTGCTTAGATTGTAATCTAAGTAGATTCCCATCGTGCCTCAGGTAACATCTGAACTTGTCTCCCTGGTCCTGGAGGCTCTGCCTGATCTGGGCCCTGCCTGACCCTCCAGTGTCCCCTGTTCCACGCTCCTTCTCCCCTGAAGGCAGCTGCACCCGTCCTTCAGTTCTTGAGTGCACTATTCCTGCCCCTGGTGTGGCCCCCGCAGGAGGTGTTGCCTGGTTTCATGGCAGTTGCCTCCTGAACTGCATTTCCTTTGCCCATTGCTGATTCCATCTAAGGCATGGTTGATGCTCTCTGACCTCACCTCAAGTGGAAGAGCTGCTCACTTCCCTTCATCTTACGTCTCACCTCGTCACCTTCAGCTCCCTCACCTCACACGCCTGAGCAGTCACCTTTATCCTGCCAATTCCACCTCCTAAATGTTTCACAAACTCCTGATTCTTCCAGTGCTTGTCATCCCTATTAAGACAGCCATCATTTCTCACCTGGGATGTTCTAATAGCTTCGTATTTCTACTTTAATATTATTTCCCCAAAGCCATTCTCTAGGTGGCAGCCAGGATGAGGTTTCCCATTCAGCAAATGTGATGGTATCATTTAACTTCAGACACTATAGTTTTCACCTCCAGGAGTTTGATTACAATCTTTTCTTTTTATGTCTTCCATGTCTCTTATTAATGTTTTGAACATATGGAATGCAGTTATAATCTGTTTTAATGTTTTTGTCTGTTCATTCTGACATCTATGTCAACTCTGTTGGTTTCAATATGTTTGTTTTTTTCCCTCATTACGGTTCATGTTTTCCTACTGCTTTGACAATTTTTAATTAGGAGTCAGATGTGAATTTTACCTTTTTTTTTATGCTGGTTATTTTTACAATTCTAGAAATGTTCTTAAACTTTGTTCTGGGATGTAGTTAAGTTATTGGGAAACAGTTTGATTCACTTGAGTCTTGCTTTTAAGGTTTGTTAGGCAGGGCTAGGGTTAATTTCCCCTTAGTACTGAGGTAAAACTTTTATTTTTTTTATTTTTTAAAAATTTATTTTTTTAACTTTTGGCTGTGTTGGGTCTTTGTTACTGTGCACGGGCTTTCTCTAACTGTGGCGAGCGGGGGCTACTCTGTTGCGGTGCATGGACTTCTCATTACGGTGGCTTCTCTTGTTGCAGAGCATGGGCTCTAGGTGCCCAGGCTTCAGTACTTGTGGCCCATGGGCTCTAGAGCACAGGCTCAGTAGTTGTGGCTCATGGGCTTAGTTGCTCCGCAGCATGTGGGATCTTCCTGGACCAGGGCTCGAACCCATGTCCCCTGCATTGGCAGGTGGATTCTTAACCACTGCGCCACCAGGGAAGCCCCGGTAAAACTCTTTTAACATGTGTTCTTCCATGTATCTTTACAACAATCAAATGAATCCTTATATTACAGATGAGGAAATGAGGCTTCCAAAGTTTGTGACACAGCTGGCAGGTTGTTGGAGCCTGGAGTCAAACTCATATCTGTCTGGCCCCAGTCTCCCTCTCTCTCTCTCTTTTTTTTTCTTCAGCTTTATTGAGATTACCACTATAGTATTAGCTAACACCTCCATCACATCACATGATTACCCTTTTTTTTTCTTGTGGTGAGAACATTTAAGATCTACTCTTAACATATAGTACAATGTTATTAACCGTAATGCCATGCTGTACATTAGATCCCTGGAACTTATTTGTCTTAAAACGAAGTTCATACATTTTGACCAGCATTTCACTCTACTGTTTCTATAAATTTGGCTTGTATAGAATCCACATATAAGTGATACCTTACAGCATTTGTCTTTCTCTGGCTTATTTCACTTAGTGTAATGCCCTCACGGTCCATTCATGTTGTCGTAAATGACAGGATTTCCTTCTTTCTCACAGATGGATAATATTCCATTGTGTGTGTGTGTGTATGTATGTATGTATATATGTATATCACATCTTTTTTATCCATTCATCTGTTGATGGACACTTAGGTTGTTTTTGTATCTGTGAATAATGCTGCAGTGAACATGAGAGTGCAGACATCTCTTTGAGATCCTGTTTTCATATCCTTTGGATATGTACTAGGAGTAGGAGTGCTGGATCATATGGTGGTTCTATTTTTAATTTTTGAGGAATGAGGTAAGACTCTTAGTAGTCTATTCACTGTTCCCTGAATTCCGAGGTTTTGCAGTCTGTCTGTTGGGAGCAGACGCTATTCCCAGCCCTGTGTGAGCTCTGGGCATTCTTCCCTCTAATCCTTTCAGGTAGTTTTCTTTTTTTTTTTTTTTTTTTTTTTTTTTGTGGTACGCGGGCCTCTCACTGCTGTGGCCCCTCCCGCTGCGGAGCACAGGCTCCGGATGCGCAGGCTCAGCGGCCATGGCTCACGGGCACAGCCGCTCCGCGGCACGTGGGATCCTCCCGGACCGGGGCACGAACCCGCGTCCCCTGCATCGGCAGGTGGACTCTCAACCACTGCGCCACCAGGGAAGCCCTCAGGTAGTTTTCTTGCATGCATGCAGTGGACACTGGAGGGAGACCCTCTGCAGATTTCCAGGGTTCTCTCTCCTCTCCAGTGCTCTGCCCTGCAAACTCTAGCTGCCGTGGTGTTCCCTGACTGCTGCTCTGTCTCTTCAGCTCAGAGAGCTGGCTTGGCTCTCCTTTCTTCCCCACTTTGTGGCCTCGAAACTCTCAAAGCAATACACTGGGGCAGTCCTAGGGCTCACCTCATTTGTTTCCCATTCCTCAGGGATCACTGTCCTTTGTTGCCTGATGTCTGTTCTCCTGGAAACCATGTTTCATAGATTTGTCTTGGTTTTACTTGTTTCAGGCAGGAGGGTAAATTGGTCCTTGTTACTCCATCTTGGTTGGAATTGAAAGTTCCCTCCAGGTGTCTTTTTTTTTCCCCCTCAGTAAAAATTAAATGGTGAATTAACCATTTTAAAGTGTACAATTCAGTGGCTTTTAGTACATTCAGTGTTAGGCAGCCATGACCACTACCTAATTTCAGAAAATTTCATCACTCCAAAAAAAGAAACCTCTGCAGTCATTCCTCATTTCATTTACTTTTTAATGATGCCCCACTGCCCTCTGGATAAAGTCTACGTATCTCCCAGGGCTACTCGGTGGCTCCCAGGGAGATGATGGTGCGACTCCTCTCCTGGAAAGTGCTTCCTCTTTGCCTGGCTCACGCCTATCCATCCTTTAGCTCTCCACCGAGATACTTCTCTTACCAGATGCCTTTCCTGATACCCTAAGGCTAGGTTCCTTCCTTTTTGCTCAGTTGGCCCCAGACTCTTAAACTTATGGCGCTTACCACGCTAAGCTGCGTCTGTCTGTTTGGCTGTCTGCCTGTTCTGCCACCCTGGGAGCTGGCTGATGTCTGTTGGCTGTTGTGTCTTGCCTGGCACGTGGTAGGGACTCAGGTATTTGCTGAACTGAATATGTCCTCAGTCCCCGATTCTTAAGAGTTCCGGTGACTGCAGTGTGTCCAGTGTTAGCGTCATGCAGAGTCAGGGCTGAGGAGTGTAACCCCGTCAAAGGTTTCTGCAGAGAGGCGGTGGTGGAACACAGGTGTGGGGGCTGCCCCCCCCACCCCCCCACCACCAGCGTAGGTAATCATTTGTGTTCCGAGAAGTTCCCAGCCATCAGGGTGGAAACGTGAACCCGTTTGCCTTCTTCAGTAATGACTCTCGGTGTTTTGTTGGCCTCTTCTGGCTGGGTGTGATGGGTGATGCTTAACAGAATCTCAACAGATTCCTTAGCTCTCTGGTTACTTTTGGTTAAAATGAATTTGGGGCTTGGAATATAAGCCTCAGTCTTGTTCGTTTCAAAACTTCAGTCTCCAACTCATTTTGAGCTCTTCTCCCTGTCCCCCAGCACAGGCTAGAGCTGGGACGCAAGCACGTGCACGCTCAGCTCTCCTGCCACCTCCCCTCCCCTGAAGCTGCCAGGCCCCTCGGGGGCCTCCTGCAGCCCAGTGCCAGGGTGGGCAGCGAGAGGGAGAAGGGACTCTGCTCGTGGGACCGGATGCATGTTGGTTATGAACAGCGTCCTGGCTTTGCTCTGGGTGTGGGGCTGTGTGTGTTCACACAGTCCTCTGTGACTGTGGACCCCCGTCCCCCCTGAGAAAGGCAGCCATGCCTCTTCCCACACTTCTCCTAGGTGGGCCTCCTATTGCTTGGTCCAGGGGCCACCCATGGCCTCTGCCCTTTTGTTAATAACCACCTGGGTCCTTTCCACAGGAAAGGGGTCACAGTAATAACCATGGGGCCCTTCGAGGGCTACAGAGAATGGGGTGGGGTGAAGGTTTCCCAGGCACATCACATCAGAGGCTCTTCAGACCCTGTAGTCCTCGGCTACTCTGGCAGGTGAGAAATCTCTGGGCCAGGAGCAGGCACCAGTGTTTGAGTTCAAGTCCCCACCCGCCAGTGATCCCCCCTCCCTCCGCACAGTGCAGTGAGAAGACAGAAAAAGACACCCACCATATTCTCAGACACCCAGAATGCTCCCCACCGTGCTTGGCTCTGCTGGTGGCACCAGGGGGGCCTATAATTTCTCCAGCTCAGCAGGTGCACCTGGGGGACAAGATGCCACTTTCTCTTTCTTGCAGGTCCCCCAATCTTCACATGTGATTTGTTTAGAGCTACTCTTAGCTATGGGGGCGGGGGGAGGAACCACACCCTCCCACCATGGACATGGGTTTTCCCTGCAGACACCCAAAAGCTAACTCTTATCAGGCTTTCCTTTCCTAATGGTTGACGCTCACCGGGGCTGGTTCTGGCATCTCTCAGCAAGCCCAGAATGAACTTTAGAACATGTTGCATTTCGTGGCTTTTGGGGACCTTAGCCCCATGTGCTCAAGCAACAGGAGCAATGAAATAGCAGATCTTCCATCCCTCTCTAGCTCGAGTGAACGCCTGCCGAGGGGTGGTTTATCTTTGCAGTCTCCAAGTCCACAGCCGTGCCTGGCATAGACAGACAGTCAGTTTATGGGACTGAGTTACAGCAGGAAGCATGACAGCCAAGTGGCTGCCTGTGTCCCTGGGTGCACAGGCTCCCAGGAGGATGTGTGCTTATATTCCCTATGAAGGGGCCTCTTTCCCGTAAGAGGAGCCCTGATGGATGAGCCACTTCTCTTCCTGGAGCACGAAGTGGAACACACTGCAGGCCCTGCCTTCCTCTGGTGCCCGAGGAGTGGGAGGGGGTTGCCACGGCGATGGCATGCACCATACTTCCTGCCCATCTTGCAGCACTGCTGCAGAGGTACGAGCTGCCTGCAGTTGCTATGCTGCTCAGACCCCAGGCCCCGGCTGGCTTCTGGTGTCCTGCACACTTGCACTGACACACCAGAGGGGACAGCCCACCGGGGGCACTGTGGGGAGACTAACCCAGGGATGTAGTCCAGGGGCGGGACACGTAGTTAAGAAGCATCTTTGTCTTCCTGAAAAGATCAAAAGCTAGTTGAGCACAGTGTTGTGCATTCCTTGGTTGAAACCTGGGCGTGTAACTAGAGCAGTCAAACAAATTATATTTCAGTCCTGCAGAAAGACTGAAAGAGGCAGAGGGGTGAGGCTGGTGTGGAGAGATGCTGAAGGGGGCAGTCAGATGGAGAGAGACAGGGAAGTCCCCAGACTCATACCTTGAAAAGGAAACAGAACTGGGAACTCAGAAGGTAGCAGACATAATACCACACAGGACTTGGCACCCGGCCGGCACTCACACTCAGGCCTGTTGAATTTTATAGGAGGGATGTGTTCCTAAGACCTTGCATAATAACGAATTTATGTAATTGAAGACTAATCCTCACATAGATGCTATATTAGTGTTCTTGGGCTTCCATAAAAGAATACCATAGACTGGGGGCTTCAACAAAACTTTATTTTCTGACAGTTCTGGAGGGTAGAAGTCCAAGGTCAAAGATGTTGGTAGGTTGATTCTTCCTGAGACTTCCCTCCTCTGGCTTGCAGATGGCTGCCTTCTCTCTGTGTCCTAACATGGTTTTCCCTCTGTGTTGTCTGTGTCCTACTCGCCTTAAAGGACACCAGTCAGATTAAGATCTACCCTAAGGACCTCGTTTTAATTTAATTAGCTCTTTAAAGGCCCTATCTCCAAATGTAGTCACATCCTGAGGTACTGGGGGTTAAGAATTCACCAGATGAATTTCAGGTGTGGGGAGGAGAGACCCAATTCAGCCCATAATAGATATTGTGTGTTTCTATTAAAGAGGCAAAGCTAAATGGTAGTGACATAAACATAACTTACACTTCATTTTTAAACCTGTTAAAACTTTGAAAAATGATTCTTGATAAATTCTGAAAAATTGGTAGGTGCTTTGCAGTTTAAAATTTTATCTAGAAGATGACTTAATAACCTTTTATTTTTAGTGTTGGAAATCTGCATAATCCAGTTTCCTTTTTCATGCAGAAAATATCTATTGAGTGGTCACTGTGCACCAGGCACCGTTCTAGGTATTAAGGATATAGCATTGAACAAAACAGATACAAATCTCTGCCTTCATCCTAGGTGGAAGAAACAGACTATCTGCAAAATAATAGTAAGTTATACCATATGCTATAAAGTGGTAGGTGCAATAGAAAAAATAAAGTAGGGAAGAGGGTATGTCCTTTGCGTGGGTGGGTTGAAATTTTACATATTATAGATGGCCACATTGAGAAGGTACTTTTGAAAAAAGATTTGAAGGAAGTGAGGGAGGAGCACTGAGGACATCCAGGGTTAGGACTGACTGTCTAGGCAGAGGAGAGAGCGAGTGCAAAGGCCCTGAGGTAGGAATGGACTTGGCATGTTTGAGAAAATGCAAAAAGGTCAGAAGGGCTGGGGGGGTGGTTTGAGTAATAGGGAGAGGATTGGGAGACAGTGCCAGAGAGGTAGGCCGGGACTAAATCATGTAGAATCTTGAAAGCCATGGAAATTAGTTTGGATATTAAGTGTAGGTCCCTGGGGGACCAAAAGATTGTTGGGGACAGGGTAGTGCTGAGCTGGGAAGATGGGGAGTGGGGTGCCTGAGGATCAGGTTACGGAGAGTTTGAAGTTATTGGTAGTGATGGTGTCCAGGAGATGACCGCGGGAGTGAGTGACTCAGGTAGGTGGAAGCCAAGCTCATTGTAGGAGAACTGTAAGGGAATTTTGAGAGCAGGGTCTTGGAAGGAATAAACAGAATGAAGGAGTGGTTTTAGAGAGAATGGCAGTGAGCCAAGAGCCAAATTCTTCAAGGAGGGAAGGGTATGACCCAGGTATTTGCAACAAGACAGGCAATGGATGGTGTAGTCTGTTCACGTGAGGTTGCGAGCTGGGGTTTTAGGACAGACGGAGGGCATGTGGTCTGGAAGCAGCAGTGGAGCAGAGGCCTCCTCTTCACTGATGCTCATGGGATGCCTGGGAGGGATGGCAGCTGGGGGCCACAGTTCCCTCTAGGTGTGAAATGTGATTGACTTCTAGGATATTGCTATTGATGACTTTATTTATTTAATAAAACCTAAATGGGATTATTACTTCTTAATATTAGGCTTCTTAGTGTAGATGAAATTGAGTGAGGATTTTTCAGAAGTTCTTTTCCCTAAAAATTGAATAACAGTTAGGAATTAATCGTTGATGCTCCTTGGTCTTCAGATGGAGGTCTTCTGAGCCTCTCTTTACTGCTTGTAGGATTCCGTCCCGAGGTTCATCATTGCCTTGACAGGCTACATCCAGAGCACAGTGGGAGAAAAAGTTGACTTAGAAGACGTGCAGTTGCCAGGAAAAGAGCAAGAATGGAGGGAAAAAGGAAGAAAAGGCATTCGAAAAGTCAGTAGGAGTGTTTTGGGTGGAATGAACTTCGGGGAGAAGTGACTCATTCGCCCTACAGTTAGGAAGTCACAAAGCAGTGTTCTCCAAGGGTGCCTGGGACCCAGGGGCCCCAAGACCCTTTTAGGGGTGCATGAGGTCAAGACTGTTTCAGGAATAGCACCAAGATGTTTTTTGCCCTTTTCATTCCTTTTCACAAGCATATAGCGGAGTTTTGTAGAAATTATGTGAAGTGTGATATCACAGCTGATTGAATGTAGCAGCAGATAGAAGAATCCAGCTGTCTTCATGTAAGCCAGATATTAAGGAATTCTGCAAAAATGGGGACTTCCCTGGCGGTCCAGTGGTTAAGACACTGCACTTCCAATGTAGGGGACGCAGGTTCAATCCCTGGTTGGGGCATTAAGATCCCACATGCCATGCGCCGCCCCCACAAAAAAAAAATCCTTAAGACACATATTAAAAAAAAAAAGAAATCTGCAAAAATGTATAACAGTGTCAGTCTCACTAAATGTTTTTTTATTTGAGAAAATACTTTTCATAAAAATATGTTAATTATATTAACATTAAAAGGGTTATTTCAATATTTTAATCATCTAGTAAATATTTTTAAATTCCCATTTTAATTTCTAATGCTGTATATATCGATAGATATAATCCTTATAAACAAAACGAAGGCTCTTTGTGGTCCTTAATTTTTAAGAGTGTAAAGGAATCTTGAGACCAAACAGTTTGAGAACTAGTGGATAAGAGGCCAGGCTCAGGAGTTAGTGTGCTTGGGTGGGAATCCAGGCTTTGTGATCTCAAGCAAGTTACTTAACCTCTCGGAGACTTTAGTTTCCTTGTCTATCAGCTAGGCCACCTTATACAGGTATTGTGAACAAGTGAAATAATGCATTAATACCACTTTGCACAGTTTTGGGTATAAGAATGATCATTTCAAAAATGTTGATTATTACATCATCAAACAATTGACTGAATGCATAATTCTTTGCTAAGTGCTGGGAGAATGTAAAATGGCATAAGTCACAGCTCCTACTCTGAAGGGGTTTGCTGCCCAGGTAGAGATTTCTGGATTTGTAGTCTGCACCTTTGAGTTCAATTCCCAGCTCTTGACTAGCAACCTCACCTTGAGCGAGCCAGTTCCTTTGGGTAAAGTCAGATAATAAAGGCACTGTGGGACTTCCCTGGTGGCGCAGTGGATAAGACTCTGTGCTCCCAATGCAGGGGCCCGGGTTTGATCCCTGGTCAGGGAACTAGATCCCACATGCATGCCGCAACTAAGAGTTCACATGCCACAACTAAGAAGCCCACCTGCCTCAACTAAGACCCGGTGCCACCAAATAAATAAATGTTAAAAAAAAAAAAAGGCATCCGTGAGGGTCCCCTGAGGAGATGGTAAATTCCTGCTGTATCTTCCAGGCACTGCTGTCCCCTGACGTAGTTTAACACGTGGATTTGTCCTTCTCCTTGAAAATTACGTTGTCCTTCCTGCTTTCCATTTCCGGAACCTGCTTTTCTTCCCGAGATATGTAACTATGCCACTAGGGGGCACCTCCTGCCTTCTTATTCATTCATCGTCTGCTGTTTCTTATTTGGAAATGTTCTTTTAGCTGAGGTGGGTGGCAAGTCCCGATTTTGTCTTCAGGACACTCTCAGTTTGGTGAGTGTGCTACGTTTTGTCTGAAAATCCCGACTCTGTGTTTATCAGTCGATACAGGTTTACTGAGACTTCTTTAAATAAACCTGGAGGAAAGACATTGGTGGAAAGGAGATTGTGGGTGTCACCGCCACCACCTGACATTACAGATCATGGACTCCATGCTAGGCGGTGCTCAATGCTTCACGCTCATCGTCTCATGGACTCAGAGCAATACCAGCGGGCGTAGGTATGGGCACTCGTTTTTAATAGTTGGAAGCCCGGGCTCTGCTTGGTTAAGTAACTTGTGTGAAGTCCACTGTGTTGGAGCTGGTTCAAATCCCGGTGAAGTGTGCTGATAGCAAAGGAGGGTGGCCTGCAGGGAGGCAGGATTTGGACAGAAGAGGACCAGCGAGAGTTTTGTCAGGCAGGGGAAGTGGTCTCCAGAGGGGCTTGCGCTGCCTGTGAGCCCTGAAACAGGGAGCAGGTCTTACTGCTCTAGGGTAGTGTTTCTCAGCCTTGTTAGACACAAACACCCCTTTCTGTAGAAAGTACTTTATAACAACCATTTTACTATTCTGAAGTGAAATTCAAAGGCAGTATATATCTACGTTTACATATATGCTTACATCTAATACAAAGGACAGTACTACCTATCAGTTGAGTATCAGGCTGGCCGGTGTACACAGACCAGACGATGGAAAGTGCCAGCATAAATCCCCAAATGGTCCACTAGGGGGCGGCGTACTTCTTCCACGGCTGTGAGCCACTCCCCCAGTCGACTCCCCTCAAGTTGCCTTTGGGCCACTCCCCTCTCCCGTCGCAGTGGCCCCATGTCACACTCCTCCTGGGGTGGCGTGATTGTCTCCCTGAGGGCCCCTTAGTGGTCAGGGGGCACGCGGGGAGTGAAGAGAGGAAGTCACAGAGCATGGAGCTGACCCCCAAGTGGGTGTGCTAGATTTCTAATCACATGAACGTGCCATGATTAGAGTCATGTGCTTTAAAGTTTTACTTTTGTTGTTGAGTCATTTGCTTTAAAAGTGATTATGAAGTTACACGTTTGTCTTATTTTCATTAAATTATTTTTGAGGTTACTTTGTGTTGTAGCAAGTGGTAACTATCCATTTAATTTTCTTCTTTAGTGGATTTAATTTTTCTTTAACCTAAATACATTTATTTATTAAATACATATATTTAAATAGAAACCTTAAATGAATATATAAATGTAAAACTTATATCACTTGGCATAATTAGAGGGTAACCTGAAAATTAAAAAAACCCAAATAAATAAAACAATGTTATTACATTCTTGCTGTACTTATACTTTGGTTTTCCACCAAAGGTCCAGTCTCTCTCTATTAAAAAAAAGGAGTTTAACAAGTGTTAAAGACAGAGTCACACCAAGCCAAGACTAGCCTTAAAGTAATCACAGAACTAAGAGAGAAGTGAAAGGGAATATTTTTCTCACTATTTAAGAGAATCCATGTTATTTAAAGCTTTATCTGTACTCCTAAAATCATCTCCCACATAACAGTGGATAAAATGTCTCCCACTCTGGAGACATTGGTACAGCAGATGGCTTCCTGGACTTGGGAGTCAAGGGACCACTTACTAGCTGTGTGTCCTGCACATGTTGCCTGCCCTCTCTGGGCCTCTCTGTCATCACCTGTAAAATGAGGAGTTTAGAAGAGTTGATCTCTGAAGTTCTTCTGGATCTAACAGTCGAAGACTCTGAAGCCCTGATTCTCATCAGAAGGAGATCTAGGACTCAAGGTGAGCATCCTCTTATTTTGTGCTTAGAACCTTTGAAGGGGGCTGGGGAAAACCATGGATTCTCAGAAATTCCAACTAGCACCCTCTCTCCCTCTGGGCAATTTAGCCTGACATAGCAGAGCCACTGAGAGTTTAGAACCTGGAGTCCAAGAGACCTGGATTTAAATCACTGCTCGGCCTCCTACAAGTTTTGTGACTTTGAGCAAGTTACCTTTTTTGTCCCCAGTTTCTCTAGCTATAAAATAAGGATGATAGTATTTATCCTTATTGTGAAGATGAAATTATAATGTCAAGTGCTTACTACAGTGCCTGGCCCATGTCTTAGCAGTGATTCCTGTTTATTATGGTAATTCCTAAGATGTATTTGCTCATTTTTAATGAAACTTGGTGGTATCCTGGAAGTAAGCCATTGGGGGAAACTGTTTGGTGGCCCTGTTCCCAAAATCTTTAAAACTGATGAAATGAATATTATAGACGCCCAAGAAGGGGAGGCCTTGTCTGAGAAATGTGAGTGTGAATGTATAAGGCCGTCCCACCTACACATGGCCTTGGTGGTAATGGGAGGGCCAAGCATATTTGTGTGGGTTTTAGGACTTCGAAAAAAATAATTTTTTTTTTTTTTTAAAGCATTAGCTGAACAGCTTGTGGCTTTCCAGCCCACAGGTTTCCTGCGTCTTGGTCTGGCCCCTTGGTGCAGGTGCCTGTGAGTGTGTGCGTGGGACAGGGGGTAGTGGGGGGGGATGGCAGAGGGACAGAGTTTCCCCCTGGTGGCCCCTGATCCACTCTACCCCCACGACAGGCCTGTCCTGGCCCACGTGGGGCTGGGCCAGGCGGCTGGGGCAGTGAGGGATCCTGTCGTTTGCAAGAGCGGCATTGCTCGTCCTGGGGACATCTATCTCTGAGGTCTTGCTGCCACTTCTGGGACATTCCTGCCCAGGTGGAATTCTCCTGATGACATTTTTGGGGGATGATCATGTGACGACTACTCCCTAAAACATAGAGAGTTCTGTTATTTGAGCTGTGGACCTGGATTTTATTCTGACCTGACCACTAACGGGCTCTGTGACCTTTCCGAACACTTCTTTTTCTTCCTTTCCTTATTTGTAAAATGAAAGATTAGATCATACCAGTGGTTTTTAAGTGATAAGTTATTTGTGTACGTGTGGGGTAGGTATCACAGAGCCTTTGGACCAGCTGATGAGAGTTATAGACCCTCTCTCCAGAAAGATGTAGGTCCCCACACATTTTATATAAAATTTCAGGCTGTTCCAAGACACCTCTGGGAAACCCCTCCGTGGACTCCAGGTGGCAAACCACTGATTCTGTGCTTCATTCAGCTTACAAGCTTCTATGAAGCCCATGCCTTCCAAGTTGGCTTTCCTGCTGAACCCAAACCAGGTGAAGAACTTGTCCATTTGTAAACATGTGTTTAGTACACTCTCCCTCACAGTCCAGCAAAGTCAGTCTCAGCTCAGCAGGGCCATGCAAGAGCTGTGCTACCAGGGCCTTTTCATGTGGCCGTGCAGGTTATTCCCTGCACAAGCCATCCCCAGTTGATGGCCAAGCCTTTTCCTATTTCACACAAAGGTGGGTCATGGGCCAGTAATAGCCTTTGCAACATACACTTGGACACCAAAATATAAGGTCCAGCAGGAGATTCTCCACCCAAGGGCTTGGCCTGAGGCTGGCTCTCCTTGTTTGGGCTCCGTAGACAGTATTAATTAGTGGCTGAAGAGAGGGGTCTTTGAGAGGCTAGAAATATGCACTTAAAGAAGGCTCAGGTAAGACTGAGATCCTTGAATGAGTTAGGACTCTTGTGGAAAGTAACTGCATTCATTGGAGTTCTTAGTTGCAGACAATAGAAACCAATTCAGCTGACATAAGCAGGAAAGGAATTTATTGAAAGCACGTCAAGTGGTCCACAGAAATGTCAGGAAAGCTACAGAATAGGCACGAGATACAGAGCAGTGACAATGGAGGTGAGGCCTCAGCCAGAATAGTGGTCTGAGTTGATGATGTAGCCCCAGCCTGGCCATGGATGCCACTGCCGTCAAACAAACCCAGCTTATGTTGCTGCCACTGGTGATGCTGGATGGAAGATGCAGCTGTCGCCAGCAACTGTTAAAATGAATCCTCTTGGGCCCCGTTTCATTGCAACATCTGATTGGTTGCACCTGGGCCATGTGCAAGGGATACTGGGAGAGTGAGTGACTGACATTTTCAACTTCTTTGTTTCCCACCAAGACTCTTAATTGGGGGATTTCCCCAAACCATCGGCAGGCAGCCATCCCAAATCAACAAACATTCTGCAGACACAGCAACCAGCTAGAGTTAGCTTCAGTAAAGAAAACTCTTGAAGGCTGTAGGGTGTTTCATGAAAGCAAAGATAGGAGGGAAGCCATACCGTGAATGGCATGGAACCAGGAACTTGAACATCAGCAGAACGCTTCCTCCAGCTCTTATCTCTGCTGCTCTGGGCTCCTTCTTCATTTTCTCTTTCTGCTGTCTGACATTTTATTTCCTCAGTCCAGGAGGTAGGATCATGTGGTAAAAATGGGGGGTTTGGAGCCTCCTCCCGTGGCTCTAAGGGTCCCTCTCTGGAAGGAGAGCTTGGCATTCACTATGACGGGTGGCTTCCACCCCCTTCGTGCCTTCATTCTGGCCACGCAGGGTGGGTCTCCACTGTTCTACATGGTTCTCCCCCTGTAGATAACTTGAGCACACCTCCTCATGTTTCTCTGAGGCTTTAGTTAGCTGCTCAGATATTCCCAGAATGTCAGGTCTTCCTCATTTTACTAATGGAGGGCCTAGGTTCTCAGAAATTAAGTGACTTACTCAAGACTCTGACCATCCCATGAGTGAGTTGGTGCATACCCACAGTGCTTAGAAGAATGCTTAGTGTGTGGAGAACTCAGCAGCTGTTAGTGACATCACTAGGATTTCTTTTCTTCTAAAGTACATTTCTTTCCTCTTCTCTCTCTCTCTTTCTTGGTGCCCTCTGTCCCTTCTTCCTTTCTTTCCAAAACTATGTACTGAAGGCTTGTGTGCCCAGTACTATTCTAAGTGCTGAGAACTCATCTGTGAACAAGACAGACAAGATTCCTGCCCTTATGAGGCTTTTAGTTCAGTAGAAAGCAAGTAAACAAGGTGATTTGTGCTAGTGGTAAGTGCTCTGAAGGAAACAGACAGAAGTGACTGGGGCTGGGTCTCGGGGAGGGCTACTTTGACATGGTGTTGAGGAGGGAAGAGGCCTCTGAGATTGTGGCTGTGAACCAAGATAGGAGGATGAGGGCTGATGGAAGAGGGAAGCCCCGAGGCGAGAACAGACTGAGAAGCCAGCCAGCCGGTCCTGGTGGAGGGAACACGATCCAGGCAAGAGTGATGGGAGGTGAAGGTGGAGAGGAGGGCAGAGGTCAGATCGGGAAAGGCCTTGTAATGACGTGGTCATGGGAGCCATGTAGGTAGGACAGTGTTGTGATATGATTTAGGGTAAAAAAAAAAAATTAATTTTTATCAGAGAACCACAACCAAACCAAACTAAACAAGAACAATAATAACAAAGATACCCAACCGGCCTGTACTCTTCAAAAATGTCAAGGTCCGCAGACCTACAGAATGGACTTGAGGACATGGGTGGGCGGAGGGGGAAGCTGGGGCAAAGTGAGAGAAGCATCCACGCATATACACTACCAAATGTAAAATAGCTAGCTAGTGGGAAGCAGCCGCATAGCACAGGGAGATCAGCTCGGTGCTTTGTGACCACCTAGAGGGGTGGGATAGGGAGGGTGGGAGGGAGATGCAAGAGGGAGGGGATATAGGGTATATGTATACATGTGGCTGATTGACTTTGTTGTACAACAGAAACTAACACAGCATTGTGAAGCAGTTATACTCCAATAAAGATGTATAAAAGAAATGTCAAGGTCAAGCAAGACAAAGAAGGGCTGCACACTGAATTTGCACATTGAAGCGATATGGCCATTAAATGCAGTGTGTCGTTGGGACCAGATCCTGGACTGGGAAAAAGTTGTTCTAAAGAATACTGTTGGGACAATGATGAAATTTTGAAATGTACTGTTTTTTTAGATAAGAGTATTGCATCATTGTTAAATTTCCTGGATTTGTTAACTTGGCTGTGGTTAGGAGAATGTCCTTGCTTTTAGGAAATAAATACATGTGAAAGTGTATAGGCATAAAAGGGCATGATGTCTACAATATACTCTTAAAAGGTTCAGGATAAAACATATGTAGAGAGAGTGATAGAGCAAATACAAAATGACATTAAAAATTGGTGAATTTGTGTGAAGAGTATCCTTGAGTTCTCTAACTATTCTTGCAACTTTTCTGTAGGGTTGATTATTGATATGGTTAAGTTTAAGTTTATCATCTTATTTTTTTTCTATTTCATCTGTTCTTTGTTCCTCTTTTTCTGTTTTCTTTTGGATTGGGTTGTTTTTTTTTTAAATGGACTTCTTTGTTGACTTTTTAGCTATAACTCTGTTTTTTTAGTGGTGGCTTTAGAGTTTATAGTATACATCTTTAACTTATCACCGTTTACTTGCAAGTGATATTATATCACTTCACATATAGTATAAGAGCCTTGAACAATATACCTCCATCTCTCCCCTCCCACCCTTTGTGCTATTGTTGTCATAACTTTGTACTTTCTAACATGTTATAAACCCTATATTACATTGTCATTGTTTTTGTTTAAACAGTCAATTATCTTTTAAAGAGATTTAAATAATAAGAAAATATTATTTTTCTTGGTGCTCTTCATTCCTTTGTGTAGATCCGTATTGCCACCTGGTATCTTTTCCTTTCTGCCTGGAGAACTTTAACATTTCTTATAGTCTGGGTCAGCTGACGATGAATCCTTCCAGCTTTTGTATTTCTGAAAAAGTCTTCATTCCGGATTCGAGGTTGGCAGGTCTTTTTCTTTCACTGCTTTAAAGATGCTGCTCCACTGTCTTCTCTTCTTGCATTTTTTTTCAACTCGGAGAAATCTGCTCTTATTCTTATCCTTGTTGCTGTGTGGGTAAAGTCTTTTTTTGCCAGATGCTTCCACCACGCCTTCCTTATCACTGATTTTGAGTAATTAGGTTATATAATGCGCCTTCCTGTAGTTTTCTTCATGTTTCTTGTGTTTGGAGTTTGCTGAGCTTCTTGGATCTCTGGGTTTATAGTTTTTGTCAAATTAAGAAAATTTTCATCCATTATTTCTTTAAATAGTTTTTCTTCCTCCACCCCACCCCCACCCCGCCTTTGGGACTCATAGCTCACTGATGCTCTTTTCATTCTTTCCAGATGCTTATTTGACAGGCCATTTTCAGTCCTCAGCCCCAGAGATGCAGATTCCATTACTTTGGGTTGGGGTTTGGGAAGTAGAACAGTGTTTTCAAACCAGTCCCTGGGAGATTCGGATGCATCTGTTCCAGGACCACATTTTTGGGCTTTTTAAAAATTAATTTTGTTTCCTAACTTAAAATGTATTTTCAAACTTAAAGAAAAGTTGCAAGAATAGTTGTAAAAACTTCTGAATGCTCTTTAACCAGACTTACCAACTGTAAACATTTTGCCATATTTTCCCCCCATTCTGCCAACAACAAACACACTTTTTTCCCCCAGGACTATTAGAGAGTAATTTACACCAAGCCCCTTTACTCCTAAGTCCTTCAGTGTACATTTCCTAAAACAAAGGCTATTCTATTACACAACCACAGAAGAATGATCAAATTCAGGAAACTTAACATTGATAAAATAACTGTTATATCATCTTCAGTCCATATTCTGATCTCACCAGTTATCCTTATAGTGGCTTTATCCAACCCCGGGACCCTACCTGAGGTCATGAATTCCACTTAATTGTCATGTCTCTTTAATGTCCCAAGGACCAAAATGTGAGAAACATTGTTTTAAAGCTGGTTGACAGTGGAGGAGAGAGAATAACAATCCCTGAAAGCAGCTGAATCCCAGGAATGGCAGGGCAGAGACCTGAGGGCAAGGACCTCCTGCTGCAGTGTCTGTGGGGCCTCTGTGGACCCAGGGCCAGCGTGTGGAATGCTCCAGCTCTTCCTGCTGCCCCACTGCGGGTCTTAGCTTCCCCTGTATGAACGACCTTATTAATTCCCTTGCCCTTTCTGCCCTAAGTCCATTGCTTAAGGCAAACAAGTACATCTCTATTATGTGCAACTGAGAGTGGGAAAGGAAAGAAAAAGTGAATGGCGAGGAGGAGAATGGGAAAGATAAGTAGAAAAATGGAATAAACCAAACTGCCCTGCTCTTAGATCCACAAATTGCTGGATGACTTTGGGCAAGTTAGAAAATATTTTCCAGCATCAGAACCAACATCAAAATAAAACGGGCTCGGGGCTTCGCTGGTGGCGCAGTGGTTGCGCGTCCGCCTGCCGATGCAGGGGAACCGGGTTCGCGCCCCGGTCTGGGAGGATCCCACATGCCGCGGAGCGGCTGGGCCCGTGAGCCATGGCCAATGAGCCTGCGCGTCCGGAGCCTGTGCTCCGCAGCGGGAGAGGCCACAACAGAGGGAGGCCCGCATACCACACACACACAAAAAAATAAATAAAATAAAACGGGCTCTTCCTTTCTGTGTCCTGAGATTGAGATAATGTTGTAAGGCCCTTGGAAATTGTTATTATTGTCAGATGAAGGATGGGAGAAATCTGCAGACAAGGTTATATACTTATGAATGTCCCACCTCGTCATACCAGGGTATCTACCTTCACGTGGATTTTGCACAAGTTTTTTTGTTTTGTTTTGTTTTATTAAAGGGAGTGAAAGGGGGAACTCAGTGCACATGACATTGATGGGGCTGAAAAAAAAAAACCCCTATTTAGAAATCTGATACAAAAGCAAAGTCATCATTTTCAAATCCAAACTTGGTTCCGACTCATTGGCGGGACTCGTGCTTCAGCACAGGCTTTGGGGAGACGCTCCCAGGCCCACGTATCTGGATGCAAATCTCCAAAGTGTGCAAACTGGAGCTGCAGGGGCAGGGTTTGCGCTACGTCAAGCTGGCACTGAGAAATGCCCGGGGAGTGATACCTGTGCGTGCAAGCCTAATACCTTACATCGTGATCTGGTCCTACTGTGGCTTCCTTTCTGTCCACTCCCCACCTCTCCTTCTCCATCCATCCATGCTCCACCTCTTCAGCGCCTACAGACCTGGCGACCATCATGTTTGCTGTCTACTCTGCTTGGAATATTCTTTTCTGGGTCTTTTTCTTCTTAAATCCTGCCTCTCTTTCTGTTCTCAGCTTTGAAGTCACTTCCTAAGCCTTCACTGCCACCCAAGCTTGGAGTAGGTGCCCCTACCTGCAATCCCAACATGCCATGAACTGACCTAGCACAGTTGAGATTGCATGTTACCATGCCTGGATTGCACGGTAGATTTTAAAGCCTGCGTGATCAAGCACTGTACTTTCTTTACTGTTAGAGTCCTGGCTCATAGCATAGTCCTTGATGTGCAATAAATGCTCGATAAATATTTATTGGATGAATGAAAGAGAAGCTGGCTCAGATCTGATAGTTTGGAAATTAAAACAAAAAGGGTGAATCATGTTTGGCAACATCATACAAACTCACATGCACCCCCATTTCTCCCTCTAACTGTTATGGAGAGCTCAGATTTATTGCGTTACCTGGGAATCTAGAGTTTGCCTTTAGCTGCTTCCTCATCTTCCCCAGCTAGACATCCAAGTGGTCACCAAACCCTAGATAGTCCACATCCTGGGGTCTGTCAGGGTCCATCTTCTCCTTTCCGTTCTCACTGCCAATCATTGCTCCTCACCTTTCAGTATCTACTTTGTTCTGGAAGCTCCTCATCACAGCGTTTGAAACCTTGCCCTGACGGGTCCACTGGTCTCCAGGGATGGAGTTACTCACACTGGGCTCTTGGCCATTCCTCAGGCATTTTTATTTCTTTATTCTTTCACCCATAATGCTTCCTCAGCAAGGAATCTACCCCTACCCCCCTTACCTGTTGAATCTGCCTACTTAACCTGCAAGGCTTAGCTTAGATTCTTCTTCTAAGCTTCTTAAGAATAAGGATATCCCTTACTCTCTGAGTCTATTTCGCTTCTGAGTTCATATAGAATCTTTGGGTAGGGAGGGATAGTGGGTTATCAAGAACTAAGAGGTTCCTGAGTTTGAGAGAACAAGTGGCTGGAGTTCAGATAGAGAAAGACAGCTGTCATAACCATGACCTGTGCGCATCACCATTAACAAGGACCAGGGCTGAACATCTCACCTGCCTTATCTCCTTAGTCTTCATCACAGCTCTTGTGGGGTGAGGGGCGGGGAGTCGGTTCTTTAAATATCCTGATTTTACAGATAAAGAGACAGAGGTTCAAGGAGGTGACCTGATTTTCCCACAGCCGCCCAGCAAGGACGTGGTGGATCCTTGGTGCACCTGGAGTCTATCCCGCCTCTCTCCAGAGCTTGAGCTGGTGCCTGTTGTGCCCTCCTAAATAGAACAGCCACTCCCAGGCATCTCTGCATGGCCACATACATCGCTTTGCACATTGTAAATGCTCCATCAGTCTTTCAAATGAATGGATGCTTTCTAATTGGTATTGACAGATTATAATCTTTCATTATCTTCTATCGTTAACATTGATAACAATATGGTACCTAAATGCAACCCTTTTGTCTATTTAAATAGAAGCTCTGCATGTGAGTGGTAAAAAAAATTAAATAGTACAAGAGCGTATGGAATGAAAATGAAGTTTCCTTCCCTCTCAGGCCGCCTAGTCTAATTCCCAGAGGCAACCACTGGTAATAGTTTCTTGTTTATCTTTCCGGAGATATTCCACGTATAAATCAACATATGTGAATATAGACTTCTTTAAAAGAAACACAAATAGAAGCCTACCGTGCATTGCTTTGCATCTTGTTTTCATTTAGAAGTGGGTTCTGGAGGATGTTCCATTCCTCACATGCAGATCTACTGCAGTCACTTTAAGGGCACCTAGTGTTCTGTAGAATGGATGTGTCTGAGATTGGCTTAACGAGTGCTATGTTGACGGATATTTAGTTTATTACCCCTATTTTGCTATTGCAAACAATGCTGTGAAGAATATGCTTGCAGGGCTTCCCTGGTGGCGCAGTGGTTAAGAATCCACCCGCCAATGCAGGGGAGACGGGTTCGAGCCCTGGCCCGGGAAGATCCCACATGACGCGGAGCAACTAAGCCTGTGCGCCACAACTTCTGATCCTGCGCTCTAGAGCCCGCAAGCCACAACTACTAAAGCCCGCGTGCCTAGAGCCCGTGCTCCGCAACAAGAGAAGCCACCGCAATGAGAAGCCCGCGTACAGCAATGAAGACCCAGTGCAGCTAAAAATTTAAAAAAAAAAAAAAAAAAAAAGAGAATACCCTTGCACACACTTCTTTGTCCTCATGGTAAGTGATCTGTATCCCCTTACATCTAAATGTGTAAGAGGTACACATTAAGAGGTAACTCTGGGCAGTTTCTCCCCTTTTAAAAATATGAGAGCAAGGTACAGAAGTATTTAGGAATCTTCTCGAAGGGAGGGAGGGAGGGAGGGAGAAAGGAAGTCAGACTATTCTACATTTTTAGAACAGGGTCAGATTGGAAGGTTAACATGGAAAGATAACATTAAAAAGTTCAGATGTTTTTCCACAGGGACCACCTCGTGGTTTTTGTTGAAGGATCTTTTGCTTTTAAGACATTCCTTTTTTGGTGTCCCTGCTTTTTTCTGAGACCCAAAGCCTGGGCTTAGCCTGCCTGTGACAGTGGCCGGAGTGAGGAATGGGGCAGCACAAAGAACGAGTCCCCGGCCCTGGGATTGACCAGATTCAGAACTCAGAGTGCAACAGAGCCCAAATTCACAGCCCTTATGCCAACCGCCCACTTGACAGATGAAAAAACTGAGACCCAGAGAGGTGTCATCTGACTGTCAGAAACTAATTGATATCATCTTGACAAAGGTCTCCCAACTCTCAGACTAGTGGCATTTTAAAGTAAGTGAAACCCTAGGCAGATACCCATTAACAAATATAGCCCCAGTGCTTTATTTTTATTTCACAAATGCAAAGAGGCAGCATCAAGACACTCATGAGCCTGCTCTGGGTCGCTGGCTTGTTAAATGTCGGCTACCCCCTGCCGTGAAAGGATGCATCGCCCAGATGGAACTGTGGTTTACAAGGTCCTGGTAGATGTGGAGAGCAACAGTCAGTGGGTCTCAGGGGCCTAATGTGTGCTGACACTGCCCATCATTCAGACCCTTGGATGTCCTGGAGGATGACGGTCAGCTGCCTCTTAGATGATATTTAAAGGCTGGCCCTCGTATTATCTGCCTTGTGTCCTGTTGATGTGGCTTGGAGAACTCCCAGACACCACACTGATCTAGGTAAGATCTGAACTGGCAACACTTCCTGTCGAAAGAACCTTGTAAGTCAGAACTTTCCAGAGAGCACACAGTGTGGCTTTGGTGGCTGATGTGAGTCCTTGGGGACAAGGAACCTCCTGGGTGCTCCTTGGTGTTTACAGGCACGCAGCTCTCCAATTTATTTTTCCTTCATTCTGGCCCAAGTGCAGGCAGTGTGATGTGGTGCTGGAGGGTAAGCTCAGGAGTGAGGAATGTCTGGATTCAAATCCACTGCACAGAGCAGTGTGACCTTGAACGAGTTACTTAAATCTCATTGTGTCTTTAGCCTGGACAGGTGCACGATTCTCTTGATGCTGTGTCCACCTGTGAAAGTAAAGGAGTTTGGACTAGAGTGATTTATTAGTGGCTTTATAGGATTTCACTTGCATTAAAAGGCCACTGGCCTGAGTGGAAGCTGGAGTTGAAGCTGGGGAAACAGGCCGCTGCATTTGGATCCCTGCTGTGAATTTTTTCCCCCTTCCCACTGTGTGACCTTAGACAAATCACTGCACGGGTCTGTGCCCAAGTTCCCTCAACCCTAAAAGGGGGTAACAACAGTACTTAACTCACAGGTCATTGTATGGGTATGATGTGTGCTACGGACCGAATGTGTCCTTCCAAAATTTGTGTTGAAGCCTAATCCCCAATGTGCTGGTATTTAGAAGTGGGCCTTAGGGAGGTAATTAGATCACAAGAGTAGAGCCCTCATGAGATTAGTGCCCTTGTCAGTAGAGACAGAGAGAGCTTACTTTTCCTCTCTCTGATCTCCATCACCTGAGGATATGGCAAAAAGATGTCCATCTGCAAACTAGGAGGAGGGTACTCATCAAGTACCTGACCTTGCTGGTGCCCTGATCTTGGATTTCCGCCTCCAGCACGGTGAGAACTAAATGTTTGCTGCTTAACCCAGCCAACCTCTGGTATTGTTACAGAAGCCTGAGTTGACTGAGGAAATAGAATATACAAGATATATTGTCAAGTGAAAAAATGCAAGATGCAGAGTTTGTACCGTGCATTCACACAGAGATCTCCGTTTTTGCATTAACTATGTCTGAAAGCTATGGAGGAAACTGATAGCCCATGGGAACCTGGAGCCTCTAGGAGGATGGAGTGAGGAGGACCCCTTTTACTCTCTAGGCTTTTGTCTCTTTTGAATCTTGAGCCATATGAATATATTACCTATTCAAAAAAGAATGATCAAAAATAAAAGGTAGGGCTTCCCTGGTGGCGCAGTGGTTGAGAATCCGCCTGCCGATGCAGGGGACACGGGTTCGTGCCCTGGTCCGGGAAGATCCCATATGCCGCGGAGCGGCTAGGCCCGTGAGCCATGGCTGCTGAGCCTGCGCGACCGGAGCCTGTGCTCCACAACGGGAGAGGCCACAACAGTCAGAGGCCCGCGTACCGCAAAAAAAAAACCACACACAAAAAAGGTATACACGCTTGTACCAAGTCAGATGATATAATTTGAATATAAAGAAAATTAATAATGGTCCCTTCTGTCTTCCTTTGCTAGCCCTTGAGAAAACCCAGTGATGTATATCTTTTGACATCTTTCTCTATGTTTAAACATGGATATATAAAACTTATAAATACATCTACATTTTCTCCTTGAAAGCAAGAAACCAACAAGAAATGGCATTATGTTATATTCATTAGTCTGTAACTTGCTTCCCCCCAAGCTTCAGAAAGCACCGTGGCCATTCTCCGGACCAAGGCAATAAAACTCATGTTTATTATTATTATTTTTTAATAGCAAAAGCATCCATCATATGAATGTGCCATAGTTTATTATTTAACAACTCCCTATTTGGAGCACATTTAAGTTGTTTCCAGTGTATATGTATGTTCATGTACATGTGTCTTTGTGTTATGCCACTTCTGACAGTGCTGCAATGAACATCTTTATATGTCTTTCAGCTGCTTTCAGATACTCCATCTGAGCTGTTTTGGGGTGAGGGCAGGCAGTTAATCTTCTTCCCATTTGTTTGTTTGTTTGTTTGTTTGTTTTTGGCCGCATCGCGTGGCTTGTGGGATCTTAGTTACCTGACCAGGGATTGAACCCTCGGCCCACGGCAGTGAAAGCACCAAGTCTTAACTACTGGACCGCCATGGAATTTGCAATCTTCTTCCTATCTGTGAAGCACTGCAGTGGGTCGTATGAAGAGCTGGGCTTTAGTCCAGCTCGGCCACTGACTATAACTCACTGTGTAACTATGAGCAAGTCTCTCCCCATCTCTGGGTCTCAGTTTTTTCATCTGTCAAAGGGGGAATTGGACTAGGTGATCCTGAAGGGCCTTTCCATTTCTAGGCTCTTCATGGGGTTACAAGTTCCACAAGGAGAGGGACCATGTTTGTTTTAGTCACTGTTGTTTTCTTTTTTTTAAAGTTTTATTGAAATATAGTTGTTGTGGGTTTTTTTGTTTTTTTGGTCTGGTGCACAGGCTTCTCACTGTGGTGGCTTCTCCTGTTGCAGAGCACAGGCTCTAGGCACCGGCTTCAGTAGTTGTGGCACACTGGCTCAGTAGTTGTGGCTCACGGGCTCTAGAGCACAGGCTCAGTAGTTGTGGCTCATGGGCTTAGTTGCTCCGCGGCATGTGGGATCTTCCCGGACCAGGGCTCAAACCCATGTCCCCTGCATTGGCAGGGGGACTCTTAACCACTGTGCCACCAGGGAAGTCCTGTTCACTATTGTTTTCTAAGTATTAAGCACATAGTAGACCTTAAGGAGTAATTGTTGATCAAACAAGTGAATGGATTCTTTGTCTTGTTTAAGCTCATGAAGTTCAATCATAGCAGAGTACTGTGAGCTTGTGTTTCTTTTTCCCTCTACATCATGCTTCCTCCCACCTTGTAAATATCTTTGCCCTTGACCTTTACATCTTGTAACCACATGACCTTTTGTTCTTCTACTGATACTCATGTGATGTGTGTTTCACTATAATGTGTCTTTTACATATTAGGCCAGGGTTCTAATCTTCGTGCCCTCATTTACTACTTGCCTGGCCTGGGGACAAATTGATCCTGTTTCCTCCTCTATAAATAGGAATGGAAGTTCACTATTTACTATGCACATGTGCTTTGAAGTAAATTATCTAAGCGAATATGTATGAATTGCCTAGCAAATCGCCTGGTGGATAGGAGGTACTCAAAAAATGGTTGTAGTTGTGGTTTGAGCAGGGTGTAGCCTACACGATGGGCATTTCAATTTGGCAAGTGATCGTTGTCATCTGTTAGATGGGAGACAATGGCCTGGGTACTGGGGTGATTCAAAGCTGTGTGATAATGTGCTCTGTCCTTCAAGTATCTCATCACAAAATCCCAGAAACATCAATTTTGTAGTAGAATTTCAGCAAAATGATTAAGTATGTCACAACATACATATTTCTTGTTTTCCTTCTTGGGTAGTTACCACATTAAAAGATACATATGCACACAACATAGAGTTTTATGCATTTGACTAACTATGTTTTTCTTTTTCCAAATGCCTGGACCATTTTTCAAGTCATGTTGTTGGTTTTGGAGGATTCCTTGAAAATTGGGGGGGGGTTGAAATAGTTGAGGCAGGAAAGGGTGAAGGCAGCTGAAGCCTTGTTTTCTTTCATTTTCTTCATAGAAAGGGCCTGAGACTCAACTCAAATTCTATTGATGTAGAGAATGCCTAGAACATGGTTCCAGGGAAAGAAATGCAAAGGATTATTCATCTCAGAAAAGGGAATCGATTAGTGCTTCTTATGTGCAAGTTACAGAAAGCCAAAACAAACTGGCTTAAGTAATAGACAGTTTATTGTTTCACATAACTGAATTGTTTAGCAGTAGGGCTAGCCTCAGGTGAGTACCCATCCAGGGAATCCAGTGATATCATCAAGAGCTTTTTTAATGATGGCTTCATTTTCAGCTCTTACATGAGTCCCTCTGGCAGCTCCAGACCCCCCTTATGGTAGCTAAATGGCATGGCAGCTGTAGACCCAATATCCATATACTACATCATCTAGGGGGAGAGAGAGGGTGTCTTTTGGAGATTCCTCAAGGAGCCTCAGAATTGCTTCTCTTTCATTGCCCTGACTTGGGTCATGGGCCCTTTCCTGAACCAATCATCATTGTTCTGAAGTGTGGTTTAAGCCAATCAGTAACCACTTTGGGAGGGGAGCATAGGGTCAATTCCATTCAAAATAATGGGGTTGAGAATGAGGGAGTGGTGATTTCACAAAGGAGATCTCCAGCAGTGTTTGGAAGCGAAGTGGATGCTAGGCAGCCAGTATTTAGTAAGTGCCTACTAGAATCATCAATTATTTATTTATTGAGTACCTACTGTATGTTGGCCATAGTTCTAAACATTTTACATGTACCAACTCATTTAGTGCTAAAGAAAACGCTATGAGGCTCTACTATTTTTTCTATCCCTAGGATGAGGCAACAGAGACAGAACGAGATCAAGTAAGTTGCCTACTTGGTAAGTGGAAGCAAACAAATTCAACATAGGCAGTCTGGCTCTGGACCTGCTGCTTCAACATTACACCATGGTTTTTACCAGACTCAGGTTGGGATCTAAAGTAGTTCTACTCCACAAAATCACTTCCCTAATTCTATTTGCTGTAATCTGTATTTTTTCTCAGGATGCTTTTTTTTTTTAAAAATAAATTTATTTATTTATTTTTGGCTGCATTGGGTCTTTGTTGCTGCGCGCAGGCGTTCTCTAGTCGTGGCGAGCGGGGGCTGCTCTTCGTTGCGGTGCGTGGGCTTCTCATCGCGGTGGCTTTTCTTGTTGTGGAGCACGGGCTTGAGGTGCGCGGGCTTCAGTAGTTGTGGCATGTGGGCTCAATAGTTGTGGCTCGCGGGCTCTAGAGCAGAGGCTCAGTAGTTGTGGTGCACGGGCTTAGTTGCTCCACGGCATGTGGGAATCTTCCTGGACCAGGGCTCGAACCCGTGTCCCCTGCATTGGCAGGCAGATTCTTAACCACTGTGCCACAAGGGGAGTCTTCGGGATGCTTTTTGAAGAAGATGATGTTCCTATATCGCTCTGGAACATTCCACTTAGTTGAAAGCTTTTGGGCAGTTTCAGGGTCTCATAATGCTTTTAGGAGTTCATGGGAAAGACAGAGTAATTTTTGCTTAAAATTACCCTTAAATTGCATTTATCTTTGATCCATAAATATTTACACGCTGTTAACGCATGGGATATATATTCCTGGGCTTTTATCTAGAATCTTTTACTAGCAGCACGGCTGGTATTGTTTTTCCTCAGCAGAAGCTTTGAAGGAAGAAGAGCAGAAAGGTTTGCAGAGGGGAAGTAGCTTGGTGGGAAGATGTTTATGAACCCCTGCTTGCTGACCTCCTTTCCTTTTTTCCTTCTCCTCCTCCTTCCTGTTCTTCCTTTCTCTCTCTCTCAAACTAACACTTTCCCTCTTTTTATAAAAGTAATACACTTGGATTATTTTTTAAATGTAGAAGCACAGATGAGAAAATTTAAGAAACATCTCATGTAGTTTCATCTCCCTTTTGTACGTAACTACTCTTCTTGGTGTGTTGCTTTCACTTTTTCTTATAGAAATTACAGGACAACAGCTTTTTGTAGTATTATTTCCCTTTTAAAAATATCTA
Source organism: Physeter macrocephalus (assembly GCF_002837175.3). Lineage (NCBI taxonomy): Eukaryota > Metazoa > Chordata > Mammalia > Artiodactyla > Physeteridae > Physeter > Physeter macrocephalus. The sequence goes on from NC_041221.1 coordinate 154,422,006, forward strand.
TAAGATCTTAAAAGCTGTGATGAAGCATTCTTTAGCATCATCACTGTATTTTAATTTATTTTTTAAAATTAATTTTTTTTGTAGTATAGTTGCTTTACAGTGTTGTGTTAGTTTCTGCTGTACAGCAAAATGAATCAGTTATACATATACATATATCTACTCTTTTTTAGATTTCCTTCCCATTTAGGTCCCCGCAGAGCATTCAGTAGAGTTCCCTGTTCTATGCGGTAGGTTCTCATTAGTTATCTATTTTATATGTAGTAGTGTGTATATGTCAGTCCCATTCTCCCAATTCATACCACCCCGCCTTCCCTTCCTGGTAACCATAAATTTATTCTCTACATCTGTGACTCTATTTCTGCTTTGCAAGTAAGTTCATCTGTACCATTTTTCTAGCTTCCGCATATAAGTGATATTATATATTTGTTTTTCTGACTTACTTCACTCTGTGTGACAATCTCTAGATCCATCCACATCTCTGCAAATGGCACGATTTCATTCCTTTTTATGGCTAATATTCCATTGTGTATATATACCACATCTTATTTATCCATTCCTCTGTCGACGGACATTTAGGTTGGCATCATCACTTTAAGTAGAGTCAATACACTTCTTTGGTAGATGCACCATAATTTATTTTGCCAACTCCCAATTTTTGACAGTTAGACTTGTCAGTGTTTTGATGTTAAGACAGCTTTACTCATGAGCATTGTTTGGCCAGATCTTTGCTACGTTATTGATGACGTCCTTCATTTGCTGGGTCCGATTGTGTCAGTCTTCCACATCTGGGGATGGTGATGCTCTACTGCTCTTTCAGGCCCACTGTGTTGTTCCCACCTTAGAGCTGCTTGGTCTTCAGGTTCAGGAACAGCCTCTCAGAATACAGGAATGCAATGGGCATCATTATTCTCTTCCTGCCTGTTTCTGTCACAGTGTATACCATCTCTGCACTGGGCACTAGCTCTCTGGAGGTCCAGCTTGGGGAAAGGCCATACAAGAAATACAAAAGCTATTTAATAGGTGATCTTTTTGCTCTGTCATTTTCAGGGCGTGCCAAGGACCATGTATTATGTTTGGCACTTTACTGCTTTTTTAAAATAAATTTAAGCTTTAACACACCCCTGTCAGATAGGAGTTATTCCCAGTTGTGTTAGAAGTCAGTAAAAGCTAAGTTAGTTTTTCTCAGCTGGAGTCTAATGGTCTGGCTCTTTCTACGACTCCTTCTTGTCGTGAAGGGTGTTAAGCTAGTTGGAGAGACCAGTTGTGCACAAACGAAAAGTTAAAAACGTTGGACAAGGCACACATGCCAGACAGTCCTGTGATACGATGGAGCGAGGGGAAGCTGGGGTGTGGCAGCCTGGAGGCCGCCTGCTACTCACATGCTCTGTATGAGGCACCTGAGCCGAAGGGCACTTGGTGACATTGGGTTTTCCTTTGGATAGAGGCTGTCCACCAGGGACAGCTAACCCTCCCTTGAACTTGCAGAGAGGGGGGTGAGTTGAATCCTCATTCTGGGCTCCAGCTGAACTATAAGCTGTTTGAGGCACCAGCTCTAACCCTCACCCCAACAGAGCCTGTCTTATTGGGGATTTCCTGGGTTCAAGAACCCCAAGCATCTCAGCTACTGAGTGGGCTGGAAACACAAGCATCATCGTGACACTTGGAGGTATTTTTCATAGCTATCTATGTCACAGTTTGCTAGTACTGGATCAAAGCGTCTGAGGGCCAAAGAACGCAGGTGGAGACGTCCCTAAAGTACTCAGGGGCACGTTTGAGGTCATCTTTCCAGTATGACTTTTTTGTAACCCTGAGCCCACACTGTGACATTTCAGATAGTGGCAAGATTCTCAAGCTTCGTGTATGTGCGTCATGAACCGTGAAGCAAGGCCATCTCTTAAACATGGAACCAGGTAACAACTCTGGGTGTTGCCTATTTGTGCTTTTCCAGGGCTCATTAGGGAAGAACTGGCTGGCTCCAAAATTCAAAAAGAAAACTCTAAAATCAAAGCTAATAAATGTTTCATTAAATGCCTCCCCAACATAACATCATAATATTGTATCAATTTATGAACTTTAAGTCAACTTATATATCAACATTAGTTTCAGTTAACACAGTTTTGTGGAAAATCAAGGACTGCCTTATGTAATATTTCCTGCGGGATATGGATTCATTTAGAAATATCTAATACAATGGTAGAGGGTGGAGGATGGGTGAGTGAGTTATTCAAAAGGAAGGGTGGGGCTTCCCTGGTGGCGCAGTGGTTGCGCGTCCGCCTGCCGATGCAGGGGAGCTGGGTTCGTGCCCCGGTCTGCCGCGGAGCGGCTGGGCCCGTGGGCCATGGCCGCTGAGCCTGCGCGTCCGGGGCCTGTGCTCCGCGACGGGAGGGGCCGCAGCAGAGGGAGGCCCGCATACCACAAAAAAAAAAAAAAAAAAAAAAAAAAAAAAAGGAAGGGTGGCCCTGCTTGGATTTAAAATAAAACAATGCAGGGCTTAAAATTTTTCATATTGATGTTGTACACATTGCCTCCCAAGTAACTGGGTAGAAAATAGGTCCAGCCCAGTAATCCTATTAAGTTTCGTGTCTGCGAGCACCTGTAAAGAATGTAGCACGGCATTTAGTTAGTTTGGGGCTCCAAACCAGGAAAGGCAGTGTTCTTGTCACCCAGGAAGATTCATATTCATTCAAAAATTCCCTTCCTCCCAGCATCACCTTTCTAACAGTAACTCTGGGAAGTGATGGAACTTCTGTGAGCCTCAGTCAGTCATCTGTACATTATCACCTGTAGGATGGATGTTAACAGCTATTTTATGTGCATTAAATGAGAATGTAGCTAAAGTGCCTAGCACTTTGCCTGGCATATAAATTCCATAAATGGTGTTTAAGTTCACCACCCCCCTCAACAAAATAAAACAAAAATGATATAAATTTTGACTATAAAAGGATGAGGCTAAATTCCTATATTATCCATGAAAACCTGGCTCAAGATTTTAGAGTCTGTTCTTACCCAGGTAATAGACAGTGGAGGTGCATACAGCTGGCGGTATGTAGCTATTTAAATCCTGGCTCTGCATCCACTTGCTTGGTTCTAGAAAACCATACCAAAGGAGCCCCAGGTGTTGTGAAGGAGCCCTTAGGAATGCAGAAGTCAAGTTAACTGACTGGAACAGGGTAATGAACTTGTTAGCAGAAACCAGCCAGGCCTGGGTTCCTTCTTTTTATTTTATTTGAGTCAAGCCCCAGTTAATGGATCCAAATGACTTCAGATTTCTTTAAACAAGATCGTCACTAACTGACATGATGTAGCTCTTAACCCTTTGTAAAAGCTTCACAAATAGGTCATTTACTCCTTACTTCAATGTGGAATGGGTGAAGAGTACACTTAACTCTTCTGGTCACCTTATCCTTCCTCTCATCCAACCAGTGTTTCAGAAAATGCTACATAATGCCTAAAAGTCAGCCCAGAGCTGACTCAGATGCCTGGGGCCAGGCCCATACTCCCAAGGAGCTCCTTTCTCGTGAGAGAGAATCTCACATAAATACAGAGTTTTGATGTTGGTCCCCTTCAGCGGCAGTGTAATGCAGCACGTGGGGTTCAGAGATCCCAGGAGAGGGAACCTCAGTTCAAACCCTGGCTCTGCTAATTTCTGGCTATGTGACCTTGGGCAAGTTTTTAATCTCTCTGAGCCTCATTTGTAATCGGGATAATAATAAGATATACTTTTTGGTGTTGTTGGGAGGATTGAATAAGAACCTGTATGTTATGTACAGTGTCTGGCATATAATAAGTGTTCAATAAATATGTGCTTTTTAAAAAGTTACCTATAATAGAAGGGCAAACAGCTTTTTGGAGCCCAGCAAGGTGAGCAACGAACACCTTCTGGGGAGGTAAGGGAAATGACTAACTCTGCTTGGAAGCAAAAACCTTTAAATTGGCTCTTTTCTGTCCATGGGTAAATTTCCAGTGTAGGGAGGGTATATTTGTCTTGTCTGGGAATCTCCATTTGCAATTGCATATTCCAAGGGTTTAGGAGGGCCTTTCCAGTTTGGGAAAAGGAGCAGCAAACGGTGGTACCCCTGGCAGCAGTTCCTAATTGTGTGAGATTGGGCAAGTCACGCTAGCCTCCTCGGAGATAAAACTCTCTTATCAGTAAAATGGGGATCTTAATACTGGCTCCCTGACATGCTGCTGTGGGATTAGGAAAGCCCTTGCCTGTGAAACATTGAGCAGAATGCCTGGTGCATAGTAAGAGCCCATTAAAGTTGAGCTATTATTGTTATCCTTAGCTGAGTGAGGCAGCTTTGTATCTCCACATTTCAGAGAAAAGTACTGGGAAGAACATTTCCGGGTCTCCTGCCTGCCAGGTCAGCGCTCACTTCAAGCAACCAGTTTAAAAGCATCCATTTGTTCAAACAGATTCAGGCCTTGTGTATCTGCAGCACTGACCTTGACCCCAAAGGCTGATTCTCTTTTCTTTTTTTTCTTTTTCTTCTTCTCTTTTTCTTTTCTTTCTTTTTAAATGAATGCCTGCACACGTGTTATTTATTTATTCATTCTTTCGTTATTTACTTATTTATGGTTAACGTTAAATTGAGGTTTGAACCGAAACTCAAGCTGCGCGTACTTGAAAAGTGGACGGGCTCGTTGGGCAGCGGTTAGAGCTCTCGGGATTTCCCCGCGGGGCTGCGAAGAGTACAGACAGGAAGCCCGGGACCGAGCGCCTGACCAGAACTTCCCCGGGGGAGGCTGGAGCAGAGCTTGAGCATCCTGCTCAGAACTCTCCAGAGCGCGCCGGCAGAGCGCGTCGTCGGCGCCCCCAGCGCGCTTGCAGAGGGTCCCGGGCCCCCGCCCGTGGGTCCAGACTCAGCGGGCAGCGGGGGCGGGGGGAGGTTGAGGCTCTTCCCCAGGGAGAGGCTGACCCTGCCAGGCTGGAACCTTCCATTCTGGCCCAGCCTCTTCCCCCTTCTCCGCGCCCAGGAGGGAATCGAGAAGGGACTTTCCAGAGAGCGTTAGCGTGCAGGGTGTGGAAATGGAATAAAAGCATATGCAAATAGGCCCTTGCGTGCCTTCCTCTACCCCTGCGAAAAAGAGCCTTTCTCCAGAAAGATGTTCTTGCTCCAAGACTCTTGACAGCTCTCTTCCTTCCCTGGACGGCGGCAGCAGGGCCGAGTGAAGTGGTAACACCCGGGCAGGGAGCCACTGCAACGCCTGGGTGCGCCGGGTGGACAGGAGGGAGTAGCAAAAAGAGGAGGGGAAGAACGGCCGCTGAGTTGGAAAGACAAAGTAAAACGAAGTTTTAGGAGCTCGCTGTGAGTATGAGCTGGGAAAAAGAATCATTGCAGGCTGATTTATTACGCACTTATCCTCTGTCTGAAAGGTAGCTGGCTTTTGTACAGTGGGTTATTGCAGAGTAAATGGCACATTAAAGATATAGTCAAGATGTTTAAGGCATATTGAATGACGTTAAAAAGTAGGTGAGACTTTTGTCATGGTCTATAAATATAAAAATGTCAGGGCCTTGGAGAGATTTCCAGTGTTTTAGTTAAGATGTGGCTCCATTTCCACAGGGAAAATACTTTTAACCTTTCGTTATTTTCAGGGTGGGGTGGGATGGAGTCTGGAAGTGGTGTAGAACCTATAGGGATGATAAAATAATATGCTTTAAACCGTGGAATTGGAGACTGTAGCCTCTACTTGGCAAGTCATAAACTTCCTTGAAGTGACAGTAGCGTGAAAATATTACATAGTACATATGGTACTTTTTATTTTATATTGGAGTGTAGTTGATTAACAATGTTGTGTTAGTTTCAGGTGTACAGCAAAGTGATTCAGTTATACATATACATGTATCTAATCTTTTTCAAATTCTTTTCCCATTTAGGCTGTTACATAATATTGGATCTCATTCAGTCCTGCCTTTGGGTATAAGAGTTTTTGTGTTTTGAAAATAATCTTTTTTTTTTTTTAACATGCTGAACCTGACTTTATATTAATGGGGCAAATAGTGTAGCTTTTCTTTCTTGAAGGCTTAACTGTATTATTGTATTTTCTTGTCTTTTGGGACCTGCACATTCAGTGTCCATTATTTCACTTGCTTACCCAGAGTTCTGCCTGATTTTTCCCCAAACTCTTCTGATTGCTGTATACTGCTGACATTTGCCCCCATGTTGTAAACTATGGATTTGAATAGAGTGGATTTCTCTTCATTTGTTTAATAAAAATCACCTTGCTGTCCTTAGGCATTAGCACTTTTGAGAACAGATAAGCAAACTCTTTATGGTGGAGTTCACAGAGGGAGAAGAAGGTAGAAACTTGACTTGGGGGTTTGCTCAGATGGTTTGGAGCTGGCTGGGTTGGTATAGCACATGGACTGGCTGGGGTTGGAGGCTTTTCTTCAGGATCCCTCCAGGCCCAGGCATGGGATGGGGTGCGGTGCTGACTGGAAGGCCTGTGATGATTCTTGGTCATCCTCTTATCTCTGAATTCCTATCATCCCACCTTTTTCCAAGCACCCTGAAGAAACTTAGTGTAGTCTTACCTTCTCAGTGTGGGCCTTTGGGCTAAATCTGTAGCAAATGTTTATTTTCTCTGACTGTCAGCGTTTTATAGGCTTGGGTGTGGTCCCGAAAAGCCAACTTTGGGTACTTTTTAAAATTCAAATGGTGATTCCTCCCTCTGGTTGTTCTACAATCTGGCAAAAAGTTCCTTATTTTGGTACTGGCCTCGATCTTAATAACATCAAGACATTCTTTTTATTTTAATGATGACTAATGAAGTATTTTTATGGTTTACAATTTGCAAAGCATTCTCATGGGTCATTTCATGTAATTCTCCCATAAAATTTGTAAGGTTAATAGAGACAGTAGAATTGGCACATAATAGGAGCTTATTAAATATTTGTTGAATTAATGAATTATACCCATTTTACCCATTGAGACTCAAAGAGGTCAAGCGGCCTACTGAAAGCCCCACTGCCCAGGAGGGACTCGAACTCAGATCTTCTGATTTTCTTCCACTCCAGATCGGCTCTGATATAGTGTTTTACGTGATATTTGTTGTCTTTTCTCTAGGAAAATATCTTTGATTCTCAAAAAAAGATACTGAGAAACTGCAAACAGTTGGCTGTACTATCAAAGGGTGGCCAAGAGCTTCCCTACCCCTTCATACAGATTTTTCTTACGCTCCTTACTCTGCCAGAAATTTATGTCTTTAAGGTCATGACTATTTGGATACATTCCTTATTGGGGATAAACATTCAAGGTTATGCTGAAAAAATGACTGTCTTGGATTTTTAGTATTTCTGGGAGGTGTGGGCATAAAACCACACAGATCTCAGAGGAAACTAATACCACGGTTTTGCGTGTGTAGCTGAACAGCTGTCTCTAGCTTTGTCTCCTGAGGTATGGGGGGAGGCATGCAATGCCATCTTTTGGCCGGGGGTCTGGTGTGCGGGGACCAGAGGTTGCCTGGCCTACAGTAGTTGTGACCACTGCTTCCACTGCTTGAGGAACTGTCATCCAGATCCGCTCGGATATTAAAATAACAAGGAAAGAGCCCCTTGTTCTCCCAAAGCCAAGACTTAGGCGCTATGCACCAGTAACACTCCATCTGATTGCCAGAGACTTCCTTCAGCCCCGTGACACCAGGAAGGAGAATTTCCCTTCTAAATCTAAAGCTAGTTAGAGAGGAATGACAGCGGCAGTCCACCTGGGTCCCTTCCCTTTGACTTCTGTAATTGGAGATTCAGAGTTTTGGCTGTGAAATTTCTCCCAGAGGAAAGTTGAGAAAACAATTCTGATTCCTTCTCTACTGAACTGATACCCCTTCTGTCTTCAGTGTGTGATTGTCTGGCCACCTAGGTGGTCTCAAACCTGCCAGTCTTGCCCCTGATGGTTTATGTACCTTGTTTAGAAAGGCCTTTCTGAAGTGAAGGCTATAAAGATTTATTCTTATATTTATTTTATTTGCAGTTAACTCTTCCATCCAGCTGAAGTGTATTTTTCATAAGGAGTGAGACAGATCTGATGTTAATATTTTCCTCTATAGATGCCAGTTTCCCCCTCTGCAGTTCATTTGTTTGTTTGTTTTTTAATAAGCTTTTAACTTTAGGATAGCTTTAGATTTACAGAAAATTTGCATAGAGAGTAGAGAGAATTCCTGTATACTCCTCTCGGCTGCTTTTTGACTTGAAGGGATATTTTTGCCTGGTCCTGCATTCCCACATATACACAGATGGCTTTCTAGAATCTTACTTTTATTCTATTGATGAATTTGCTATTTCTGCCTCAACGTCATATGTTTAATTAATATTATTTCTAGAGAGTTCATAGCTTTTGCTATGGAATCTGAGATCTTACAAGGCTTTTAAGAGGTCATGTCCAGACCTCAGGGAAGGAAGGCAGTATTAGCCCTGTGTATGGGTGTTACTGCTGCTGAGGTGACTGGCCAGGAAGGAACACATGTACCTCCCTAGTACACAGGGAGGGGTCATCATTGGTGACCTGCGTCTTGTAGAGAATGCCCTGTTCCTTGAGCACAAGCCTCGGACACAGTGACATGGACTAGGCTCTGGAGTAGGATTTTTCCTCCTTAGTACCACTGATATTTTGGGACTGATCATTCTTTGCTGTGGGGCTGTCCTATGCATTGTAGGATGCTTAGCAGCATCCCTGGTCTCTACCCACCAGAGGCTTTAACAGCCCTGACTACTCACGACAATCAAATTACGTTCGGACACTGAAACTATCTCCTGGGCGCCAACCTCCATGCCTCACCCTCACCCCAGCTGAGAACCACCGGTCTGGTTCTAGCTGCCTGAGCATTAACCGTGGCTCCACCATTCAGCAGCTGTGTGCCTCTGTTTCTTCCTGTGTAAAATGCAAACAATAATGATGTTTGTCTCCTAGGATGGTCCTAGGAGACCATTTGCCCATTTGGGCAAATACACATAAAACACTCAGAACAGACACTGGTGGGACAGATCCTAGCTCAATGTTAGCTATTACTATTATTTAAAAAGCCCTTTATATTTGCTCACACTTCTAATAAACACACAGACTTCCCATTTTTCTACTACCTCCATAGCTTCCCCACCGCCGAGCAAACGTGTTTAAATCATAACAATATTCACCCCAAAGTTACATGTTAATGAAATGGAACTCTATTTTCAGGGTTCTGTAACTGCTAATTAATCAGCTCCCATGATAAACTCATCCGAGCTGCCTGTGATTTTTATTTGCAGCTACAGAAGAGCAATTCCAGTTAGTGAACAGGGCTTTAAGTGACAATCCAGCTTTGTGGAACAGCAGAAAGGCCCAGAAACGATTTTCTAAGCAAGACAGTAATGCCAGTGGGAAGAGAGAAATCTCGGATGAGGAGAAGACTGAGGATTTGCTTGATTTATTCACTTGGCGGCTTTGGGAATGCTGTGTTCATTTACCGTCGAAACACACCATCGTCTTGCAGTTCAGAGAGGGCTGGATAGAAGACTTGTCTTCCAGCAATTCATGTGACTTAGTCACCCAGAGGTTTTTTTTTTGTCCTTTTGTAGCAGTAGCTTTTGTAAAACCATAATGTTTGCTGTTAAGCTTGTCCGAGAACCCCTCTCATGGGGATGATTATTTCCAGTGTGTAAGAAGATCTGGCTGATATGGGGGAGGGGGTGTGGGCTCTTTCTATCTTTGTCCAAAGGGCTCACTTCCTCCAGTGAAACCAGGAGTGGTTTGAAGAGGCGAGGACTGCCCTGGCTTGAGCTGGAGTTTGCTGGCTTCAGTGAAGCCTGGTTAGTTCACTTAGCCTGTGCAGCTGGGCTGTTGGGGACCTGGGTTCCGGAATTGGAATGATTAGGTTGAAATCCCAGTTGCTTAACTCGCTGGCTGTGTGGCCTTGGGCAAGTCCCTTGAACCTTTTCTCATCTTTAAAATGATGTTGATGATTGTACCTACCTCATAGATTTTTTTGGTGAATTTTAAGTGAGATAATTCATCTAGCCCAGTGGCTGGTGCATAATAAGCACTTAATACATCTTAGCTGTTATGGTAATTGTATAATTATCATTTATTTGAGTGTCCTCTCTGAGTACATTCAGGTCAAACTTCTACAGTTTGTGCCTCCTAAGAGTTTAATACTCTGGAAATTAGTGTTTTGACAGGTGAGCATCGAAAGCTGGGGAAGTAGGAGGGAATCAGAGAAGTCCCCAGAGACTGGTACCTTAGTAACCACAAGGGCATGGACCCTGGATGTGGCAGAGCCTATGGATAGAGGGAGAGACAGTCAAGGCCGTGGAAACAGGGACAGGGAACTTAGAATCCTCCCCCCACCCCCCCCAACAGGAAGCAGTTAACCAAGTTTAAAGCGGATAGGCTGGAAGACCAGAGAGAGAAGCATCTCCCACTTTTGCTAAGTGAATCCAGCCATCAGTTTCTGCAGACTTTAAGCCTGTTTTGTGGTAAGCTCTGTCTGATTCCTGGCCGAGTGGGCCCTAGAGCCTAGAGGTGCCTCCCTGACCCTCTTCCCATGCATGATGTTTTAAGTCTCTTTTCTCTTCATAGGAACTCACCTCATGTTTATAAGGGGATTTTGTTTTACACAAAGGGCTACTGAAGTTCAACCCTGGAGGATAACCCTGCAGTTTCTTCCTGCAAAGATTTGTCAACTGAATTTCTTTAATATGGCCGTGTCTGCTCCAGCTTTCCTCCTAAGGCTGTGTGTGGAGACCTAAATGAGATAATTACTCAGACTGTTTAACATAAAAAAAAATAAAGTGCTATGTAAGGGACTGTTTTTTTAGTAGCGAGCATATAAAGCAATTTGGAAGCATCTCCTTTATACCTTTGGGAAATGAACTGGAAGACCAGGATTCATTTAGCTCTGAAAGGCTTTTAGATTTGCAAAACTATACCAGATGAGTAGCTCTCCTAAAAGCCTCACATACTAGAAACTCATTCCTATATTCTAAGTGTATATAGCAAGAGCAAAGTGCCACAGTAGTAATTTTGGGGAGGAAAACTCTTATTTATTATTTTTTTTGTGCGGTATGTGGGCCTCTCACTGCCATGGCCTCTCCCGTTGCGGAGCACAGGCTCCAGACGCGCAGGCTCAGCGGCCATGGCTCACGGGCCCAGCCGCTTAGCGGCATGTGGGATCTTCCCGGACCGGGGCACGAACCCGTGTCCCCGGCATTGGCAGGCGGACTCCCAACCACTGCGCCACCAGGGAAGCCCCCAAAATCTTATTTATAACAACTTTTGAGTTAGTTTTTAGTTTTTCCTCAAAGAGTGGGGAAAATGCATGAAGGAGAAGGGCATGAATTATTGGAAACGGAAATGAATAATTCGTCTATCATAGCACACCAAGACCAAGTCAGGTGTGGGTTTCTTTCCGTAGGATGCATTACATACAGTTACCCAACAGAGTTACACAATGGAGTTCTGTCTTAAAAGAGAATTCAGGTTTTTATTGATTTAATACAACTTTAGCTTTCCTGGGCTCTGTACTGGGGAAAGTGCTAATAATGGGTAGAACAGGAGTGTTGATAAATGTGAACAGTCAATGGTTAAAAGGCCTTTGTATTGTTCTTTTGTTTCCGTGTTTTCTGACTACAAATCTCATGAAGTTGATAAAATGTCTCAGAGTGTGGAGTACGTCCTGGTAAACAGGAGGCAATTACTTTACTGAGTTGCTCTGTCCTGTTCTCCATTCCGGCTGAGAAATGGTTCTGGCTGTGCAGTTGAAGTTCACTGTGACCTGCACTGCTGTAGCAGTGCAGGAGCAAACTCCTGCCTCATTGGTGATGCAGACTCTGAAGAACCAGAGGTTGGAGCGTCTGGGTGACCCCATACAGGTGGGGTCCCTGATATCCCCTGTCCAGGTGATGCAGTGACTGTTCAGAGAGCTTGTGAGGAGGTTATCTGAAAGGTGTGGTGGTCTTCAGAACCAGAACATGGCAGTTGGGTGGAGGGTGGGGGAGCAGCTGGGGACAGGAGGGAATCTTTCAGAGAACAGAGGGAACGAGTTGTTCATTATAAGAAAGACATAGAATTTGTTATCACAGAACAATTACTTGAGAAATGTTTTCTCATTGTCTGCCGTGTGTAATGTACCACTGTTATGGGGAGGGAGGGCAAAGAGGTTGAAAATATCACACCTGTCTTTGAGAATTTCAGTCTCACAAGGCATGCACGGATGGATACAAGACCCCACAGGATCAAGTGTTAAATTGCATGATGGATACGCTGGACTATTTCATGCCCTCACCACAACTGTTCATCACATCCGGCCAGAATATTTTAAAAATGCAATCAGGATCACATCACTTCCCTGTTTCTTCTGTTTTCCCCTGATTCCTAAGCAAGGGTGATGCGAACTGGCCCTTGGCTGCCTGGGCCTCCTTCACTTCTGTGCCATGGCTGGTCTCAGTACCATCCCCAGGAGAGGGGTCCGTTTCGGTCCCCACTTGTGTGCCTGCTCATGTCCTATCTCAGAGTGTTTGAACATTCTGTGCCCTCTGCCTGGACTCCTGACCACAGCCTATTTTTCCTTCAGGATTTCTCCTTAAATGTCACTTTTTCCTAACTACCAGGTGCTTGGTAGGATCATGTACTTTTCCATTGATAGTGCTTCTCACATTTGAGCTCACTTGTTTTGTATGATTATCAGTGAGACCTCAGTGTTTCCTGCTATTTGGTCATCTCCAGGAGCATCAGGGCAGCAGCCGTGTTCACCTTCTTCCCTGCTGTCTCCAGCACCGTGCTCCAGAGCCTGACACATAGCAGGTGCTCTGTAAATGAGTGATGGATGAATGGATGGCTGGATGTGGACGGAGAGATTCCACTGTCCTTTAAAAGCACTTTGTCCCTTCTCCTACTGGGGCACTTGGTATGTTGTACTAAACATCCTGTCTACCCTCAGATGCCCACAGCTTCCAGAGGGCAGGAATTGGATCATAATCATCTTTTCATCTCCAGAGTCTGGCTCACATAGAAACTAATGAAGGTTTGTGGATGAAGAATGTACTATGCATGAATGGGGTCGGGGTGGGGGTGCTTATCTGGGTTTTAAAGCATGCCTGGGGATGAGGGTGAAGGAAAAGTGAATTTAAGCATCCAAAATAGCAGTGACAGTTGGGATGCAAAATCAGATTAGGGTTTAAAAAAAAAAAAGCTGAAAACCTTAATTAGAAATATACCGCATAGTCACCAGACACAGCTTGACAGGATGTACTCATACTGCAGATTGGAGGCTTGGGTGGCGAGGTCGCTGGGAATTTCCCCACCCGAACTTAATACCTTGAAGAATGTCTGTATTTCCGCCTGCTGTCCACCTCAGGAGTTTTATCCATTCTACAAATATTTATCAGGCACCTATTCTCTGCATTCCCAACAGGGGAACTGTCACCCCACAAAGGCACAAAAATTGGCTTGTGGGAGGTGAAAATTTTCATTCTTTTTATGTATAAAGCACAGATATACATATAGTACATGAACAGATATATAGTATGTGGTATTAAAATTTCATAGTGGAGGTGATTAGGAAAAAATCTCTAAAAAGGCTCTTTTGGGGGATGATAATGAAAAAAAGGTAGAGAACTGACTTGCTCTATGCCAGGCATTATTCTTGTCAAGGTGCCTACCCCCATGGAACTTTCATTCTTTTGGGGCAGGCAGTAAATAAATAAGTAGCCATAACTGTCAAAGAGTAAGAAATCCTGTAAAGAAGAAAAAAGTAGGCATAGAGACAGAGTGCATGGGGGTGAGTATGGGCACGTCTGTGGCTATTTTAGGTAGGGGGTCAGGTAACTTGGATGAGGTGACACTTGAGAAGACTCTGGAAGAAGTAAGGGGGAAGAGCATCCCAGGAAGAGGCAGCAGTGTGGAGGAATTGGAACGGCAAGGAGGCCACTTGGGCGGGAGTGGATGAGTTGAGGGAAGGATGGTGGGAGATGAGGCTGGAGACGGGACAGGGGCCAGATCACTCGGGCCTTACATGCCGTGCTAGGGGGCTTGGGTGTTGCTCTGAGCAAGCTGGGAAGCTTTATGCAGGGGAGTGACTGACCTGATTTGCCTGGCTGCTGTTTGGAGGGTGGACAGTAGAGGCAGGAGTAGAATCAGGGGACCAGCAAGGAGGCTATTGCTGGGGTCTCCGTTGGAGCTGATGGCGGCTTGGGTGAGAGAGAGGGTTAAGTTCCATTGTACTGTGAAGGTAGAGCTCACAGGCCTTGCAGAGGGATGGAAGGGAGGGTGCGAAAGAAAGAGGAGTCAGGTAAGCCAAGGTTTAGCCCAGGCACTGGGTTCCATTTATGGAGACGAGGTTGACTGTGGGAGGAGCATGCCTTCCCGGGGACCATTCTTAGAGTGAGGTCTTCCTTCTACCAGCTGCAGGCCCCTCTTGTTGACGCCAGGCTTAGCATGTATATATATTTAATTTAATATGTATATATTTAATTTTAATGGAAAAAATGTTATTTTTATACAATTTTTAAAGGTTACTTTCCATTTACAGTTATTACAAAATATTGACTAGATTCCCCGTGTTGTACAGTACCTACCTCTGAGCCTATCTTAGCATATCTTATATATTGCCTTCTACAGTTAGTTATTTTACATCTGTATACATCGCTACCTTACCCCTAGTCTTTAAATTTCTTTAAGGAAGGAACCTTTTTTTTTTTTTGTTCTTTCTCCAAGAGGCAGGCAGTGGGGCAGAATGGTTACAATTGTTAGCTGTGTGTGCTAGGGTAAGTGTTTTAACTGCTTAGCTTTTACCCTCTTTCCCTTTCTCTTCCTCCTCAGTGTTTTTTTTTGTTGTTCAGTGAAGAAGGCAACCGTATCTACTTCCTACCACCACTTTGTGAAAGCAAAGTGAGACTTGCATATAAAGCCTTGCATAGGTCTGGCAAGTGGTTGGTGCTTGGTGGTTTTTACGTCATGTGGCTCTCCCTTTCCCATTAGATTTCTGTGTTGCTGGCTCTAGTATCTCAGGGTCATCTAAATTGGAGCACTTTGCGGTAAGGGTATCCCTTTTCCCCTTCCATGTCTTGGTTTTCCTGCATGAAAAAAGGGGGAAGTGAGACTTACTGAAGCGATGAAACAGTGGAGCCCCTCAAATGCGGGTATTTGCTCTGTACATGATGTTGAATCCTAAGTGTGATGGGCTCTGTTGAGTTGAGGATGATGGAGAAGCCTTTCCATGCCACCCGGCGGGGAAGTGAGTGCCAAGTGAATCGTTTTCAGTAAGCGGAATTGATGCTGCAGCCTGAGCAATACAAGACGTTTATATAGTAATCACCAAATTGTGTGGATCCAACCAGAATGAAAAATGCCTGGAGCCTTGGCTTAGGGCCATGGATGAACAGAGCATGAAGCCTGGCATGGAACAGAAGCAGTGGAAGGCATGGGGGTAGCACAGCGATATAAACAGATGTACATTTAAGTAGAGATGAAAATACGTCGCTGCCTCTTTCCCTTTCTGCAGTCGTGGCAGACTTCGTTAATCTGTCACATCATTCATTCCTGATTCTGATATAAAGCTAACATTTCTTGAGTGTTTACTGCATGCCAGACACTGTGTTCTGTGCACATCATCTTCTTTACTCCCCACAACAGCTCAGTGAGGTGGGTCTATGATTCTCCTCCTAGTCCGAGGAGAAGACAGTCTCAGAGTGGTCAGTAATGTGCCCAGGGTCTCCAGGCTGGCCAGTGGCAGACCTGGGATTACAGCCCTGGCCACCAAATTCCAGAGCCTGCTCTCTAATCGTTATGCTTTACAGCCTCTAGCTATGCCAGATGCTACCTCAGAATCCTTCTACCCTGTAAATTTATTCCCATCTGCTTCATTAAGGTTGTGGGATAGAGGTTCACACTGCATGTGCTCGTTTGTTCATTCATTCACTCATTCACTAAACAATACTTTTGTGCGTCTGCCATGTGCCAGGCACAGTGTTAGGTGCTGAGGATTCCGTAGTGAATGAGACACAATCCCTGCTCGGGGGCTACACTTAGTAGAATCGTCACTTCTTGTCTGAGACTCTCTGTGGGTAGGAAGAAGACTCAGAATTTGTGTGATTCGGGATACTTCCCTGTGTTGAACCCGAAGGTATCCCGATTGATGATGGAAATCAGCAACAACCTGAAAAATGCATTGTAATGCCCCAGCATGCACCCTGGACCAGAAATTGGGCCACCTGCCACCTTTTTCTGACTTGACTGATTTAGCTATTTGATCTTGGGCCTCAGTTATAACTCATGTTCAAGCAGTGCTTTCTTATGCGTTCGTTCACTTTGTTCCTTCCAGTACCTGAGTGGAAGGACGAGTTCTCTGATGTGCAGAGAGGTTATGTGACCTGCCTAGTTCTCACAGCTGGTTGGAGACTAGAACCCGGTTCTAACTTCTAGCTCCTTGTTCTTATTATCTCATCATGCAGTATCTTAATGTCTTGAGGCTTTCAGTTTCTCCATCTATAAAACAGGGAAATTAAACCACAGGGTCTCTAAAAGTTCCTCCCTCCCTCCCTCCTTCCCTCCCTTCCTCCCTCCCTTTCTTCCTCCCTTTTCTTCCCTTTCTCCCAAATCACTGCAGTGGCTATGTGATCCAGAGATTATGCTAGAAGTTGGAAATAATGTTATGGGAAACACACACACACACACACACTCACACTCACTCATCAAAAAAGTTAAAAGCCCATAGAATGGGAGAAAATATTTACAAATCATATACATGGGACTTGTATCCAGAGCATGTAAAGAACTCTTTACAACTCAGTAATACAAACAGCCCAATTAAGAGCTTGGCAAAGGATATGAAAAGACATTTCTCCAAAGAAGACGTGCAGATGGCCAGTAAACACATGAAAAGAGCCTCTGCATCATTAGTCATCAGGAACGTGCAACTCAAAACCACAATGAGATACCACTTTACACCCAGTGGGATGGCTATAATCAAAAGAAAGATAATAACAAGTCTTGGCAGAGGATGTGGAGAAACTGAAGCCCTTATACGCTGCTAGTAGCCTTTTAAAATGGTGCAGCCCCACTGGAGAACAGTCTGGAATAGAGTTACCATATGACCCAGCTATTCTACTCCTAGGAATATACCCAAGAGAAACGGAAATGTATATCTGCGCCTATGCTTGTACACAGGTGTTCACAGAAGCATTGTTTATAATAGGCAAAAAGGGGAAACAATCCATTTGGATTGTTTGGTTTTTTTTTTTTTTTTTTCGGTATGCGGGCCTCTCATTGTTGTGGCCTCTCCCTTTGCAGAGCACAGGCTCCGGACGCGCAGGCTCAGCGGCCATGGCTCACGGGCCCAGCCGCTCTGCGGCATGTGGGATCTTCCCGGACCGGGGCACAAACCCGTGTCGCCTGCATCGGCAGGCGGACTCTCAACCACTGCGCCACCAGGGAAGCCCCATTTGGATTGTTTGAAGAAAATGTTTTAAAACCGGTTATGTTGATGGTTACATAACTCAGTGAATATACTAAAAACCAACAAGTTGTACACTTTAAATAGAATAGTATGATATGTGAATTATATCTCAATAAAACTATTATATATACTTTAAAAAGCCCTAGCATGAGCTCTGCCCTTGTGGAAAACATCATCTTGTCTGGGAGATAAATATGAATCAAATAACTATACAAAAGTTGTGTAGTTACCAATTATGGTAAGTGCTATGAAGGGAAAGAGCCAAATCTTATGACAGAGACTAGCAGGAAGTTAATGGGGGTTAGGGAATAGATATTCATATTAGGAAAGCTGTAACATTCCAATGCTCCAACAGAGATCCTCAAATAGCAGTGGCTTAAACAAGGTAGATGTTGAATTCTTGCTTATACAGTAGTGCAGGTGTAAGCAGTGCGGGACTCATATGGAAGCCCACAATTTCGGGGATCTTCTGGCATGCTGCTCTGTCTTTCCCCTGTGGGGGCTGCCCTCATCTGCATGGTCCACGGTGACTCTCCATCAAGTCTACAGTCCGGCACTGAGATAGGGAAGGGGGCGCTGGAATGCTCATCATTTCTGCTCACATCCAATGCTCAGTCACATGAGGCTGGGAAAGAAAGTCATATGCCAGGTGTCCATGTGCCCTTAGGGGCTCTGTTATAACCTTGGAGATTCTATTACTCAAGAAGGAGGGGAGAACAGATGTAGGGTGAACGATTAGCAGTTTCTGCCATGGATGGCCTCTCTGAGGAAGTGACATTGAAGGTGAGAACCTGAGGATGAGTTGGTAGAGAGAGGGAAGAGTTTTCCAGGCAGGGGGAGAGCATGTGTAAGGGCCAGAAGGCAGGAAAGCCCAGCTACAATGTTTAATGATGTTTAATGATGCGCATGTCTGCGAAACACATCCTCCAGGTGCTTAGGACTCAGGAGTGCCAGAACTAGACCTGGTCATGGGAAGCAGCGGCTCTGGATTCACCTGGCTTTTCTCTCTTGTATCTTACAGGGCTGGGACAGGCCTGGGCCGTGAGGAGGGGGAATTTGTGCCGACTCTGGAAAGCCTCTGTGTATCCCCAGCTCTGAGAACTGAATTCCATGGGTTGTGTCAGTGTCAGACCTGTGAAGTTTAGTTCTTCAGCTGGGATATCTCTATCATCCTGGACTCGAGGGACATTGGAGAGAACAGATCCGAGGTCGGCTGAAGAACTTGGAAGACTGGAGACAGAAGGGCCAAGTCTCAGGCTCTGAAGCAATAGGGAGAATGGGTTCACAGGAGGAGCGCTCATTTAAATGTGAGAGGACTGGATTCTAGCCGAGCAGCGTTCTAACTAGCTAAATGGCTGCTCTAGGCAAGTCAGTTTCGCAGCTGCTGCTGCTTTTGCTAGTTTACGTTTATTGATTACTTACAACGTTCCAGGTGCGGTAGGTACTAAGTGCTTTCCATGCTGTTATAGGAGACTCTTGGGAAAAATCACTTTAGTGAAGCTTGGGACGCCTGGCGCTGCCATGCTATGATTTTTTTCCCCTTCTACATGGAATCAGAATTAACAGAATGTGACAAGTACTCTTTAGCATGGATTGCTGAGCTACCTGGCTGGTCCCTTTTTAGGATGAGATACGTGGATACATCCCTCTTGTGGTCCCCCTCTCCATTTATTTGAATCTCTACTTCCTTGCCTTCTGTAAGTACATTAGGGCTATATAGTGTCTTTGTATTCCAAACTAGGCAAAAGGAGGTTGTGATTAGACCTTACTGTGGTTCCCAGTTTCTCTCCAGGGAAAAGGGATACAAGGGTTTTGAAGGCCCCCTCCCTTTGCCAGTATGGTCAGCTGTGTGCTGTGGGTCAAGCCCTCTGTTGTCCTCCCGTGTCACTGTCAGCTTGGTCTGCTCTGAGGGTCACGCTTTCTACAGTAATGATGATTTCCGCCTTTAGGCAGAGGGCTGCCTAAGTAATATCTGGGCTTTATTAGGTTTTAGATTTGATGGGGAGCCAGGCGTTCCCATCTATTGGAAACTCATCTTTGAGGGTCTTGGTGTCCTCAAATGTCCATCTCCTTATGTCTACAGAATGCAGGTGCGGTCTGGCCCAGGGAGGGGAGGCAGGTGCAAAGTGGGAGACCCACAGCACATGCCTTCTCACTGTGTCTTCTTAGTGACACTGATGTGTATCAAGTGCCTGCTACATGCTGGGCACTGGGCTCTGTGCATCTTGTGCTGATCTCAGTGAATCTCACATCAAGCCTTATCTAGAAATTGAGGACAAATTAACCAAAGGATGTCAAATAAAAAAGTGTAATGATGTTATGCGATGCAAAAGGGTGCTTGGTTCTTCTGAAGGCCCCCGGCATGGGTGTTGGACATGCGTGTGCTCTCTGGGCTGTACTGATGGTATTAAGGGCCTCTCCCACCACCTCTCAGTCTGCCCACTTCTGTCCTTTGCTTACTAGACCTTTAGCCAGTGACTCATTCTAGAACCAGAACACTGGTGAAACTCAACTGAGACCAGAGATCAGTGTCTTTAGTCCTAGATGCTGGAGAAATTCCAGAATTTACTCCAGAAGCTCCAAATGCTCTGGATTTCAGACCATCTGTGTTGTGAACAGGGGCTTAGGGCACAGACTCGTGGTTTACTGCAAAAGGCTAATCCTTAATGCAGGTGAACTCTTCCTAAAGCAAACCTGGTAAGTGAAATATGGAATTGTCTCTCTCTCTCCCCCCCCGCCACACACACTTAAAAATATAACACAGTAGATCTATGAGGAGTAGGTGAAAATTCACTATATAAGAGAATATTTCATTTCCTAAGAGAACTTTTATTAAGTAAGAGGTGATTCCATTAAGTAATACATTTTCCAGGGATTTTTGAGATTGTATTTGCTTTATCAAAACTTATTTTATTAAGTGGAAAAAGTAGGTTACAAAATTGCATGGATTATATGATTCAATTTATGTAAAATTATAAATGCATAAAGGAATATGTGCATTGAAAAATGTACATCAATTTATCAACAGGGATTATTTCTTTAGTGGTAGGAATTAAGATGTGTTTTTCTTTCTTTGTATTTTCTTCTAGTGTTTGATTCTTACACTGAGCATGATTAATTAAAACAATAAAGTTATTATTTTTTTAATCAATTTTTATTGGAGTATAGTTGCTTTACAATTTTGTGTTAGCTTCTACTGCACAGCAAAATGAATCAGCCATACATATACATATATCCCCTCCCTTTTGGATTTCCCTCCCATTTGGGTCACCACAGAGCATCGAGTAGAGTTCCCTGTGCTATACAGTATGTTCCCCTCAGTTGTCTATTTTATACATAGTATCAATACTGTATATGTGTCAATCCCAGTCTCCCAATTTCTCCCACCCCACCCCTTTCCCCCTTGGTATCCATATACATTTGTTCTCTACATCTGTGTCTCTCTTTCTGCTTTGCAAATAAGGTCATCTGTACCATTTTTCTAGATTCCACATATAAGTAAAACAGTAAAGTTATTGAAGAAGATTTCACATACAGTTGTGATGACTCTAGACAAGTGCTAGCGCTGTGCATTTGGTAGAAGTTATGTCACACAGTGTGTCATGGAAGAGTGGATGGAGGTTCCTGATGTGTTCAGTGAAGGAGGTGGGGCATAGGGAAATATACAGTGTGATTTTTTTTTCAAGAGGGAAGTGTGTATGTGTGCCTGTGTATGGACTCCAGTGGGTAGTGGGTGGTAAGGTAGCAGGCGATTTCTCTCTCTCCCTTACATATGCTTTTCTGCCCAAATAAGAAGAAAAAGAACTCTCAGTGTATATGTGCTACTTTCCAAGAATCCATCCATTGTGTAAACCAGTGGTTTTCAAGTGAGTTTCCTGGACGAGCCACATCAGTATCACCTGGGAACTTGTTAGAAGTGTAAATTCAGCCTCCACCCTTATCCTACTGAAAAAGGAACTCGGGGAATAGGGCCCAGCAATTTCTGTTTTAACAAGCCCTTGGGCTGAACTGTGGGTGTTAATCAAGCGACATCCCCACTCCACCAAACTGAAACACAGCTGATATTGATATGAAAGATGCTGGCCACTCCTACAAGTAGGAGGGTAGGTATTCTGTAAAACTGATCTCTGAGAGATGAAGGGCAGGACCACAAACCTCAAGATCCTTACCAATGATCATTCCCTGCAGTGAATAGTAGATCTCTAAGTTTTTAAAGTACAAACTTTAGGTGCATAAAATCACCTGAAGAGGTGGTTAATTAAGGCAGATTCCTAAGTCATGCCCCTGGCCTACAGACTCAGCATCTCCTGAGGTCTGCCATTTCAACCATCACCCCTAAGGGATTCTATCAAGGAAGTTCTAGGACAACACTTTAAGCAACAGTTTTAGGCTTTTTCAGACTCTCTTTTTCCCCCCTGTGTCCTCCCTTAACATTTCTTCTTTCCTTCTCATCCCCTCCCTTCCTGCTGTGATTGGTGGGATCTCAGAGGTAGATTCATCATCCTTTTGGCTCTGTGCTTCAGAGAGAACAGGTCAGATGCTCTTGGAGAGGTGCCTTGGGAGTAATAATAATGGAAGTATTGACTTGCCATCCTCAGATTACAGGGGAAGGTCATGATTTATCAGCTCACATTGATGGGACACGGTGGGTAGCTGGATACACACTCAGTAGTCACTGTTTATCCACATAACAAGGCTGCTGAGACTCAGTGATTTAGGGACACAGTGGTTTCTTAAGTCCTCCCCCAGCTGTCAAACCCCTGTGTTAGTTAAGGTGAAGATTTCTGTATCAGGGTTCTGCAGAGAAACAGAACCAGTAGGATTATATACACATAGAGATTTATTATAGGGAATAGGCTCATGTGATTACAGAGTACCACTTGGCAAATCTCATGATCTGCAGGGTGAGTCACCAAGCTGGAGACCTAGGAGAGCCAATGGTGTCCTTCCAGTCTGAGTCTGAAGGCCTGAGAGCTAGGAGAACCAAGGTGTAGTGCCAGTGCAAAGGCCAGTAGCCTCAAGGACTAGAAAGAGCTGATGTTTCAGTTCGAGTTCAAAAGCAGGGGGAAAAAATATCCCAGATCAGCAATCAGATAGGAGGAGTTCTGTCTTACTCCCAGGAGGTCAGCCTTTTTGTCTATACAGGCCATCAACTGATTGGATGAGGCCCACCCACACTGGGGAGGGCAATCTGCTTTGCTCAGTCCATCAATTCCAATGTTAATCTCATCTGAAAACACCCTCACAGACACACCCAGAACAATGTTTGACCAAGTATCTGGGCACCCTGTGACCCAGTCAAATTGACACATAAAATTAACCTTCACAATTCCTTTTTCATGTTTTTTCACATCTAGATTCTCTTGCCCTCTTTTCTGATAATATTTCAGAGCTTGGATGTCTGGTTGGCACAGAGTCTTGAAAAATGCTCTGGGGGGTAAGGGTGGGGAGCCAGGCATCTTGCCCCATTACTCTTTGTTCTTCTTGGCATTAAAGTGCTTTGAGGAACCGTTTCTGAAGGAAGTCCTGTTCCTACCTCCTGGAGTGGCCCTTCCAAGTAGAAGAGCTAATTTCAATTTTTCCTGGGAAAGGCAACAATATAATTACAACTTTCCTATAGTAGGTGTTCACAGTGCTCCAGGTGTCTTATATGAAGAAAGATATCCTCTCCATTTTCTAGATGAGAAAACTGAAGCTCAGGAAGGTTATGTACCTCGCCTAAATTTCACACACTATTGAGTTTCACAGCCAGGATGTTAATCAAGGCTGCCTAATCAGAGCCTGTGTTCTTTTCACTAAAGTTTGTACTGGGCTTTACAGTTTATAAAGCACTTTAACACACATTATTTTATTTGCTGACCATAGCTTTCCCCAGTGACGTAGATATTATAACCGTAATTTTAGAGATGGGAAATAGAGTTTTCAAAGGTTACACATCTTGTCTATCTTCTGTGTCATGTAGCTAGAAACTGGTGAAGCTGAGCCACAAATCCAAAATCTCAAATAAAAAGATAATTTTTATTCTAAAAAAATTCATAGGAATACGCATAAACTTAGAAGGAAGGTAAGAAAGAAAAAGATCCCCTGCCTCAGTTTCTCTAATGTGACTGAAAACAGAATAGTATACATTGAGGTCCACCCTAATTCCCCTGCCTGTGTCTTTGGTAAGCAGGAGTGAGCCCTTATACATGATCAATTCTGCCCTCTGGGGCACAGTTATACTTTAAAATATATTAAAATTACATTGTTGGTAGCTTTTAAGAAACCATAATATATTTTTGCCCTGGGTCTTGCCATACGGCTAAGACTGGTCAGATTCTACCTGCCTCTGGGCAACAAGTGTGTTTTCTTTTTTAAAAAAACTAACATATTTTTATTATATGAGTAATATGAGTTTACTGCAAAAGAATTCTGAAAATGCAGAAAAGTGTAAAAAAGAAAAAAATTTAAACTATCAAAAAATTTTATTATACAGTAAAGTATTTTTTAACTGGGAATTTGGAAAATTCAGAAAATCATAAAGCAGAAAAACTATCCATAAGATTATAGATGACTATTTTGGCTTATACCTTTTCATTTTTACTTTTAAAAAACACAATTGGGATCATCATTTAAATGTAATTTGTTTGTGTTTGTAATTTGTTTTCCTGTTTTTGTCATAAGCATATCCTCATGTCCTTATATGATGTTTTTCATGCATTTTAAATGGCTGCATATGTAATTCATGGAGTGGATGTGCATTTGTTTGCATGATCTTCCCCTGTTGTTGGACATTTAGAACTTGGATCTCCTGAATCCAAATCTGCTTCTCCCCCACCCACACATATCTGTCTTTATTTCCTTTTAGCCTTTTGCTTACATTGATTCAGGCGTTATTTGTGATGACCTTAGGAGTGTTAAAAAAATAAAAGCCTAGTAGCTTCTTATTCATTAATGTGTAATGATGCCAGTGTTAAGGATTTACTATGAACCAAGTTCTATTTTAAGACTTTGAACAGATTTTCATTAAAGTTACCATTTCTATTATTATTCTCATCATACAGATGACACCACAGAGGCACAGAGAGGTTGAGATAAGTATCAGAATGCACTCACTTGTACTGAGCAAAACATTCAGCTTACAGAGCCTTATACAAATAGGCATTTATTTATTCTGCATATGGGCAGCTATTGATACTGGTTTGGAGGCTCAGACACATTAAGACTGCTGTCACTGCAGTCCTCTTCTCCCATGCGTCTTGGTTTTAAAATGGCTGCGACTGATCTAGACATCACATCCCAATTCAGGGCAGGAAGAGAGTGAAACAGGTGGTTCTGACGGATCACTTCTGCCCCTTTTATCAGGAAAGCACATTTTCTTCTCAGAACTTCCTTTTTCACTCAGCAGAATTCCACTCATGAATTATTGTATTTTATGTGATCACTGCCAACTGCAGAAGAGGCTGGGGAAAAAACTTACCTCTAGAGGAGAAGTTGACTAGGTGAGAGCGATTTGGTTAGGACTGTTGGGTCAGTAAACCTGCAGTGGCCACCACAAGATACTTGCCAAGGTCAAGTGTTGGTCTTATTTGACCCAACCAGCCTATTTCATACAGGTGCTAATACCCATTAGCTGGGAATTGCTGTTTCTCACACCTCTAGCAGTGGCTAGACTAGAAGTGGCCTGGAGCCTGCCAAAACTCATCTTTCACTGAATATAACACCATCTAACGCATGCTAACATTTTTTATCAATATTAATGTCACCGCAAAGTACCATTAAAATAGAAGTGGTTTTCATACATTATTTATCTGCAGTGTGTCCACCAAGCCATTCTTTTGCCGGAGCGCAGTCTCCTTGGCATTTATAAACTAGGTAATAAATCTGCAGCTCACTGGGTTCGTATCCTCGGTCTGTGGCAGAGGGAGAGGAGCTATCCCCATGGCTTTTTGGGCTAAAACAAGTTGCTGCATCACTTTTCTCTCAGCCCTGAGCATGTTCATTAAGGGCCTAGTTGCAGGTGAGCTGAACTAGGGACTGCACAGTGGCAATGCTGAAAATGATGGCTGTGCCCCACTTCTTGAAAATATGGCTTTATCTAATTAGGAGGGGGCTCAAAAAAGATCCGTCATTTACTGGAACCTTTCAATTGTGGTTATTTCTAGAGCAGAAGTCTAAAGTAGCAATTAATAGGAGTGTTTTGTTTAGGGCTGGGACTGGAGTGAGGTGAGTGAGGTGC
The DNA here is from genome assembly GCF_002837175.3 of Physeter macrocephalus. Classification (NCBI taxonomy): domain Eukaryota; kingdom Metazoa; phylum Chordata; class Mammalia; order Artiodactyla; family Physeteridae; genus Physeter; species Physeter macrocephalus. The sequence goes on from NC_041221.1 coordinate 154,447,648, forward strand.
TTAGGAAATTTAAGCAAAATTTAAGGGGATGTTCACGCCCATTGTCGTGTATTACTTGCCTGGCCCTGGTTTTGTTTTGTCTTTACTAGTTGCTAGTGTTTAAAAATTGGAATAATTATTCAACAAAGGTTTTTTGGTCACTTCTGTGTGCCTGGCACTATTCTAGTCACTGGGGATACAGTAATGAATAAAATAGTCATTATTGTCCTCATGGTACTGATATTTTAGTAAAGAAGAGATTTCATAGAGAAATTTGGATTTTTGGCTCCTTAAAGTATCAGAAGAACTGATAACTGTGAGCTGGCTTTTCCTTATGACAGCCATCTCTCACATGTGGGGAGCTGCCGCTTCTTTTCAGTTGAGGCATGAGTTTGTCACACTCCCCATCACTCCCTACTGTGTTGTTTGATCCTTACAGGATCTCTATGAGTGGGTACCACTATAACTGCCAAGTTGCACATGAAGAAACTGATGCTCAAAGAGGTAAAGTGACTGGCCCGGGGTCTTCTAGCTATAGAAGGCAGAGTGGGATATGAACCCAGTTCTACGCAGCTTCCGAGGTTGAGATTGCTGTCACTGTGCAGAGCAGTGATTTAGGAGGCAGGAGCACAGAAGTATCAGCCAGCAAAAACATTCAGCCCGTATAAGATCAAATTAGAGAGGGGTATCAGCAGGAAACAGATGGCACCCTCAAATTAGGATAGCTCAAGCAGCGTTTCATAAACTATATACAAAGGCGTGGGCCGTGTGTAGGGAAACCACAAGGCATAGTGCAGGACCCCAGATGAGTAACAGTGGGACTCTACTGCCACTCCTAGACCTCTAGGGGCAGGTGACAGGGTGGGCTACTGGAATCGGGGAGATAGGACCATAGAGAGGGCTGCACACTTGAGCTGAGAACTTCGGACGCAGCCGGCCCCTTGGCACCCCACGGGGAGGGAACTTGGAGAATAAATACCCCAACCTTACCAAGTTCTCTCTACTCCTTTCCATTGATCTCTGGCCAGTGCCAAACTCAATTGGAAGTCGGAGGACAAGAAGCCCATTGATGCATCCCTCCAGGTTCTGGGGGTACAGAGCAGGGTGGAGAGCACTGGAGAGTGGCTCAGGAGGGGCAAACAAAGGCAGGGGGCAGGTGAAAGCCAAGGGCATTTTAGGGGGCAGGGACTGATGATGGGTAGGGGAAGAAATTAAGATAATTGTGAATATGGGGTCCAGCTCTGTTTTTTTCATCAATATATTTTTAAATTGAAGTATAGTTAGTTTACAATGTTGTGTTAATTTCTGCTGTACAGCAAAGTGATTCAGTTATACATATATATAAGTTCTTTTTTAAAATATTTTTTTCCATCATGGTTTATCATAGGCTATTGAATATAGTTCTCTATGCTATACAGTAGGACCCTGTTGTGTATCCATTCTGTATATAAAAGCTTACATCTGCTAACCCCAAGCTCCCTCTCCATCCCTCCCCTAAACTCCTCCCACTTGGCAACCACTAGGCTGTTCTCCATGTCCATGATTCTCTTTCTGTTTTGTAGATATGTTCATTTGTATCATATTTTACTTTTTTTTTTTTCTGGCCATGCCGCGCGGCATGCGGGATCTTAGTTCCCCAACCAGGGTTCGAAACCGTGCCCCCTGCAGTGGAAGTGCAGAGTCTTAAACACTGGACTGCCAGGGAAGTCGCCATTTGTGTCATATTTTAGATTCCACATATAAGTGATATCATATGGTATTTGTTTTTCTGACTTATTTCACTTAGTATGATAATGTGTAGTGGCACCCATGTTGCTGCAAATGGCATTATTTTGTTGTTTTTTATGGCCGAGTAGTATTCTATTATATATATATACCACATCTTCTTTTTCCATTCATCTGCTGATGGACATTTAAGTTGTTTCCATGTCTTGACTATTGTGAATAGTGCTGCTATGAATATAGGGGTATGTGTATCTTTTGTAATTATAGTTTTGTCTGAATATATGCCCAGGAGTAGGATTTGCTGGATCATATGGTAATTCTATTTTAAATTTTCTGGGGAACTGCATACTGTTCTCCATAGTGGCTGCACCAACTTACATTCCCACTAATAGTGTAAGAGGGTTCCTTTTTCTCCACACCCTCTCCAGCATTTATTATTTGTAGGCTTTTAAATGATGCCCATTCTGACTGGTGTGAGGTGAGAGCTCATTGTAGTTTTGATTTGCATTTCTCTAATAATTAGTGTTGCTGAGCATCTTTTCATGTGCCTCTTGGCCATCTGTATGTCTTCTTTGGAGAAATGTCTATTTAGGTCTTCTGCCCATTTTTTGATTGGGTTGTTTTTTTTGTTGTTGTTATTGAGTTGTATGAGCTGATGTATATTATGGAAATTAAGCCCTTGTCGGTCGCATCATTTGCAAATATTTTCTTCCATTCTGTAGGTTGTCTTTTCATTTTTTTTATGGTCTCCTTTGCTGTGCAAAAGCTTGTAACTTTGACTCGGTCCCATTTGTTTAGTTTTGTTTTTATTTCTATTGCCTTGGGAGACGAAAGGTCCAGCTTTGATGGGGCTGGGAAATTTCTTTCTCTTTCTCTCTCTCTCCTCGTCAGCCATGTTTAACCACCTGTCTACTAGAAACGTCATTGATTTCATGTCAGAGATTCCTCAAGTTTGTAACACAGGGCTTGAAACTTTTGTTGTGATGACTTTCCAAGTGGACAAAATTCTGAACAACGTAGGGAGGTAACTTCTTCCAAGTTTTCAGAAGGGTGACAGAGTTCATTGAACCCTAGCATTGTAGAAGGTTGTATCTTTGAACATCCAAGACTGATCTGTCTGTTTTTAAGTTTCTCCTCTAAAATCTATTCAGCTTAATACTTCTTGTCAAACACTGTATATCTTGCTAAACTGAGCCATATATTACCACCACTAAAAATCATTTACTTGCTTGCCTTCAGAATTCTCAGTTTCTGAAATGAACTGGACCATGGCTTTGGATCTTAAGTGGATTTTAATCAGTATATTTCAATCATCTTTACAGTTACATTTCCCATATGAGTATCCCTGTCAGCATAGTAACGGTAACAAAATCAGGAGCACTTTAGCTGATATGGTAACAATGCAAATAGTCGTTAAACCTAGTATATGTGGCTCAGAAACAATGTACTTCTGAGAATACATAGCTGCAGGGAGAGACATAGAATGTGGCTGGGTGAGAACACTCATGTGAGGAGCATGGTGTCATAATTAATTTAGGGAACAGTTGTGACACCATTGGTTGGGTACCTATGAGCCTTCCCCCTCTTTTTCCTTGTTAATAGAACCCCAGTATTGTTCAGCGAGTAGGCAAGTCATGTGCCTTGAAAGGGGGCTGGCCTCTCCAGTCCCAAGGAGAAAATCATTTGTCCATTCCAGGCTGGATAACCTTGTCCCTTTTACCAATGATTGGATTAGCAGGGTCGTGGAATGCAGTCCTAATAGGATGTGAGAAGTCTGCTGTGGATATTTCTAGAATAGGTTCTTCTTGTTGCTAAAAAGAGTCACATAGGAAGAAATAGTTGCCTCTTCTTTACCAGACAGTATCATAGCAGCTTGCGATGCCTAGAACTGTGGCAGCCAGGTAATGATGTGAACGGAGCCAGGTCTCACGCTGAGGGTGGCAGAGTACAAAGATGCTCTAGGATGTCATAATTCAGGTAACCACTGAATTCACCGACCTGAGTCCTAGCCTACCTCAGGTCTTATTATTTGAGACACTGTGTTTCTGATTGTTGACACCACAGACACAGGCGGCTCAGATCTTTATGCATTGTAGAGATGCATGAAATTCAGGAGTTTAAGGGAAGGCTAAATGATGATTTTAACATTTTATTTTCCTAATTTTTTTGAATTCCAAAAGTAATACATAGATGTAAAAATTTAATCAAAACAGAAATGTTAAGAATAGAAGCCAGAGTAAATCCTGAGTTCTCATCGCAAGGAAAAAATACTTTTTTCTTTTTCTTTTCTTTTATATCTACATGAGATGATGGATGTTCACTAAATTTATTGTGGGAATCATTTCATGATGTATGTAAGTCAGATCATTATGTTGTGTATCTTAAACTTATACAGTGCTGTATGCCAACGAAACAGGAAGGAAAAAAAAATAGAAACTGGAAGTCTCCTATAATTCTCCACCTCCTACCTACATATGTTAATATAATGTTAAAAAACTAGGATCTTGAATAGACATACTTAACAGGACATCTTAGATGTCTTTTATATGAATAATGTAGATCTACATCATTCTGTTTAGCAATTGTGTAATATTCCTAAGTATGGCTAGATCATACTTTGAAAGACCTGATGTGGGTGGTGCTTTTAAAAAATGTGATCCATGGGTAACTATATTCATCTCTGCCCCCAATCTCTGCCTTCAGTCACTTCTGGCAGGTGTTGCTCTCGTTCAGAGAGGCGTGCACAGGGAGAAGGTGTGTGGCACAGTGAAGGGACACAGAATTTGGGGTCAGGCAGGTTGGGGCTGGGACTCAGCCCTACCATGTATACTAGCTGTGCCATCTTGGAAAGTGATTAAACCCTTTATGTCTCCGTTGCCTCACCCCGCTAAAAGGGATAATAAAACCTACCTCTTAAAGTTGTAAGGGTCAGAAATAATGTATTAAATCACTCACAACCTAGAATGATATTCAGTGAATGACAGCAATTACTCTATGAAAGGAGCCGACTCCATGAACTAGTGTAACTGTCTTTGGTTATCCTCACAAGCACACAATGGACAAAGGTGCACAAGGACTTGTTAGCCTAAAATAATTTCTTGAAATTATTGAGCAATTGTACCCCAAATGGTACAAAGTAGGTCCATAGAAACAAACAGTCTAAATTCATGTTTGTGTCAATCTTGTAAAGGAGTTAAACATTTAACCTTCATTTCATGGACAGAGGCCTGCACATACAGTATGAGCAATTTGTCAAATAGGCCAAGAAAAGACACCATAGTAAGAAGGTTTTGGTAGGCTGGAGTGGTAGGCTAAATTAAACAAGGTGAACTTAATTAGGGGAATATGTAAAATTTAACTTTGTTTCCTTTTCTTTCTTTTTTTGCACAATACAGGTATGAAAAAGGCTTAGGTGTTATGTGGCTGAGGTTCAATGTGAAGCCATAGTGTGATACAGCTGCCTAATCAAACAACTGGAATCTTAGGCCTTATAAAGAGAAATAGGAAATTCAGAATGAGGAAAGTGATGCCTCCACTTAGTTTGCCCTCGTCAGACCACATGCTGTAACACTAGGATGGCAAGTAACTGGCATGCAGGCTGAGGCTTCAAGTTTGTATGCCATGGCAGATAACACTAACTGATCATATTCCATTGTGTTTCGATGTAGCCTCTGAATCCTTCTCAACACTGTCTTTAAGGCAACCAATATTTTTTCCATGGAGTTGGCATGCAAGATGAAACCTGTCGGTAGCCAATGGACTGCAGGCTTCTCCTATGATCTCCTTTTAAGGACGCATTTCATGCTTAAATCACGTGGTTCAACTTTTTACCAGCCACAAGATTGGATATGGACCCAAGTTCCGCCAACCTATAGGATGCTTAAAGAGCTTTATCCAAACTAGAACAAGTTCCCTCACTTTGATTCTTTTGGGAATTTGAACTGGGAAGAAAAGAGTAAATCAGACAGTTGCTGGCGGGCTCAGAGTGGACATAATGAACATAAGAAAAGGGAAGCAAGAATGAGGAAGCGGAAGCTCTGAGGTAGAGATAATCTGTAAGGGGAGAGGGGATAAGGAATTGGCTTGTGGCAGCAAAAATGGTGAAAGAAGAGGCAGAGTGCTGAGGATAAATGTCACCCTGCTGCTGAGGGGCTGGCAAGATCTCTTGTCCTCTGGCTGGAGATCCAACTACATTGCCATCTCTACTGTTCCCAAGAGGCCTCATCAGCCTGGGGTCTGTCAGGCTGGCCAGAAATTTGAGGTTCCTGTTTTTCTTAAGTCCACGATAAACACCCCCTCTTACTTGAAGTGACCCAGGGAATCTTTGTTCCTTGTAACCCAAAACATCTACTTAAGGTTCTTTGTCTAGCTCTGGGCGCCATAGTGGCAAACCAGAGCAGGTGCCAAAGAGAGAGACTAGAATGGTAAAGAAGCCTGGGAATCTCACACAGAAGGAGTTTTCAAAGCTATGAGGGTGTTCATCCAGAGCAGTGGTTCTTAAAGTGTGATCCCCAAGCAGTAGCAGTGACAGCAGTATCTTAGAGATGTAAATTTCTGGGCCCACCCCAGACCTACTGAATCAGAAACTCTGGGGGTGGGGCCCAGTACTCTGTGGTTTAGCAAGTTCTTCACATCTGATGCATGCTCAAGTTTGAGAACCACTGGCCTAGAGAAGACCAAGGCAGAACATTAGTACCATCTCCAGTTATTTGAAGGACTGTCAGGGCAGGTGTGATAGGAGACCCCTGAGGGCAGCACTAAAACTGGAGCTTAGACAAAATGTGGAGACAGATTTCAGGGCAATAGAAGGGGGACTTTGCAAGCAGTTAGTGTGGTTTGAGAATGGTTTGGGTCTGTTGGGTAGTGAGCTGCCTGTCTCTGGTGGTGTTCAAGGATGGGGCTGCATGACCGCCAGGTGGTAGATATTGTAGAGGGCTGTGAAGTCCACAGGAGGGAGAAGAGAAGACTGAAGGAGGAAGTGTGAATTAGGAAGACTCTAAATCGGGAACAGTGATTGAGGACTGGCATCCTGGGTCCCGCGATGCCATGGTGACACTGGTGGGGTGGGGCAGTAACAAGCCAATTGTGTGTATAGGACTTTCAGGTGGGGCTTCTTTCCATTAGAGGCAGATCCACAATCCTGGTCTCTGTCAGGAAACAAATCCTAACATCTAGGACCAGGATCCCACTTTGGAATTTGCTTACTATCCCTGTCTCTAGATTCTAGCCATTCATTAAATGATCTTAAGCAAAGGCAGAGACTCTGATATTGGGGCAAACAGGTCGAGGCAATTTGATCACTCACTCACCCAATCCTCTTGGGACAGGCAGTAGAATAATGAATATTAATATCAAACTGTCATATCGCGCTTAGTGGGTACAAGTTTTGGCTCTGGAGTCAGAAGGCCCGACATGTCATTGCATGACTTGAGCATACTTCTCTCTGCCTTATTTTTCTTTGTCTCTTAAATTGAGGCTTATATGAGTTGCTATCTCATAGGATTGTTTTAGTGTTGAGATAGTAGCCCTGTGCCCAGTCCATGATGAGCACTCAATATGTTTAACTATTATCATTGCTGTTATTGTTGTATCTCATCAAACTCCTAAAGTGCCTATGAGGAGGGTAGGGTAGCTTTTGTCACCCCCATTTTACAGCCCCAGGAGCCGAGGCACAGGATAGTTAAGACCCGGCTGACATCACACTGCTTCAGTATTAGTGGCAGACTAGAGCTAGGACTTAGTTTTCCTGACTTCAGGTGGCCAGGACAAAGGACAGATTCTGTATGTGTGTTCTAGAAAGAAGAGCAGAATTAGAAACGGCAATATATGCATGCGAGAAACATTCTACAAAAAAGGCATGTGGTGAAAAGTAAGTCTTACCATGCCGCTAACGGGCTGGTCTCCTTGTCCCTTTCTGTTGATGGACTCTGCATCCTCCAGGAGCTGGTTCATGCTTGGACAAGCCTGGGGTGTATGGATCCCTGGGCACTATTTCTAAGGCCTGTTGCTGTTTTGGTCTCCGGCCCAGGCGCGTGTGCGTGTGTATGTGCGCGTGTGTGTGCGTGTGTTTGCGTGCGTGCGTGCGTGTGCACGTGTGTGTTTTGTGAGGAGGGTTTATGAGGGCAGAGTGGGGTTTGGGGTCTAACCTTGCCCTTGGAAAGAGAGGCCAGTAGGTCTGGGCAGCACCAGAGATAGGCCAGGGCCAGTGCTGGGTGGCCTCCTTCAGCCTCCCTCAGGGCTGGGGGCCTTTGAGTTCTCCACCCTGTTCCAGAAGGCACAGGAGGGTGGCCTGGGGGTATGAATGCTGGACCACTTCGCCCTTGCTCTGAGTCTGGCTTTTATCTCTTTCTTAAGGTGCTCTCATTCCCCCTGCTCCTCCCAAGCTGCCTGGGGAAAGCTGATGGGGACCCCTAGACCCCAAGCTGCTGGATCATCACACCTGAAGCACAGGACAGGGGTGGGGATACAGGTCATGGAGGTGCAGGTCACAGGCCCAGGGGCCTGCACTCCTTGGCTCTTCCCCTTCCTCCTGGGGTCTCTGCTCAGCCAGCTCCTGGGGGAAATGTCAGACTCACTCAGCTTTAGTAATCCTGCCACTATCCCAGCTTAGAGGGACAATCTTAGTATTTATTATTATTATTATTACTATTATTATTTAACTTCTAGAAGCCATGCTCTGACAAACACAGCATGGCCTTAGTTGCCTGCCATTTTGGTCAGGAGACAAGGGATGGGGCCAGCTGAGAATGCAGGTCCTTGCCGGCGTCAGCTGGGTAAGCAGAGAAAGGCCATGTGCTGAGACCATCCCCTGTCAAATCCCCTGACAGGCATTCTGGTGTCAGAGCAGATTTCTGTGCTTCCTGGTTTCTGGTTCTCTCCAGGCTTAGTTCCTGGCTCCCCCTTTCCCTGGTCTGGAGTTTAAAAGGTTCTGCGTGAAGGCCTTGGTGTGTTGCTTCTCTGAGCCTCCCTCAGGAGGGTCCTGCCTCTCTGATACCTGGAACTATTTAAAAACATCCCTATCAGTCAGCTCCTTGCTGGCCTATGCAGGCTTGAGTATATGCACTCACGGGGATACAGTCCACCACTTCTGGAATCTCCCATCTCATTCTTAGATGGTTCTAGAGAGAAGAGCAGAATTTGTGGCCAGGACTGTTTGTTTTGACAGGTACTGGGCTCCTAACCTCAAGTTCCTCTTTCACTTAAAAGTCCTATGTGTTCTTAATCTCAGGATGTCTTAGGGTCAAGTTTCCAGTGGCTCATCTAAAACTTGGAGGGGCTGGGTGGGCCCATTGTTCACCAGAAGGAGTGTAAATGTAGGAGAAATCCATCTGTCACAAGAGAGAATCAGGTAGGGGATGGGCAAAGTGACTTCTAAGGTCCTGTCCTCATCATGCATTTGGGATCCACATTCTCTTATTCTCTGAAGAAGCCAGAGTCTGCGATTTTGGGGCCTTATCCTCGGTGCAAGGAGAACAAGTTGGAGAAGTTACCAAGTCCTGGGATGAGCCCAGCAGCTTTCTTCCTTTTCTCACTTTGCTTCTCTCCTTGCCCCCACCCTTTCCTGCCTGGGGCGGTATGGCCAGCAGCCAGAGCTCCTGAGCCCTGTTATTAAAAAAAATTCAGCCATCACCATGGCAACCTTCATCCTGCACCACCTCAACCAGAGATACAAAGAAGCAGTGAAAGGGAAAGTTTAATAAGATTATTTATTTTTTTATTTTATGAATCTCACTGACAGTGTCTATCTTTTTGGGAAATAGAAATGTTCCATTTTCGTGTCGTTATCAAAATGCTATTCATTTTCTGCCCCTTGGCTTCAGGAGGGTCACCATCACTGCTTGCTTTCTAAGGGCTCCCTTCAGAATGGGTGAGGGGTCTTTTTTTTTTTTTTTTTAATTTATTTGGCTGTGTCAGGTCTTCATTGCGGCGTGTGGGATCTTTCGTTGCGGTGCACGGGCTTCTCTCTATTTGTGGCATATGGGTTTTCTCTTCTTTAGTTGTGGCGTGGGTTCCAGAGCGCATGGGCTCTGTAGTTTGTGGCACGCGGGCTCTCTAGTTGAGGCATGCGAGCTCAGTAGTTGTGGCACGTGGGCTGGGTTGCCCCACGGCATGTGGGATCTTAGTTCCCTGACCAGGGATCGAACCCACGTCCCCTGCATAGGAAGGCGGATTCTTTACCACTGGACCACCAGGGAAGTCTCTGGGTGAGGGGTCTTATTTGGCATTTTGGGTTTTTGAAAGGGTTTGGGGTTGGGCTAATGCTAGAGCATTTCCATGGCTTTATTCTCCCTTCCATTTCCCTGACATCCAATCAGAGTCACATCAGGGTATTGAAAGCTGGAAGGGTCCTTAAAAATCACTTACTCTGCAGTGCCATTTCTGTTTCTTCACATCTAGGAACTGTTCTCCCACATTCCGAGAGTACTTCCTTGATCATTCCCCAGGGTGCCTGGTCTCTGGCCGTGTCAATCCACATGATTCAGGTGGAGCCCAGAACTTCCCTTGACCACAGCTACTGGCTCATAGGTGAGCATGTGGCCCAAAGGCACCTGTGAGGGCAGTCCAGGGCCTTTTGTCTGCTATGGCTAAGAGAAAGCCCCTCTATTTTTCTGCTGTGGGGATGAAAGCCTGGAGCTGCTGGAGACCCCCATATACAAGGAACCTTCCTGCAAGGGGACCAACAGAGATTGAAGCAGAGCTGAAGGATGGAGGAGAGAGACCAGGCTCAGAGGAAGTTGCTTGACATCCTGCACTAAGTCCTCAATCCATGGCTTTGCAGTTTCATGAGTAATACGTATCCCCCTTTTACTCCCCTTAAGGCAGTTTAGGTTGGGTTTTCTGACACCATCTGGCTTTGATGTTACATACCCCAAGAGTTTAGAAATGAAACAACAGAGAGCCGGGGCAGGGAGGCACCACCCAAGGTTACAGAGAGACAGCCCCGAAGGTCAGGTATCCTGATGTCCGTGTAGCCTCTCAATCTGCTGTCCTTCAGTTCTCAGGCTGATTTCCCCACCATGGCAGGAACGAAAGCTGAGCTGGTGGGGGCAGAATGTTAACAAGTGTAATTACGGTAAAGACATCTGCCCAGCTACCTGCCCCAAGGGTGATGGTGAGCATTTGCAGTGATATTCAAGGAAGGTCTCCATCCTCAGAAGATTTTTGTGCCTTTTATAGGTTAGGAGGGATCCCAAGACATGTCAAGAAAAGCACTAATCACATTACCGGTGCTGCATAGCCGTGAAACCCCAAGACATAGCTCACCTGTTTTCTCCACTGAGATCTGCTTTTCAACTCTGTAAACAGATATAATTCAGTCAGTAAACCAACACTTGTGATTTCATTAATTCCACCGAAAAGCATTAATTGAGGGCCTCCTATGTGCTAATCACTAGTTTAGAGACACAGATTCAGTAGTCAACAAGGTAGCCTCAGTGCCTGTCCTCAGGGAACTTACGCTTCCGGGTGGGCATGAAAATAGAGAAACACAGCCTTAGGGACTGTGAAAAGTCTTATGAAGGAAAAGTACCCAGTGCCATGAGAGCACATGAAGAGGACCCATCTCGTCTGCTGAGGCAAGGGAAGCACTGAACAGAGGTAGGAAGAAGGAAGCGGTATTAGCTGAGCAGCGTGGGGTCCAGTATTTTATTTTATTTATTTATTTTTTTTTGCGGTACGTGGGCCTCTCACTGTTGTGGCCTCTCCCGTTGCGGGGCACAGGCTCCGGACGCGCAGGCTCAGCGGCCATGGCTCACGGGCCCAGCCGCTCC
>NC_041221.1:154459232-154497811 GCF_002837175.3 Physeter macrocephalus
TGCGGAGCACAGGCCCCGGACGCGCAGGCTCAGCGGCCATGGCTCACGGGCCCAGCCGCTCCGCGGCATGTGGGATCTTCCCAGACCGGGGCACGAACCCGCGTCCCCTGCATCGGCAGGCGGATTCCCAACCACTGCGCCACCAGGGAAGCCCAGGACCAGTATTTTGAATACTGGACAGAGCCTGGGCAAAGTCAGGGGGGCAGGACTCTGAATTCATTCATGCCAGTGTTTGTTGGGGGCGGGTACCGTATGTCAGTGTTCCTCTCTTTTGCTTGCTATTTTAGGTCCTTTTATTCCTGCCGTCAGATTCTCAGAGCCCAGGAGTCCTTGAGTCAGTTATATAAACTATTTTCAATCTAGGATCCTTGGTGCTCTGGCCTCACGTCTCCGCATGTTCAGATACGCTGCGGGCTAACGTCTAGTTAGTCACGCTTTTGTGTGTGAGGTTAAAAAATTCCGCCATCATAACCAAGCCTGCTCGTTTAGAGAAGGGTGCGGATTGTTTCTATCCCTCCTCAAAAGTGCCTCTTATCCCCCACCCCGATTTCCCTTTCATTTGTCTGTAGAAGAATGTGGCGGCAGTGAAGCTTGCTGCCACTAGGGGGCAGGAGCGCCAAAGCAAAGGACTAAGTTCCGGGAAGATAGCAAATGAAGCCCGTAGGTAACACGCAGACAGTCCGACAGGGTTTGCGCTGGTGTAGGCCCTGTCAAGCTCCGAAGCCCAAGCTTTACGTGTCTCGATTCCGATACACCAAGTGTGCTTACAATGATGATTCCCTTCTGCACACTGTTGATTGCTACAGATACTAGTGCCAGCAGAGAAATTTTAAAAAGGAGCTTCTGGTGGGGGTGGTTCTTACTGTCTGCAAAACAAAGGAATGGAGTCTTGGATTAGAATTTAAGCTTGAAGAGTCCTTCAAAATGTGCAGAGGGGCCAGAGGACCCCAGTCTTGGTTCGCAGTGTGCTGTGTGACCTTGCTTAAGAACATAGACTCTCTGGGCCTAAATTGCTCCTTTATAAAAGGATGATACGATGTGAAAAGTCTCTTCTGATTCAAAGAATCCAATTGGTGAGGACAGTTAAGAGTGGAGAACTGCCCCCTCAGATGACTCCTTGTGTAATTTCTAATTTGGGGGGTTCTTTCCCCTGAGGGAGTTCTGTTTTCCTGACTCATACCTCCTTTCATTTTACAGATGAATATACTTTACCACGAAGGAATGAAAAGCTATGGGCGGGGTTCTGGCAAGTGGTGAGAGAGATACTGTCGGCTCTTTCAAATCACACCATGACCAAAATCCTCTTTGCCTTTGATAGGGACGAGCTATTTGGCTCTGATGTGGGAGCCAGGGTGAATATCTGTGAGAAGCAAGTATCTCCCTGAAACTCAAATTAAACCCTCCATTATACTGGAATCCAGAGCCTTATTGAACTAGCTCACGAGGTTTCCGGCTTGAGAACAGCGTGGAAACAGGACTGCTCTGGGACTGAGGGATGATCTTTAAGGCCCTTTTCTGCCTTGTCACTCTAGAATGAGAAGATTTATGCCCAGACAAGACTGTCCCTGGGAGGCCCCACCAAGAAGTGGAGCTTCGGCCTAAAGCCACAGTCTTGTTCTAAGACGGGCCCACTGGGACTGGCCCCCGAGGACCTGTGCTGTCCTCACCGCCCACTGCTGCTGTGGGCTGGGGGAAGATGGTGGACCATAACGGAGACAAAACCCCCAAACAAATCAAAAACCAACAACAAAAACCCTATAGAAAAACCTCCTTTCTCTGGCAGCACCAGTTTCTGGGATTCACAACTTAGACCCAAAATGTAGAGTGGGAGGGGTCAGCAGGGGCTCGGGGAGGCTCCGCTCGGATTCGCCTTCCCGCCTTGGGTGATGGCTCTCTCTCCCCGCCCACCACTGCCTGATTGACAGCAAGCGGTTGCCTTGTGTGGCTGCTGCCATTCCCACCGAGCAGGATATTATCGATACCTTCACTCTCAATTAATATAGGTCAGCACCATGATTCGTGTTTCTCTAAAGATTATTTTAATGTTGATGTACATTTTAATGGAAGTTTATTTTTTGGTTGGGTGGCATCAGCACCACAATTTGTAATGATCACAGAATGTTCCAGTTATGAATGTTTTTGGCTTTTTTTGGCCAGGCCTTGCAGCTTACAGGATCCTAGTTCCCCGACCAGGGATGAACCCGTGCCCGCTGCAGTGGAAGTGTGGAGTCCTAACCGCTGGACCACCAGGGCATCCCCTGCCCCACGGTTTTAACCGGCAACTCCCCACCCAACCCACACATTGCACATCCCCTAGGTTGCCTCTCTTCATCTTGACACCGGGTGGAAGTGGGGAATCACCGCATCTTAGGGACCATCCTCTCTAGCCCTTTCATTTCCCAGAGCAGGGATGTGGCTTCCAGCTGATGGCTGACCGGGGCTAGAATTCAGGTTTTCTGAATCACCACCCCTCTCAGGATTACTGAAGGTGGCCAGGAAGGGAGGAAGAGGGGACTTCACCCTCCAACGCCTGGCAGTTTACAGATTGTTAAGAAAAGTGTCCCCTCTTACACATTTTTATATTCTCTTCCATGTTTCTACAATAAGTGTCCAAAATCCTGTCCCTGGCTGCTTGCTGGTTGGACACATTTGGCCTGCCCGTCCTTCCTGTGCCCGAAAGTGGCATTTTAAACCCCTCCTTCCTCTCTCCCAGATCCGTCCCACCTCTGCATCCCCCAGATTGAATTTCCCAAGGGCGACTGCCACACAGAGCTAGCAACCCATCACGAGATGGCTAAATATAAACCGTACAGACTGCAAATAAGCCTCCGTGATCATCTGCTCCTTTGTTTAGCTTATTATCCTCCCAAATCAGGCTGGCGGGGAGGCACGCGCCTCGTCCGCGCTGCGCAGGACCCGGTGGGTGTTGGTGTCCCACAGAACAAGCCAAACAAACACACTCTGCCGCGTGCCGAGTCGTTCCCTTCTCCATGGAGCAGGCCCTGCTTTCCAGATAAAGCTGACAATCCCCAGGCTCTGATTTCCAAAGCAAATAACCGTGAATCCCCTCAATATTGGGAACAGATGCAACAGTCTGGCTGAGGGCTGAGTGCAGCTAGGGACAGAGACGCATGATGTGCTGTGGAAGTCGTCTTACCTCCCTCAGGGGAGGATGGGGAATGGGGGACGATGGCGTGGGAAGGGATCAAGGGTTCAGAGCTGTACCGCCATCCTAGAACATGGCATGTAGGGATAGTGACCCCCAGAGGCACACGTTTTTCAGGGGGGACTTCCGATCAATTAGTGATGTCTGACATGGACCCAGGTTTGGTGGGTGTGAATAGGAGTGCCTCACCCTTGCCATCTGTGATCTAGAGGAAACCAACCTCAGGAGGTAGGATTTCTTGGTATGTAGGGTGGAGCGGTGGCTCTAGAGTGTTACAGGCTTAGCTGAAGCCTCAAACTGTCATGTTGAAAACGTTCCCAGTGTTCAGGGTCTCATGAATGGTTGGTTTTTCTAGAGAGCTGAGGTCCCTTTTGAACCTTGGATTGTAATGGGGACAAGGCACAGGAAAGAATCTGTGTTTGGAAAGGACCCAGAGTGGGATGCTATCATGAAAGGACACCGATGGCCTCCACTGCTAATCTGATGGATATTTATCTGTCTTCATCTTAAATGACCCTTGTCAGCGCTTGGTGCTACTGGCCATTTCTTTCTTCTTGAATTATGCTCTTCCCTTGCTTAAAAACACTATTCTGCTTTTCCTTCTGTCTCTTTGATCTTGCCTTAATTTCTCTTAAGTTTCATCCTCCTCTGTCATTAAATATTATGGTCCCTTGTCCACAGACTTGTCCTAGGTCCCTTTCTTTTCCCACCCTGTGTTCTCTCGCTAGGTGATCTCATCCTAGCCAATTACTTTAATTCCCACCTACATGGATATATTTAACCTTTTATATCTTGAGCTACACAGAACCCCTCCGCTCCAATGGCCTATTTAGAGTATCTGCTTGGGTGCCCCAAGGGCGAGTCAAACTCAACATGTGCAAAAGCAAGTCTGTGATCTCTCTTCTGTGCCCTGCCCACTTGGATCTCTTCTGGTGTTTCTTATCTCCAGTTAAATAAGCCAGAAATGTTACCCTGAACATACCCCCTCCTTCTCCCCGTATCCAATCCATCACCTAGCCCTGATGGTTTTTTTCCCAGTTTTGTTGAGATATCATTGACATATAGCATAACGACTTGCTATATAAGGGGTACAGTGTAATGACTTGACGTATATATAAATACCATAAGTTTAGTTAACATCCATCTCATATAGTTACGAAAACATTTATTCTCCTTGTGATGAGAACTTGTAGGATTTGCTCCCTTAGCATTTTTCAAATATGTCCTACAGAAGTGTTAGCTGTAGTCATCATGTCATACATGACATCCCCAGTACTTATTTATCTCATAACTGGAAGTTTGTACCTTTTGACCACCTTCATCTAATTCCTCTGCACCCTGCCCCCCACCCCACCCCGATTCTAGTAAACACACATCTGTTCTCTTTTTCTATGAGCTTGGTTTCATTTTTTTTAAAGATTCTACATATACATGAGATCATACAGCTTTTGTCTTTCTCTGCCTGACTTGTTTCACTTGGCATAATACCCTCGAGGTCTATCCATGTTGTCACAAATGGCAGAATTTCCTTCTTTTTAATGGCTGAATAAGATTCCACTGTATGTATATATCCCTCACATTTTCTGTATCCATTCATCTGCTGATGGACACTTAGCCTGATAATTTTACCTCATAAATATTTTTGAATTTGTCCACTTTTTGCTATCATGACCACCATCCTAGATCAAGTTACTAAATCCTTTCCTTTCTTGCTCAGACTACAAATGGTCCAAAACACCCCAATTCCTTTCCTTAAATTAATTTCTGCTCCCAAGTTGTCAGAAAAGGCCTTTGTCAAAAGGCACCTTGGATCACCCTCTCTTTCTCCTCCCAGTGCTTCTGTTCTGATATTGGCCTCTAGTTTACTGCAATGCTGAGAAGGACTGTTAAAATCCCAACATTCACATGGTGCTTTCATTTCAAAGCACTTTTGTTCACATTATCTCATTTTATTCTCAACTAGCCCCGTGAGTGGGTCACAATCACTGCATTTTAGGGATCTTATCTGTCTTCCTTGGAAACAGTCTCAGAGACGTGGATCACCTCTTCTAAGGTCATCACTGGTTAGCGAGCAGGGCTCACGTCTGCTGACTCCTCACACTGACCTCCCTGTTCCCCCCACTACTCAAAAGAGGACTTTGAATGAGCCAGATGCCCTTTAAGGCATATTCTAGGGCTAACAGTCTGTGATTCTGTGGTTTACAGGGACCAAGAGGAAGTTGCAAAAACATTTCAAAGAGAACTTTAGAGGTGAGGTTGAGAGAAAAGGTTCAAAGTGAAACTTGCCTTTCTCCACAAGCGAGTTTCAGATCTGAAGCCTGCAGGCAACAGATCAATTCTCTCCGCCTCGTGGCTGCTGCTTCTCTGGCCTCTCAGTGACCATAACTGGAGGTTGACTTACAGCCTGATGGTGACCCAAGAAGGGTCAAGGGGTTTTAATCTTGCTTGGGGAAAAGATTGAACGTGGGAGGACTGAAAACCTCACTGTTTTGCTAAAGAGGATAATGAGAAGTGAAAATAATCCACTGTGAATGAGCACCTGTGACAACTTGAAATGGAAGCAGGTGAGCCGTAGGGATGGAGAATTTGAGGGAAGAAAGAGTCAAAGCAATGAAGGGCTAGTGATTTCATGTTCCCAAATGCAATCCACATAGTTTACATCTGAGAACAGAGCAGAAGTTTGTGTTTGTGGTATAGATTGCTCTGTCTTCTCGTACTTATGTGTGAATTAAGGGCTTCTCAAGCTGCAAAAAGATTGTTAATGGACTGAATGATCAGGAGGGACTCCGTTGATGAGATGGTCATACTTCATGAACTTTTCATTAGGCTGGATACAAAAATATAGACATTTCCTTATCCTGGGTGTGAATATGACAAATGGTGAGCCTGTGGACCGTGTAAAGTAGGGACAGTAAATAAGTTTAATTTCCCGTGGTATCCCTGATTGTGTACATGGTTGTGACTGTCTTTTTTTTTTTTTTTTTTTTTTTTTTTTTTGCGGTATGCGGGCCTCTCACTGCTGTGGCCTCTCCCGTTGCGGAGCACAGGCTCCGGACGCACAGGCTCAGCGGCCATGGCTCATGGGCCCAGCCGCTCCGCGGCATATGGGATCTTCCCGGACCGGGGCACGAACCCGTGTCCCCTGCATCGGCAGGCGGATTCTCAACCACTGCGCCACCAGGGAAGCCCTGTCTTTTTTCTTTTTTTCAAATGTATAAAATGTCCAGAACAGGGAAGACAGAAGACAGAAAGCAGATTAGTGATTGCTTAGAACTGGGGTTGTAGGGGAAGGAAGAATCAGAAGATGACAGGTAAAGGTTACAGGGTTACTTTCTTCTAAATACCTTTTAACTCCCTTCACCCATTTCTCCCCCCCCACCACCTCTGGCAACCACCAATTTGTTCTCTGTATCTATAAGCTTTTTTCTTTTTTAAAAAAGACTCTACCTATACGGGAGATCATACTCTAATTTGTCTTTCTCAGTCTGACTTACTTCATTTAGCCCAATGCCCTTGAGGTCCATGTTGTTACATATGCTATGGCAAGGTTTCATTCTATTTTATGGCTGAATAATATTCCATTGTAGATATATAGACCATAATTTCTTTATCCATTCATCCGTCGATGGACACTTGGGTAGTTTCCAATATCTTGGCTATTGTAAATAATGCTGCATTGAACATGGGGGTGCATGTATCTTTTGGAGTTAGTGTTTTTGTTTTCTTCAGGTAAATACCCAGAAGTGGAATTGCTGGATCATAAGGTAGTTGTGTTTTGGTTTTTAAAGGAACCTCCGTACTGTTTTCCATACTGGCTGTACCAGTTCACATTCCCACAACAGGGCATGAGAGTTCCCTTTTCCCCATACCCTCGCCAACACTTGTTACTTCTGGTCTTTTTGATAATAGACATTCTAACAGGTATGAAGGGTAGTGGCTGTCTTGAACACTGGGATGAGGAAGATTTTGAAACCAAGCATGGGCTTCGTGGGGAAATGTGTGATGACTGATTAGCAATTTCTGCCATGGTTGAGGAATGAGGCGGTGGGAATACAAGTGCTGACCTGGATCAGTGCTACTCAAAGTGTGATTTGCAGATGGATGTAGGTCTAGAAATATTTGTTACCCATGAAGAAATGGGTACAGAAACGGTAAGTAAGCATTTGGAAACTTTTATAGCAATTTGACATTGCTGCCTCATCCAAGTATATAATTCCTGTTATTTTATAAAGTATCGATCTGTGGCAGATTGAAAACAAAATTAAAACCTGGCCCTTTACCAGAGATAGTTTGAGAAGCAGTGACCTGACGGACTGTATGTGACCCGATTAGTTCCTATAAAAGACTTTGGACTTGGAAAGCTTATGAACACAGCCAAGGTCCTATACATGTCAGCATTTACGTGGACTTGTTGACTGAGCATGGGTGTTTGCCAGCTTTCCTCCCCTTGCTTGTCAGAAGGATTAAGGTAATGACTACTCAGAGATTGCCAGAAATGCCTTCCTGGACTTCTCTACCCATTTCTATTTATTCCATAAGGCCTTCACTAACATTGGCTTCTTCCAGTGGAGAGTCAGTGAGGCCAGCAAAGAGGTGATGTCACAGAAGGGTCTGGAGGGTGATCAGTGAGAGGTGTCCATCATCAGCTGTTGAATTGGCCTGGGTGGCCGCTGGGATCATGCATGAAATCACCCATTCATTTGCCCATTCATGCATTCTTACTCCTTCATTCCGTCATTCAGCAACTCTTTGTGGAATGCCAACTATAAGCGTCAAAGTGCCAGGTCCTGGAGATATGATGGTGACCAAGGCAGACGAGTTCTCTGCTTTCACGAAACGGACAGTTTAGGAGGGGGACAGATCTTAAAGCAATAATGTGTATGAGTGGTGATATAAATCCTGGTAGGTAGTCTGATGGAGAAGCATTGGTTTCTCTGAGAATATTTAGCAGGGGCCCTATCCTAGCTAGGGCATCTTGGAAGGCCTCTGAGGAAGTGGCACGTCTGCCGGAGTGGCTGGACCATGATGAATGACTGGAGAGCAAAGGAAGTGACTAAGATGATCCTGGGGAGATGGGCAAGGGACAGATTGTGCAAAGCCTTGCAGGCTGCAAAAGGAGTTTGCACTTGATCTCAAGAACAGTAGGGAGCCTAATGGAATTACACACATGGTTAAGACATGGTCTCTGCTCTCAAGAGACCATCAGCGCTGTAGGGGAGAAAGATACCTAAACAACTACCTATAATATAATGTGATCTGGGTTGTACAGAGCTGTACACACAAATGGGAAATAATGGGGTTAGGGGACCGAGATGCTTTAACAGGTGAAATTTGACCCTGTCATTCTCCTGTTTTAAACCCTTCAGTGGTTGCCTATTGTTCTTAGAGTATAGATGAGATCTTTCTGTATTGCCCCACATGGTCTGGTTGCTTCCTCCATCCCCAGACTCTTCTGGGGGCACTGTCTTGCTTCCTCCACTTCTGACCGGCATCCTGACTGATCATTCTTTAAGTCCCCAGAAACCACACACTTTCTTCCTATAGAGTGGCCTTTATTTATTTATTTATTTAATTTTTTGGCTGCGTTGGGTTTTTGTTGCCGTGCGCAGGCTTTCTCTAGGCGCAGCAAGCTGGGGCTACTCTTCGTTGCAGTGCATGGGCTTCTCATCGCAGTGGCTTCTCTTGCTGCGGAGCACGGGCTCTAGGCGTGTGGGCTTCAGTAGTTGTGGCACGCAGGCTCAGTAGTTGTGGCTCGTGGGCTCTAGAGCGCAGGCTCAGTAGTTGTGGAGCACAGGCTTAGTTGCTTCACGGCATGTAGGATCTTCCTGGGCCAGGGCTCGAATCCGTGTCCCCTGCATTGGCAGGCGGATTCTTAACCTCTGCGCCACCAGGGAAGCCCTAGAGTGTCCTTTTGTTTGGAATGCTCTCTCCCTACGCCCCCACCGCACCCCTGTCTGCTTCCCTCATTCTCTAACTTTTCAGATCTCAACTTAAATATCCCTAGTTCCCCAGAGGACCTTGTACTTCTCCCTCCAAGTGCTTAGGACAACTAGAATTCTTTATTTGTATGATTTGTTGTTGAATGTCTGTCTCCTCTGATGCAGTAGGCACCCGATACATATTGAATGAATGAGTGAATGAATGCATAAGAAGACAGCTGGCCTGGCCTGGGAAGATAGGAGTGCTGGCGTGAGAGAGTGGACATGGGGCATGGAGTTTGGGTCGAGGGTGGGGGAGTGGGCATGACTGGTCCCAGAACACAGCTGTTCCTTCTCTGTTGGCTTTTCCTCTCTCCCAAACATGTGTGAAATGAGCCACAACATGATGGGACTCTCTGAAAGGCCACTTTTGAGGGATTATCAGTGCCAATCCTTAGCTCTTCAGGAAAAGCAAGTATCCCAGGTAGATAAACCGTGCCTAGTCCTATCTCTGTGAATTATAAGAAAACCCTTCAACCTTAAAGGTGCTCAGGACTACAGAGCTTCTGTTGGGGTGTGTCATTCAGCAGGTGATGAGCATGTTGGAAGGCTGGGGGCTGGGGCTGTGGTCAGCCACAGCTGAGCCCTCCCTCTTCATTCCCTTCTGCCCTGTGTGAGTCAGTCCCTGCTGGCCTTAAGGTTTTGGTTCAAGAACCAAGAGGCCCATGTCTGTAAAATTTTCTCTGTGAGTCATCTATTGCCGTGTAACAGCTTATCTCCAAATTTCATGGCTTAAAATAATGCATATCATGAGACTATGTCTCATGGTTTCTGTGGGTCAGGAATTCAGAATACAGGGGGCATGACTTGTGTCTGATGCTCCAGGTCTGGGCCTCAGGTGTGGGAGTGGGAGGGGTTGAAGGCTGGGTGCTGGAATCATCTAAAGTCTCCTTCAGTTATGAGTCTGGCGGGTGATGGTGTTGCTGGCCTGGGGACCTCGCTGGGTCTGTGGGCCGAGACACCCAAGTGTGGCTTCTTCATGTGCTTGGGCTTCCTCACAACATGGTGGCTGGATTCCAAGCCCAAGCATCTCAAGGGAGAGCCAGGTGGAAGCTGAATCCATTTTAGAGCCTAATTCTCAAGTCACACAGAGTCACTTCTGCTACATTTTATTTGTTAGAAGAGAATCACTAAATCCTCCTCATGTTCAAGG
This sequence comes from Physeter macrocephalus, assembly GCF_002837175.3. Taxonomy (NCBI): domain Eukaryota; kingdom Metazoa; phylum Chordata; class Mammalia; order Artiodactyla; family Physeteridae; genus Physeter; species Physeter macrocephalus. The sequence goes on from NC_041221.1 coordinate 154,469,530, forward strand.
GGAAGGAAATTAGACTCCACTTTTTATGGGCATATTTGAAAACTACCACATTCCCTTCAACAAAAGTCCAGAGAGTACCCTGGAATAGCAGTATATGCTCCAGTGTAAAATAATGACGTCCGGGAATTCGCTGGTGGTCCAGTGGTTAAGACTCCACGCTCTCACTGCTGAGGGCTTGGGTTTGATCCCTGGTCCTGCAGCCACGCGACCGAAAGAAAAAAAGAATGACATCATAGCAAACATTTCATTTCTGAGATTCTGTAGACCCTACCCTGGGCAGTGTTTTGACAGCTCCCCACAGGCCGCATCTCCCTTTAAGAAGAGGCACTAGTTTCTGAGAAGCTTCTCTACCCCTGGTTAAATAAATGTAAGACAGTCTGATTTTACTCTGTGTGTGTGTGTGTGTGTGTGTGTGTGTATGTATGGTGGGGACCATCCACAGTTCACCTGAAACTCTGCAGACAGGCTACTCACTATCCTGGAACATTGGGCAGCTTCTCAAGGTTCAGTACACATTTCTGATATTTCAGAGCCGCCCAAAGAGATAATAAAGAAATAAATAAGCCACCCTAATAGTGAAGAGTTACATTTAAGGGAAGGTTCTTCGACTGAACTAGTTTAAATGTTAATTTTGTTACTCAAGAGGACACTTTGGAACTCCCTGTCTTTATCAAACAATTAAACTGTTCCTTATTAATTTTTACTGCTTTCCTAGGATAATTAGTGGCACATAATGTGAATTGCATCCCATTAATGAATAGATTTTTGAATGTGAGTGGGCAGAACCTTTTATTTGGCTATCCAACAAGACAAGGTCCACGAAAGGAAGAAAGGTGGACCCTTGCCAGAATAGAGGGCCTCTGCATGTCTCCCTGAGTCTAGGGTGAAGCCCGGCAGTACCCTTTATAAAACATGTAGTCATCAAGCTTCAGGAAGTATGACGGTCCTGGCGCCTTCCTTGAACTCAAAGTTGGCAGTCAGAAAAAGGATAGTTCTATTGGAACAAAGATTTGGAAACCAAAACCACGATATGGAGATTCCTGAAGTCTTAAAGAAAGACTTTCACTTGCGGATTCATCTTTTTGGTTTTGTTGAAAGTGCAGTTTATGAAGCACCTACTATATGTCTGGTACTTTACCAGGCAACATGAGTATATTATTTAATTCTCCACACTCCTTCATGAGATCGCTATTATTATCTCCATTTCATAGACAAGGAAAACTCATCTTGGGCTTCAGAGCATGAGATCATACAGTAAGCGACAGATCTTGGCCCTGAGGCCAAGTCCAGCTGAGTCTCAAGCCCCAATTCTCAACCACTGCCTCACTGTCTGATGGTCGGGCCATATCTTTATTCATATCCTCTGTTGCATGACTCTGATTTATTTTAACATTTTTCTTGTTTGCAGATTCTATAACTAACAAAATTGAACACAAGTGTTAAAGGACCTTAGAGATGTAATGTGATCCCTTCATCTTTTTTTTTTATTTTCCCCCTTCATCTTATAAATGAGAACATTGAGGCCCCGGGAGGAGAAGGGACTGTCGACTGAAAACAAATGCACAGCCTAAAAGTTGAGAATTATGTTTTATTTAGTGGACTTTCTGAGGACCTCAAGCCCAGGACACAACCTCTCAGATAGCTCTGAGGGACTTCTCCCAAGAGGCAAGGAAGGAGGTAGGAACTATAAGGGTTTTTGCAACAAAGACCAGGTTGTCAGAACATTAAAAGCTTACCTTTAATTAAAGAAAACCAGATAGCTCAAGTTAATGAATTTAGCAGTTTTCTACGTGTGGGAAGATGCAAGAGTCTGGGCTCACTGAAGTCATTCCTTTGCGATGCACCTCAGCTCTCTGGGGCCAGCGTCCTGTTCTTGCGCATCCTGAGTCCCCTCAGGGTGCACGGCTGGGGATGGTGGCCATGGCTGAGGGCTTGGCAGTGGGCAACCTGGCAGCCCGGAAGCCATTTGTCACCATGCTGAGTTCCCGCAGGGCTCATCACAGGGGCGGCTGTGGTGGACTGATGGCTGAAACACCCTTTGTTTACTGACATGGCAGGAAACTTCTTTCATCCACAGGACCATCTGACCCAGTGAGAGAGTAGTGAATCTGGTTCCATGTACATCCTAGAGGTGGTCCTGGCTGCCAGCGGTTCCCCTGATGCCTACTCTGTTTGCAGAATCCTCAGATCCTAACAGAGAGGCTGACCTCTGGCTTCCTGGGTGGGCTTCTCACCAGCAGTGTCGCCTGCTCTGAGAATCTAGGTAAGTCACATTCCCTGTATGGGAAAACCATAGCCAATTCTGTCTTGTCCACTTGCAACCCAAATGTCACCAGCCTGAAAATACAAATTGTGTTGGCACAAGTCCCCACCTGCCTGGCTGACAGCATTCACCCCCTCCTCGGTTGACCTGGGGGTAGGTGGGGGGCAACTGCTGAGACCACAGGAAGCAAAACTGCAGATAAGGGGGGACTACTGTATAGGAGAGCCTGGATCCTGATGGCTTGGTTGAGTTGCCCAACCAAGCCTAAGGGTGCCTTCCTCTGGGCTTCTCACTTAAAAACAATCAATGCAGAATGGTTTAAGACATTCTTAACCTCTTCATCAGTTATTTCCGGCTGAAAGCTAGCCTAACAGATAGTAGCACGTTGAGTGATGGGACACAGTCCCTGCCCCGAGGGAGCTTACATGCGATCGCTAGATGACAGAGATGCCGGGCAGGGAAGAGAGCGGAGTTGTCAGCGGGGGCAATGCCTGGGTACCAGCTCAGCCGTTCTCTTCTGCTTATCAAAGGAGAAGAACAGCATTCCTTGCACACTGTGTCTCCGTTCAGTATAATTAAATTCCATCTCTATTTGCTTTTACTTTTAACTTCTAATTTCTCAGAGTAAATATGAGCCAGGAAGAGCTGACCAAGGAAGCAGGTGCTCCTAGGAGCCTGGCCGGTCTGCAGGCGGCTGTGGTAGATTGCGAGCTCATTTAGAGAACACTTTTGGATCGATAATGATTTCAGTTCCACCAGAGGCAAAGTGTTTGGAGCCGGTGACTCCGGAGGAGGAGTGATGCTTACATTCGGAGGGCTGGGGCCACGGGCAGAGGCTTTTTCCTTCTCGCCTTCTCTGCATGGGAGAAGTAATCTCTTTTTTGGCTGGAGGGTTGCTAGGTCAGTCAGTCCTGGCAATGGTTGATTCACAGTTCAGATTTTCTCTCGCAGGTGACAAATTTTGCCAAGGGAGAGGCAGTGGAGGGTGGTGGTTAAGAGCTCCAGCTCTAAGAATCCAGACTCTACCTCTTTACACGCTGTGTGACCTTGGGCAAGTTACTCAGCCTGGCTGAGCCTGGATTTCTTTATCCGTGCTCTGTGGATAATCACACGAGATAAGGCTTCTGCTGGCCCTCAGCAGGCCTTCCATAGATCTTTCGAGGAGCATGGTCACCAAAGGCTGGAATGGGGAGGGAGTGAATTTGTGGAATGCCTAGAAATGAAAACATCCCCAGCAGCTGGGGGTGTAACATCAGTAAAGGCACAGAGGTCAAACAAAACAAAATAAAAACACAAAACAAAACCCAAAGCACGTTGAGGGAGGGGTACCCAGGGCGTTACCAGGAGGTGTTGAGATGAACTCTGTCTCCCTGCGTAGATCTGGTACTGCCAAGGTCCTGCCCTGTGAGAAGTGCCCTGTGTTAAAAAAAGAACTAAAACCCTCCCCCAAACATGACATCCATAAACAAATATTTTTAATGATATTCAAAGTTTCTGTGTTTTTAATGGAAGAAATAGGCACCTTTATGCTGCAGGTAGACGTGTATTCTATTAAAATATTTTAGTAGGACAGTTGTCAATATGAATCAAGAGCCCTAAAAGTGATCACATCCTTTGACTTGGCAGTTCCACTTCCAGGAAATGATTAAAGGAACTAAGATTATGGTTGTGAGAAATTTAGTTAACATGCTTTTGGCACAGTGTTGTAAAAATAGAGAGGAACTGTCCAATAATTTCTTAAATTCTGGTGAATCTGTAAGTGGAATACCATGTTACCATTAAAAAATATAGAACATTGCTTTTTAAAAAAATTGTATTGAAGTATAGTTGATTTAAAATGTTGTGTTAATTTCTGCTGTACAGCAAAGTGATTCAGTTATATATATATATATATATATATATATACACATTCTTTTTCATGTTCTTTTCCATTATGGTTTATCACAGCATATTGAATGAATATAGTTCCTTGTGTTATACAGTAGGACCTTGTTGTTTATCCATCCTATATATAATAGTTTGCATCTGCTAATTCCAAACTCTCAATCCTTCCCTCCCCCAGCCCTCTCCCCCTTGGCAACCACAAGTCTGTTTTCTATGCCTGTGAGTCTTTTTTTGTTTCGTAGATATGTTCATTTGTGTCGTATTTTAATTCCATGTGTAAGTGATATCATATGGTATTTGTCTTTCTCTTTCTGACTTACTTTGCTTAGTATGATAATCTCTAGTTGCATCCATGTCACTGCAAACGGCATTATTTTATTCTTTTTAATGGCTGAGTGATATTCCATTCTGTATATTTTTCACATCTTCTTTATCCATTCATCTATCAATGGACATTTAGGTTGTTTGCATGTCTTGGCTACTGTAAATAGTGCTGCTATGAACATAGGGGTACATGTATCTTTTTGAATTATAGTTTCTTCTGGGTATATGCCTAGGAGTGGGATTGCTGGATCATATGACATCTCTAATTTTGTTTTTTTGAGGAACCTCCATACTGTTTTCCATAGCAGCTGAATCAATTTACATTCCCACCTACAGTATAAGAGGGTTCCCTTTTCTCCACACCCTCTCCAGCATTTATTATTTGTAGACTTTTTAATGATGGCCATTCTGACTGGTGTGAGGTGATACCTCATTCGTGTTTTGATTTGCATTTCTCTAATAATTAGCGATGATGAGCATCTTTTCATATGCCTCTTGGCCATCTGTATGTCTTCTTTGGAGAAATGTCTATTTAGGTCTTCTGCCCACTTTTTGATTGGGTTGTTTGTTTTTCTGTTACTGAATTGTGGGAGCTTTTTGTATATTTTGGAAAATAAGCCCTTGTCAGTTGCATAAAAAGTGTAGAACATTGTTGAAAGCCTGAGAAAAGGCTCAAAATGGATGCAGATGTGAAACATGAAGACTGGATTATACTTCTGAGGTTTAAACCTGCTTCTACCACTTCCTAGCTGTGTGGCATGGGACAAATTACACAACTTCTCTGTGTCTAGGATTTTTCATCTGAAATAGGGGTCAGAAATCATAGTTGCTTTATGGGTTTATTATAAGTGATGTAATGCTTGTAAAACTTAGGGCAGTGACAAGTACATGGTAAGTGCCTCATCTATCGTTAAGTGAAACTATGAGGACATATTTCAAAAAAAAAAAAAGGAAGAGAAGCATATGTGCAAAAAAGAAAAAGAATTTATTTATCTATTCAATACATATTTATTGAGTACCTCCCATATGTCAGGCTCTGGAATACAATGGTGAACAGAAGAAGCCCAAATATCCGCATTAGCAGGGTTTACAGTTCCGAAAGGAAGTCATCCTAAGGATCGCTGGGGGTGCCTTTACAAAATGCAGATGCTGGGAACCCATCCATACCCAGAAATCTGGATTCTGCAGATGTGCGGACATGCCCAGGAGTCTGATTTTGTGTATGCACGGGGAGATTCTGCTGCAGGCTTTGGGAGACTGTGCTGGTGGAGGTACCACCGACCGATGGTTGGAGAGGGATGAGGAGTGACTGATTTTTTTCCTTGTATTTTGTAAAGTTTTAACAGTAAGTAAGAATATTTTTTAAAAAATTGTATACCTTTGTAAACGTTTTATATATATAAATATTCGGCAGCTCTGCCCCTCCAGTCTGCCTTCCCCCACATCTAGCACAACCCTTATTTCTTCCCCAATAGCAGAAGCACATTGCATAGATTCCAGATTAGGAAAGCCCTCTGGGAATGGATAGTGGAGCTGTGATTCTCAGATACCTGCAATATCACAAAGGGAAGGAAGGTGGAAAATTTCTTGCCCAAATCATCTACTTTTACTTGAATCTGCTTTGGAGCAGCCTCTCTTATGCAAAAGCCCTCTTTAAAGATGCATTTCATTTGCTTTCTTTTTCCTGCAAATTCTCCTGACCTTGAGATTTCTCTGGTGGCTCTAGTAATTGGTGCTGTTTCCAGAGTCATTTGTATGGACACTGTGTAATGCGGAGGTAGGGGGAGAAATCTCCGCAGTCATCCTGTGCTTGTATCAGGTGAATTTATATTTTATGGGTTTTGGTCATATTGATTTGTGTGAAACACCCTGGGGTGTTTGCAAATATGAAAGTTCTTGTAGTGCTGGTCTCTTGTTTGCATTTACAGGAAGAATATAAAGAAGAAAAAAAATTTGCTCTCTCTGCCGACAAACTCCATCGTCCCAGGAGCATGGTAGAGAAACAGATGAAGGGGTTCCAACAGGAGAGAAAATTAGAGGCAGGGAGATCAGAGATCAGGGTGAGAAGCTGCCAGTGAAGGCTCATCTGCCCCGGGAATTATTGACAGGTGTGGGCTGCATGTTTTTAAGTACTGGGTAGGTCTCGCTAAAGAAACAGGTTAAGATAAACACAACTGCTATGATTAAAGGCTTTAAAATCTCTGAACTCTTTTATAAGTGGGCTCCGTGGTCCTACCTTGAGTTCATTCGGTGAAACAATGTCCATTTTGGGCTGATCTTAGTCGTTACAGATACATAGAAGGAGTACCTGTCAGCTTGGTTATATAAATTGAAAAACATATCTTCCCCAACCCCAAACCAAACCAGACCAAACCAAACCAAACCAAACCAGAATACCTAACTTCTTGTATCAGTTGTTTCTGATGCCTGAAATACTTCTAGTGTGGTTTCTTTTGGTAAAGGTAGGCACAGTAAGTATGTAGCATGCATACTGCTACTTCTTACTTCTGAGCTCATGACAGCCATCACTAATCAATTATAGTATTCTCTACTGCTGAGGCCAGATGTCAGCACTAGTGCCTAATAATCTTACTTATAGTCTGGGCAGAACATTCTTTTGGGGTTGGTCTTAAGCATATATAGGGTTGGTGTTTGACCTACCTAGTAGAAATTATGAGGCCTTCCCTACTCCACCAACCTTACCCCATTAAGCAACTCCATTCCTAAATTTCTCATTGTGATAGCTAGCCATCCCCCCTTTTTATTTATAATTTTTTACTTCTTTGCTGAGATTTTCTATTTTTTGTTTAAGAGAATTTAAGTTGCTTGTTGAAGCATTTTATTTTTATTTATTTATTTTTTTTTTGCGGTACATGGGCCTCTCACTGTTGTGGCCTCTCCCGTTGCGGAGCACAGGCTCTGGACGCGCAGGCTCACCGGCCATTGCTCACGGGCCCAGCCACTCCGCGGCACGTGGGATCCTCCTGGACCGGGGCACGAACCCGCGTCCCCTGCATCGGCAGGCGGACCCTCAACCACTGCGCCACCAGGGAAGCCCCATCCCCCCTTTTTAATTGAAGTATAGTTCATTTACAATGCTATGTTAGTTTCAGGTGTACAGCCAAGTGATTCAGTAACATATATATATATATGTATATATATATATATATATACATATATATATTCTTTTTCAGATTCTTTTTCCTTATAGGTTATTACAAAATACTGAGTATATTTCTCTGTGCTATACAGTAGGTCCTTGTTGGTTATCTATTATATAGTAGTGTGTATATGTTAATCCCAAACTCCTAATTTATCTCTCCCCTCTCTTTCCCCCTTGGTAACCGTAAGTTTGTTTTCCATGTCTGTGGGTCTGTTTCTGTTTTGTATATAAGTTTGTTTGTATCATTTTATTTTTTAGATTCCACAAATAAGCGATATTGTGTAATATTTGTCTTTGGCTTATTTCACTTAGTATGATAATCTCTAGGTCCATCTATGTTGCTGCAAATGGCATTATTTCATTCTTTTTTATGGCTGAGTAATATTGTATATATATATATATATATATATATATATACCACATCTTCTTTATCCATCATTTGTCGCTGGACATTTAGGTTGCTTCCAGGTCTTGGGATAGCCATCCCTTTTGGATAAAGCACAATTGGCAAAGGCAAAGCATCTGCATTGCTTGTCTTACTGCAGTGCCTCCGTGTTTTATCCTTGACAGGCACCAGTTATAAATCACAGCGCTCACGATGAGTTCAGGAGTCACCTTAGAACCTTTCTCAACACAGCTTTCCTTGCAGCTTCTACCAGTAGATGAGATTTTGTATAAAGCAGGAAAGGTATTTGCCATCCGTGGGTTTCTGAGAGTGAGGCGGTCAGGCATCTGCTTGTGAATTTTCCCATCTGATTAGTGTCACGGGGGAATGGGGGGAAGGGAGGGAATAAGGGTAGGTGTAAACTCTTCAGTCTGGTATTTAAGACCCTTTGTGGTTTGGCCTCAGTTTCTATCTCTAATCAAAGAGCCTAGGTTTGCTCAGACAAGCATTCCCACTTGCTTCCATACTTCTTGTTTTTCTCCTTTTTCGGGTCCTCTGTTTACTGTTTCCCAGACTTGGAACACCCTCCCTCCTGTCCATCCAATTCTTGCTGTTATTTAAGGCTTAGCTCCTGGTCCATCTCTTTTTGCTAAGTCTTTTCTAAATACTAGCAATGCTTTCTCTGTGGTTTAAAGTCCCAGGACATTTACAATTCATTCTATTAACTTGGCATCAAACATCTTCCCCTGAAACATTTGTTTTCTTTTAATGTCTATGCGTTTGAATTTTTTAGCCACTAGACAATAGACCTTGACAGCAGGGTCTGAGCCCTCATCTTCCATTGTGTTGAGTGTATATGTTGGGTAAGAACAATTTGTCTGTCCAGCGCTGGTGGAAAGAGCGGATGCTGGTGGAGGGTAAATGAGCCGCACTTCATCTGCTCTGCACTCTGGTTTAAGGCCCTCTCTGTTTTCCATCTGAGGCCTTTGAAATAGGATTCAAAACATAGACTAGGATGTCGGTGGGTTTTCCCGCAGAAAGCTAATGCAGTATTGAGAGATGATAAAAGGGAGGATCTGGAGGGTGCAGAGCAGTGAACCGCCAACTCCAGGTAGTGGGGCGGAGCCCTGAAGTAAGTTTCACTTCCCTTTCGTTCTTCCCGCCCTAGTAGGAAGTGATGACAATATCCAACATTCAAAATCATTTAATCTTCAGTCTTGCCATTAGGGAGGAGTTGCATTTTATTAAAGCAACTGTCTTCACTGTCACTCTGCCCTGCTCAGAATCCGGTGTCAGAGAAGTAGAGCTCATTTTGTACGTCTGAAATATTTCTTAGTAAGTTTTTAAAATCAATCTTCAATGCTACATAAAAGTGATAGAAAGTTCATCACATGTAAATGCTTGCTTTCTGAGTGTTTTCTATATATTTCCAGATTATATAAGGATGTTTTATTCAAAACGATTCAAAATGATTTTCCTTTATTACAATGTCAACACATTTGTATTTTTATTTTACTTAGAGAATAAATTGATAACAAATACACAAGTTCATAAAAATATTCAATGAAAAATTTGTACCAGTCACTGAGCATATAAATCATCATTCTTTTCAGGGTAGTAGATTCTAAGGCAGAAGTTATTGAGAACCAAAAGTTCAGTGGAGAAGCTGAAACCCAAAGGGCATGGACTTGGTTAACGCCCTGGCTTTGTTAATACAACTTGAAAAAATCAGCGCCAATTTTCTTCCACATCCAGTTTCCATAGCTAGTTGGTAGCTTCCTTGATATCAGAGATCCAGCTTCTGTGATCTTTGACAAGCAATTAGACCAGTAAACCCCACAGTCCTCATCTGCAACATGAAGAAGTTGGATGAGCTGTGGTTTACAAACTGTGCTCTGCGGTATCCTAGGGTTCCCTGGGAAGGGCAAGAGGACAGCTCTCTACCAATCTCTCCCATTACAGCAGCTCTTTTTAATTACTGTTTTTCAGTGTTACAGTTAAGATTTGATTTGGAAAAAATGGACTGGATGATATCCAAGTTATTGTTCAGCTTTCAAAAATTCTATGTCCAGTCTTTACTCCTAAGGTCTAATTCAGTGAACACAAAAGGGCTTAACTGGGGCTTCCCTGGTGGCGCGGTGGTTAAGAATCTGCCTGCTGATGCAGGGGACACGGGTTCGAGCCCTGGTCTGGGAAGATTCCACATGCCGCGGCGCAACTGGGCCCGTGAGCCACAACTACTGAGCCTGCGCGTCTGGAGCCTGTGCTCCGCAACAAGAGAGGCCTGCGAGAGTGAGAGGCCCGCATGCCGCGATGAAGAGTGGCCCCCCCTCGCAGCAACTAGAGAAAGCCCTCGCACAGAAACGACGACCCAACACAGCAAAAATAAATAAATATTTTTAAAAAAGGGCTTAATACATTTTATTGGCTAAGAAAATAAAAGGAAACATTTTGTGAATAATGGCTGACATTGATGGGCTATCTATAATGTGCTAAATGCTTCATAATTATTATTTCATTTATCCCTCACCACAGCCCTGTGAGGCTTAATCCTTATAGAGAAACTGATATTTTAAAGCAACTTGGAGAGCATATTACTGGTAAGTGGAACTACACTGATATTTTAAAAGTATTCATAAAGTAGTTATATTTGGGCTCCATTCTCAAAACCTTTGTGTACCATTGTAGTTTTCCCTTGAGTTCTCTCGTCCCCTTTATTCAAGAGTTCATAGCCCTCCTGAATCAAAGTTTTAAAGAATCTCAGGAAAAAAATGGAAAATCATTTCCCTAGATCTGGGCTCTTGAGGATGCTTTAATTATGCAACCCATGGGAGGCAGAGGACTAGATGAAATGACCCAGAGAGGTTAATTTCCAAGTTCCTCATTCTATGTTCTCATTCAGTGGTGGCCAAGACAGCTGTTGCATCGAAGGCCATGTTTCTGAATTGATTTCTGTCTTCAGCATCCAGGGAACATGTGCCCTCTCATCACCTCCCCCCACCCTACCAACCCCCAAATAGGAATTATACACCCTCAGTGGTTCAAGATGGCAATTTTGGAGCTAGGTGGTGAGGCTAGGTTTAGGGCATTACATTTGCATCTTCCCTCTGTGGTACAGCTTTAACTAATGTTTCCAACATGTTCTCTGTAAGTAGCAGGAGACAATAAGGGAGCATCTGGGGTTTCCAGGAGCCTTGGAAAACAACTTTGCATAAGTCCTCTTAGGAATCAGTGTGATAATTTCTTGGGGGTTTATACCAGGAGTAAGATCCGTGAGTGGTAGGTTAAGCTACACTGACCCTGGGGTAAGGTCGGGTGGGATACACGGTGAGCACTGGTACAGTGCCGTCCAGAATGACCTTAGCTTTTCACTCCCATGAAGATCTCATTCTCCCTTATCCTCACCGAAAGTCTGATGAGTCTACAGAGGTTTCTCACTGTCATTTTAATTTGCATTTGTCTGATTACTAGGGGAGTTGAGCAGAGGATTATCTTTCTCTTCCATGAAACTGTGAGTTCCTCTAAGGCCGTGGAATAATCATGTGTATCCTTGGCCTCTGCTACCCAGTAGGACCTCCTTACTTATATCAGTGCCTGGCTTGTCCCTCAGCAGAGGCTTAAGGTGTTCCAAATACAAGCTTTTTCTTGAAATTTCTTTAAGTTGGAAGCATCTGTGTCTAGCTAGTGTCTGCCAGAACTGCAATCAGGATAATGACCAGAGTATTCATTTATTTCTATAAAATCAGAGAACTAGTGGACTTCAAGGACACAAAGAGGAATGGTCGGCTAATGACAGGTTTCACTCAGCAAACTCTGATTTCCTCTCTTGTTTTTCCTCAGTGTGATACATCATCTTGTCAGCTTGTGTGCCTCTCACTTTTGATCTCTTTGAAATGCTTGCCTGGGGCCATCCGTGGGAAATCGTCTAGTCTGACCCATCCTGTCCCCATCTCTACACCAGTGGTTTTGAGCACTTTGGGGTCATGTGTCCCATTGATACTATGATAAAGGGTATGGACCCATTCTCTGGAAAATTCATGCGTGCACAGAATTTTGCACATAATCTCAGTGGACATGACCACCTAAAGACTTATGTGGCAATTGTTTGTTTGTGCACTCATTTATGCATGTACTTGCTCATTCACTTATTCACTCGTTCATTCATTTATTGTTAGTTAATGCTGTGATCTAGGTGCTGTGTTAGATATTGGAGACCCATGAACAACAGTCCCTACCCTCAAGGAGTTTATAGTCCAAGCTTACAGATGGTAAATAAACCACCTGTGATGGTAAATTTTGTGTGTCAACTTGATGGGGTTAAGGGATGCCCAGATAGCTGGTAAACATTATTTCTTGGTGTCTGTGAGGGTTTTTCTGGAAGAGATTAGCATTTGACTTGGTAGATTGAATAAAAACGCTGGTGGGCATCATCCTATCTGTTGAGGGCCTGACTAGTGCAAAAAGAGGATGGAAGGGCAAGTTTGTTCTTTTTGCTTGGCTGAGACATCCATCTTTTCCTGCCCTCAGAAATCAGCATTCCTGGTTCTCAGGCCTTCAGACTTGGACTGGGACTTAACCCCTGGCTCCCCTGGTCCTCAGGCCTTTGGACTCAGACTGAATTACTCCACTGGCTTTCCTGGTTCTCCAGCTTGCTTTTTTTTTTTTTTTTGCGTTACGCAGGCCTCTCACTGTTGTGGCCTCTCTCTTTGCGGAGCACAGGCTCAGGACGTGCAGGCTCAGCGGCCATGGCTCACGGGCCCAGCCGCTCCGCGGCATGTGGGATCTTCTTGTGGACACTTGGGTATTTCCACCTTTTGGCTATTGTGAATAATGCTGCTATGAACATTGATATACAAATATCTGTTTGAGTCCCTGCTTTTGATTCTTTTGGGTATATATCTAGGAGTAGATTGCTGCATCATATGGTAATTTTATATTTAACTTTTTTAAGCTATATATATTTTTCTCAGAAATTTTTGAAAGGATTTTCAAATTGTGCTTTGTAAATTACTTGGCTACTTATTTAGTTTATGATTGGTTATTTTACTTTTTCTTCTATAAGATTATTATCCTTTTATTTTGGTAATCATCTAGCACAGTGGTCCTCATATTTAAGCTTGTATCAGAGTCACTTGAAGGGCTTGTGCAAACAGAGAATTGAACTCCATTCCCAGAGTTTCTGATTCAGTAGGTCTGGGGTGAGGCCTAGAAGTCTTCATTTCTAGCAAGTTTTCAGACAAGGCTGATTTTGCTGTTCTGGGGGCCACATTTTGAGAACCACTGACAATGCATACTCGAGAATTCTTGAGGTAAAAATAGAACTTACCAGCTGTTTTCAAATGTAATAATTTTATGAATACTAAACCTAACAATTGCTGAAGTTGGCATGATATATTTTATAGACAAACACATTCGTTGCAACTTTGCAGTTTTATTTTTGTATTTTGTAATCAACATTCTTTTTTCAGGTCTTTAACATTTTTATAGGCCTCTCCCAAACTTTAGGCCTTAATTGTGCCCAAAGCATTGATGGAGAGAATGGTTTTTCCCAATGCTTATAGATTTGCCTTATTAAAAAAAAAGAAGACTGGTAATTATCCCATTGTGTAGATGCATCATAATTTAATCATACCCAATCAATAGACTATAAGTTGTTTGCATTGTTTTCCTTCTAAGCAAAGCTACAGTGAACACCTCTCTATCCCAGGGGTTCACATTTCTGGCTGCCTGTTAAAATCACCTTTTCTAATTAGTTTTCTATTCCTATCCTTGGACCTCACTACCAGAGGTTCTGATTTTATTGGTCTGAGTTCATGCTGCCCAGGCATGAATATTTTTTAAAAGATCCTCAGGTGATTTTAATGTGTAGCCAGGGTCGAGGATCATTGTCCTGCATGCAACTTTGACCACACGTGCTGTGTCTTGTCTGGGCCAGGACATTCCCTTGAGGTCTGATGCTAACCCAGAAGAAGATTCATTGTTATCTTTGCAAAAAAGATGTTCAGATGATTGTCCCACAAGTCAGGACATGCTATGTTATTGCTGCATTGGCAGTAGGAACAGCTGTCCTGCTGGTTCTCCTCTGCTCTAAAACGTGAGCGCTCCCGGCCTTTTCTGGCACAGATGCTTGTCTTTTAATTGCCAGGGAGGAGGGAAAAAGAGGGTTAAAAAGACAAGCTTCATTGCAGGAATCAGGATGGTAGCTCATTCCTTATCCTTAAGAGTCTCTGAATTTAGTTGTTTTCATTATTTAAATTCTAGCATTGAAGAAATCTTCGGTGTAGAAACATTAGGACAGATTAATAAGTGAAAAGAAAAATACCTAAGTGTCTATTTTCTATTTAATGAAGAATAATGAGAATCAAGTCTAATCATCTTAATCAACAGCGCAAATGTTACATTTTGGGCTGGAGAAGATGAATGACTAGTAACAGATGCAGAGATTTTTGTCACTATTGTGTGTACTTGGAGACAGACGTGACTTTATAAACCCAGCCAAAAAAACAAAGGTGATGTTCAAAATATACAACAGCTGGTATGGCATGGGGCCTGGTGCTGGTCGGGACACAGTGCTGGTCTGCTGTGACCAAAACCAGCCCTCCAAAAGCATTTGATGTGGGGGTATTAAGAGTCCCCTGCTTTCACAAGCCTACCCCACTTGCCTGTCACATTGCCTGAGATTCCACCCCTCACCTGAGTGAAAATTTTATCTTTCTTGTAAGATAAATACAGATATATTTGGGAGGAGAGTATGTGTATATATGTGAGAACTTCATTTCCTAATAGTTTTTTACCCTTGCTACTGATTACTTTATAACCTGAGCAGGTTCCCTGTTGGAAATGTTCCCTGGTGGACTGGACATAGGATAGATCAGTGTTGGTGGGGAGAGAGACAATTCAGGACTCTGGGCTTCTGCCTGGGAGAAAAGGCCTCACTCATGTAGTGACATCATTAGGGATGGGGTGGAATGGGAAGAGGACTTGAAGATCAGTGTGGCCTGTTTTTATCATCTTGCCAAGTAATTAACTTTAGCAGAGATGCCTAGGTCTGGAAGGAACTGTAGAGATCATCTCTTCCACATGCACCAATTTATATCTAAGGGAGCTGAGCCCAGAGAGGGAATGTGACTTGTTCAAGGCCACACAATAGTTTAGTTTGGCAATGTGGGAAGAATTTTAGTGTCAGAACTGGCTTTAAGGTCTGGCTCTGGTCCTGATGACGTGTGACTCTTCTGCTATCCTGGGAAATGGGGCATACATTTCAAAAAAGTTAAAACATGTGAAGGGATGAAGAAGTCCGGAGCATGCCATTGTTACATAAAAATTATTTTGAGCTGAAGGCATTTGATATCCTGAAATCCCCTATCTGCCTAAAAGCAGAGCATCTCAAAAGAACTCAATTGTCATAAATCCCTTCCCTGGGAGCAACTCTCTAGTCTTCTTGGAGATGTAAAGCTGGCACCACACCCAAACAGACATTGTTACAAAACTATCATGTCCCCCATTTATTCTAAGTGCCCTTTCTTCCTTCTCTTTCTAAAAAGTCATTTGTTTCCCAGAAGTGCCCTTCTCCACCTTCCTTTCCCCTATTAAGATGGTATATAAGTTCAGTTGGGTCACATCTTTTTTATGAACTCCCATGATTAAATCTGATTTTTCTCTTGCTAGTCTGTCTGTTTGAGTTTGATCTGCAGGCCCACAAGAACATAATATAAGAGGGTAGAGAAAAAGGTTTTCTCCATGACACGACTCATACAAAAGACAGTAAACATGTAAAGATTTTATTCAAAAAAGATAGAGCTGGTTCAAAAAAATTTAAGAAACGCATTTATATAGTATGTTAGTCAAGGGAATGTGGAAATGAATTTGCTAAACGATACAAAATTGGTTAATGTTCTAACGGGCAATGAAATTGTAACCTTTGGGGCAGAAATCTACAAGTTAACATTATTTTCACAATGTCTATTCTCTAAACAAGTAGTGAATGGCAAAATCAAACAAAGTCCTAATTAATAATCCTCTGATGAGTCTGTTAAACAATGATACTGAAAGGAGGTACGTTTATCATGGTAGTTTATTTCCAAGTTTTGGGTAAATTTGGCTTAGTATGGGAATGTGATGAAAAAAATGTCTGAAGTACTCCTCAGTTGTTACTGTTTAGCAGGAAAATGTGCTTCTGGAGTGTTCTGGGTCCTTGATTCTGTGAGAGTCCATCCATTTATATATCTCCTATGTACATACTGCAAGAGGAGGTGATCCTAGGAAAGAGAAAGTCTCATTCTATCAATCCTCCCAGGATCAATCAGCCGAACTGCTGAGGGTTTGAAATCCTGGACCCAGGAGGGGCCTATTCTTTGCTAGAAGCCATAGTAAACAGATTTAGTTGTCAGTTTAGCCAAGAATGAATGGAAATAAGTGAAGATTTAAAGTTTTTGGAGCAGAAGGCCTGTTGAATTTGGGGGTAGGGGTTGGGCAATGACAGCTCTCCTCTTGTGTTTTGGGAGAGGAGCGCGGTGCCTGAAATCATTTTACTTCCTTTTCTCACCTCAGTGACAAAATATGTCCACACACCTTGGTGATTCTCCAAGTCCAGGACTTGGTCATGAGGTCTGGTCAGGGCTGAATCTGCCCTAGTCAAGGTTCTCTTGGGAGTGCCTATTTCTGGTTTTTTAAAATAAATTTATTTATTTATTGTTTTTGGCTGCGTTGGGTCTTCGTTGCTGTGCGCAGTCTTTCTCTAGTTGCGGCGAGCAGGGGCTACTCTTTGTTGTGGTGTGCGGGCTTCTCATTGTGGTGGCTTCTCTTGTTGCAGAGCACAGGCTCTAGGTGTGCGGGCTTCCGTAGTTGTGACACGTGGGCTCAGTAGTTGTGGCTCATGGGATTAGTTGCTCCGCGGCATGTGGGATCTTCCCAGACCAGGGCTCGAACCCGTGTGCCCCTGCATTGGCAGGCGGATTCTTAACCGCTGCGCCACCAGGGGAGCCCGGAAGTGCCTATTTCCAAATTTGCCTCTGTTTGCATTTCAAATACCTCTGTTATTTAGTTAAAAACTAGGGTATTCCTTCTTCTTAGCCTGGCAATGACCCCACTGAAACAGTGTTTGGAAATACCGCATATATTTGTATTTCTCAGCTCCTGCCTCTGAGCTGACCTCTGTGTCTACTCTCTCTCACATACCTGCAGAGGCAGGGCTGTCTTTGGCCATGTTGTGAAATGTTTGGGGAACACACATTCCTCCTTGTGCCTTTGGCAGCTCCCACCTCAGTTCTCATATCCTCTACACACCCCAACAGAATGGGTGATAAACACACTATTCATTCATACCAAGGCATAAATGACTGATAGCTTTTAGTTTGTTAACTATCCCAGAGGTCGCATTTTTTAATATTGGAGTATAATTGGTTTACAGAGATCTCATTTTTTAAGAACTTTATTATGATTTTTTTAATAAGAAAAGCTCTTGTTCATTATGAAAGGCTTAGGAAATACAGAAATGTATTAAGAAGAAAATTTAAATCACCTAGAATGCCAGTATCCGGAGATCACAAATGTGGCTAACATTTTGCTATACTTGCTTCTGGATATACGCATACTTAAAAACATTGAGATTATACCATTTTATTAACTTTTTACTTGTGGTTGAAGGCAGCTCCAAGGGTGGAATTTCATGTATTAGTTAGCGGATTGCAACGATTGTTGTTTGAGCTGGGGAGGAAATAAATGGGAGTGCGAGAGGGGAGTGGGAGTTCGTGGATACTCGTGAACTAACACTCTAGAGGCACCTCTATCCAAGGAAACAATTTTCTGTCCACATGTTGCACTGGCAGAGGTGGTCTCTGAGACAGAGAAGATTTTTGGAGCTATTTACATTGCTGTGTGTGCAGAGAGTAGGTGAAAGCCTAGGCAGTTTTTTCTCCTGTTTGCAAATGTATGTACTCTAGCCTTTCCTGACTTTCTACGTGGCACCATTGCCTACCTAGTTGTTCAAGCTAGGACTTGATTCTCACTCTCCCTCCCTGCTTACGTTTTGAAGGTTCTACATTTATTTCTTTATTTTTAAATTTTTCAATTTACTTTTGGCTGCACTGGGTCTTTGTTGCTGCGCGCGGGCTTTCTTTAGTTGTGGCGAGCGGGGGCGCACCTCTATCCAAGGAAACAATTTTCTGTCCACATGTTGCACTGGCAGAGGTGGTCTCTGAGACAGAGAAGATTTTTGGAGCTATTTACATTGCTGTGTGTGCAGAGAGTAGGTGAAAGCCTAGGCAGTTTTTTCTCCTGTTTGCAAATGTATGTACTCTAGCCTTTCCTGACTTTCTACGTGGCACCATTGCCTACCTAGTTGTTCAAGCTAGGACTTGATTCTCACTCTCCCTCCCTGCTTACGTTTTGAAGGTTCTACATTTATTTCTTTATTTTTAAATTTTTCAATTTACTTTTGGCTGCACTGGGTCTTTGTTGCTGTGCGTGGGCTTTCTTTAGTTGTGGCGAGCGGGAGCTATTCTTCGTTGCGGTGCATGGGCTTCTCATTATGGTGGCTTCTCTCTTTTGGCTGCACTGGGTCTTTGTTGCTGCGCGCGGGCTTTCTTTAGTTGTGGCGAGCGGGGGCTATTCTTCGTTGCGGTGCATGGGCTTCTCATTATGGTGGCTTCTCTTGTGGCGGAGCACGGGCTCTAGGTGCGCGGGCTTCAGTAGTTGTGGCATGCAGGCTCAGTAGTTGTGGCGCACGGACTTAGTTGCTCCACGGCATGTGGGGGTCTTCCCGGACCAGGGCTCGAACCCGTGTCCCCTGCATTGGCAGGCGGATTCTTAACCACTGCACCACCAGGGAAGTCCCTGAAGGTTCTCCCCTTAAAATATTTCCTGAATATAATCACTTTTTACTATCTTCACTGTTATCACCTTGATCTAAGTCTCCATCATTTCTAACCTGAATGAGTCCAGTTAACTCTTGTGGAAATAAACAAAGACCAACCCAGTGAGAACAGGCAAAGGCTATTTGTACAGAGCTTGCTGTAACAAAGGAGCCAGCCACCATCGCTTGTGTTTGGGCCGAGACTCAAAAGCAGGCAGAGGAATTGGAAAACTTCATAGTGGAGAAAAGGGAAGATTTCAGGTATGTCCCTATTGGAGGCTGTTATTGTGGGGAAGTTGTAGGTGGGCGAATAAGAGGTAGGACATCTTATGTGACTGGTGAAGGCTGCATATTTGGCTTTCTCTGGTTGGTCCTAAGTTGGAAGCTGCCAGTTATTAATCAAGTCTTGCCTGTTTTGGGCTGGTAGTTATAGGAGTTTGGCTTTATGGAATTTTTTCTAGAGATGGTGGTCTGACTTTGTACAAGTCTGACTTATAAATAATAAGTAGCCTGGCTTCCTGAGCTCCCTAGATAATGGGTTGGTTTCTAGGGCTGGTTGCAGACAGTAGGTTAGAGATCTATTTTTACATATGGTTTGGCCATTGTATATTAAGTCTCTCATGCTGCATTCAAAATTTAATGGTGGGGCTTCCCTGGTGGTGCAGTGGTTGGGGGTCCGCCTGCCGATGCGGGGGGCGGGGGTTCGTGCCCCGGTCTGGGAGGATCCCGCGTGCCGCGGAGCGGCTGGGCCCGTGGGCCATGGCCGCTGGGCCTGCGCGTCCAGAGCCTGTGCTCCGCTGGGGGAGAGGCCACGGCAGTGAGGGGCCCGCTTACCGCAAAAAAAAAAAAAAAAAAAAAAAAAAAAAAAAAAAAAAAATTTAATGGTGTTTCTTTGGTGAATACTTGGAACCAACTTGATTGGGAAGTAACTACCATTACTGTCATCTCCATTTACCTAGAAAGAACCTGAGGGTCAGAGAGGTTAATTAACTTGCCCAAGATCACAAGGTAAGAAGAGCCTGGCTTTAAACCTTGGCAGTTTTCACTCCAGAAATCACCACCTTAGACTACCTCCCTCAGCCACTTAGAGACTGGGGTCACCCTGTCCTTGCCAGTGTGTTAGATAAGGATTTAAAATGCAGCCTCTCAACCAGCAGAATTTGCATTTTGCCTCTGCTAATTATCTTCCTGAGGAAGTCAGTCCACTCTGTATGACCTAACTCATCTTATATCTTCTCAGTGAGACTTGACTCCATTCATCCTATTTTCCTTTTAAATATCCAGTGGATTATAGCATATAAAGGAGTGAATCTCTGAGAGGAAAATAGAAAGCCTTGGGACATCCCTGTATACACATTCAGGAGTCATACTGCCTAGGTTTGATTCTCAGCTCCCCCACTTAGTAGCTACAGACCTTGGGCTGATCTCTGAATTTATCTAAGTCTCAGTTTCCAAATCTGTAAATGGGGATGATGATAAAATACTACCTATCCTATGAAGCATGAAGATTCAAATTACAGACACAAAGCACTTGCATGATGCCAAGGCAGATGGTAAGTGCTCAATGTAAATTAAAACACAAATACCCTTAGAAGGTTCTTTCCTATGGCCTTAACTGACGTAATATGGAAAGTGGGAATTTTAATTGTCAATAGTTTGGGCTGGAAAGGGAGGAGAGGAAAATCCTAGAGTACTCTTTTTCAAAAATTTTCGGGACTTCCCTGGAGGTCCAGTGGTTAAGAATCTGCCTTCTAATGCAGGGGACACAGGTTCAATCCCTGGTTGGGGAACTAAGATTCCACATGCCACGGGGCGACCAAGCCTGCGCACCACAACTACTGAGTTCACACGCCTCAACTAGAGAGAAGCCTGCGCGCCACAACGAAAGATCCCGCGTGCCTCAATGAAGATCCCGTGTGCCACAACTAAGACCTGATGCAGCCAAAAAATAAAATAAAATAAATAAATATTTTAAAAAATTGTCTAAAAGTGGCATTCCCACCCATCCCCACGCGCACACATGCTTCTTGCTCCCATACGCTATTCATTTCTGAGATCCTCCAATGATTACAGGGAAAAGACTGAATAAGATTTTATTTTTACTGATTGAATTGAACAATTGGTCTTTGTAAATCCAAGTAAATACACAGCACATTTAGAACTTCAAATCCTATTTTATTTGTCTTCTCTGGGTCACTGTACTTGAAATAAGTAGAAGCCAGATAAATAGGCATTCACTGGAGTAACAATACAGAGATGCCTAGCCTTTTGTTTGTAGAAATAATCGCATATCAAGGGCCTTATCCTCTACTTGGGTACAAAGCACAAAAGAATAATTTAAATTTCCAATTCCAAAGAAAAGCGACCCACACCCTCCAACCACAGTTTATTTTCTGTCTCGGTGGGATCTTCCCATCTAGGGGAGCTAGGGAATGTGGCACAAAGAGGGTAGAGAATGGGCTCAGTGGTGTTGCAGCGTCTGGAATCCCTGCGTGGCCAGAGGGGAAGGTCTCTGGAGTCCTACCCCATAGCCATAGTGAGGCGGAGAGGACGTGGGTGCAGGTGCCACAGAGTGAAGTGAGATGGGAGCTGGAGGAAGTTCCTATCTGATTGCCTTTATTTTCAAAGGATTTAGAGAAGCAAAGTCAAGTGCTGAAAATGGGGACGGGGATTCGAGGTTTGTAAAGAGAGGCAAAAGCAGGCATTGTCAGGGAGAGTGGAAGAGTGAATGGGCTGGCAACAGGACCCGCTTGAGGTTCAAGGTCATGACTTGACAGTGACCAGTCAGCCCCTTTCTCTAGCCGCTTTCAGCTCTCAGGGTACAGGGGCAGAGGAGGCAGAGACTTGGTTTTAACTGAGAAATATGTGGTTTAGCCAAGTGAGTCTGACAAAGTAAGAAGAGGCCAGGGGACTGGGCAAGAGGGAACAAGGATAACAGTGGGTTGGGGAATCTGAGCCTCTGTTCACCGTCCCTCCCCCTCCCCCATGCCATGTCCTCACTTGGACGGTGGGATACTTGAAAGTGAAATTTTGGAGGGGTTTTAGTGATTGGTAGTGACATGGTCTAGGATCTGGGGGTGAGACCGTGGGGGTGATTGGTGAAGTGGGATAGAGACCAAGCTCATCAGAGGTGAGAAAATCAAGAAACTGAGTCAACAGGGTATTGGAAGGGTCAACAATGTAGATATTGGAATCACCAGTAATTAAGACAGATCTGTATTGGAGACAGGGTCAGTGAGCCAGGAGCTAAATAGTCAAGGAATAACGGGGGTGATGCTGGGAGTAGGACTGTAACCAGGAGGGGTGGTTAGTGGTGTAATCTGATAACAGGAGATTCAAAGCTGCAGGGATTTTACAGAGGAAGCAAGGACAGTGGTCTGGAAGAGAGGACAGAGATACTCCCTCTCCAAGTCTAGTGGATGCGAGAGAGTATAGTTCTTACTCAAGGGATCTTCAGGGAAAGTCACATTCTCAGGGCAGAGCCAGGATTCTCTTAAAAAAGTCCCTTTGGAAATTCAGCAAACAGATTAAGGGGGTAGAGAATGATACATAGTCACCCTAGAATAAAATGTGATACACATGCTGCTTTGATTGCTCCGAGAAGAGGCATGCAGGAGGATTATGGATAGGAAGTGACAGGTGACCTGAGTTTTAGAGGATGGGTAGAAGTTCTCCAGGCAGATAAAGAGAAAGGAAAGAGAGAGAAGAGCAAGGATAAAGGCATGGTGGCATGGTTAGATTTGGGGAACTGAAAATAGGCTGGTGAGAATAGAGGAGGAGGAATGAGGGGCTGGAGAGTCCGAGGCAGGGGTTCCATCACGAAGGGCCTTGAATGCCATATTTGGAGGTTGAACTATACTTGGAAGTCGTTATAACCCATGGAAGGCGTATAAGCAGGACAGTGACTGGGTTTTTAAGTAGTACTGAATTCAGTAAAACAACCATTCTGTGATTTGCATTTGTTTTTTTCATGTATGTATCTATGAATACAGATCTCTATCTAACCCCAAATATGAAGTGGATTCCAGTTATTGCAGCCCAGATTGTTGTCATCTGGACTCAACCAAATACTGACGATTTAAGGCCAGAGCACTAAGTGGCTTGGGGAACGGCCTAAAGACCCCTAGGGGTTAGGAGTCTGGGCACAAACAAAACCCTGAACTGGATTCTTAGGTTTTCTCTTACCATTTTGTGGCCTAGACAAATTACTTAATTTCTCTGACTCTTCTTATTGGTAAAATGGGAATAATAGTCCTTACTTGAAGGTTCCTGTGTGGATTAAATGAGGTCATGCAGTAATGTACTCAGCAGAGTGACTGTCTCATGGTAAGTGAATATTAGCTGTTGTTAGCTGTTAAATATTAGCTGTTATTTTTATGGTGTATGAACTTCAAGTTCACACATGTGCCTACATTACTTCCTCTCTGGTTTGGCTGCACATTGCAATGACCTGGTCCTACTTTTTTTTTTTTTTTTTTCTGCGGTACGCGGGCCTCTCACTGTTGTGGCCTCTCCCGTTGCGGAGCACAGGCTCCGGACGCGCAGGCTCAGCGGCCATGGCTCGCGGGCCCAGCCGCTCCGCGGCACGTGGGATCCTCCCGGACCGGGGCGCGAACCCGTGTCCCCTGCATCGGCAGGCGGACTCTCAACTACTGCGCCACCACGGAAGCCCCCGGTCCTACTTTTTAAAAACAGGCATAACTTGTTTCCACCCCCAGGGATTATGATGGATTTGGTGAGGGATACCGCCTGGGTGTTTTTATAAGCTCCCTAAGGTGATTTTAATGTGCGATGAGGTTGAATGCTGTTGGTTCTCAGAGGGCTACACCCTGAACCGGCAGCATTAGCATCACCTGGGAATTAGTTAGAAAGGCAAAATTTCCCTGGTCTACTGAATCAGAAACTCTGGGGGTGAATCAGCAATCTGTATTTTAACAAGCTCCCCATGCACACTCAAGTTTCATAAGTACTGATCCAGGGCTAGCCGTTCAGGGTGGTCATTTCAGCTGTTGACATCACTTGCACCTGACCCAACAGGTCTCTCAGACCCTCCCCCTCCACTTCCTCTGCCTGCTCTCCTTCCCTCCCCGCTCCCCTTCAGAAGAGGATGGTGGGCTTCCCTGGTGGCGCAGTGGTTGAGAGTCCGCTTGCCGATGCAGGGGACGCGGATTCGTGCCCCGGTCCGGGAAAATCCCACATGCCGCGGAGCGGCCGGACCCGTGGGCCATGGCCGCTGAGCCTGCGCGTCCGGAGCCTGTGCTCCACAACGGGAGAGGCCACAACGGTGAAAGGCCCGCGTACCGCAAAAAAAAAAAAAAGAAGAGGATGGTTAGATTTAGGGCTGAGATTTCTTTTCTTTTGCTTATTTAATTTTGTATATTTTCTTTTTCTTCTTTCAGGTACTCTTCCATTCTCCCAACAAAATATCGGTACTGGCTACTGGAGGAATGGAGCAAATAAGGAAGACACGGTTCCTAATCTCATGGAACGCCCAGTTGTTGTATTGTAATTTATAATAAATGTGTACTTGGCCTTTGTCCCCACTTCTGGCACAGACCTTCGAAATTGGAATTTCCCTTGGAATTTTCTGTGATGAGAGCGTTAAAGGTGTCTTTTGTTGTGTTGATGGTGACTTCTGGACCACACCTAAGGATGGAGGTTGGTTGCCAGGAGAGCCCATCATGTGATTATAAGTTTCAGTTCCACCCCCTGACCTCGGGGCAGGGGAGAGGGGATGGCGAATGAGTTCAATCGCCAATGGCCAATGATTTAATCAATAGTGCCTACGTCATGAAGCGGCCATAAAAGCCCAGAAGCACTGAGTTCAGAGAACTTCCGGGTTGGGGAACATGGAGGTGCCGGGAGAGTGTTGCACCTGGAGAGGGCATGGAAGCTCCGTGCTCTTTCCCCACATCTTGTCCTATGAATCTCTTCCTTCTGGTCGTTCCTGAGTTATAGCCTTTCATAATAAACTGGCAATCTGGTAAGTAAAATGTTTCTTTGAGTTCTATGAGCCGCTCTAGCAAATTAATCGAACCTAAGCAAGGGTTTGTTGGAACGTCCAATTATCGCTGGTCCGTCAGAAAACCTGGGCGTTTGACTGGCGTCTGAAGCGGGGGTGGCGGGTGCAGGGGGCAGCCTTGTGGGGCTGAGCCCTTATCCTTGGGATCTGATGCTACCTCTGTGTAATATCAGAAGTGAGTTGAATTGTAGGGCACCCAGCTGGTGCTGGAGAATTGCTTGGTATGGGAAAGAACCCGCCGCACATTGGAATTGGAATCAGAAACTTAACGAGCATTAAAAAAAAAAAAGTAGCCTATTGGGCCTGTCTTGGGCAGGGTGAAGGGTGATTTTAGGTCCTCAGCTTGCCTGTTTCACATCCTCCTCTTCCTGTGATCTTGTTCTCCCTGCCCTGCCTGTGTGAAAACCTATTCTCATGTTTGGATTTGACCTCAGTCATTTGCAATTTAGTTTGAGCTGCTCTGAGTATAAGCCATGTTTGCCTACCAGACTGCATGCACCTGAGGAAAGGGGCTGTGTCTTTATTTCTTTGAACGCACACACTTCCCCAGTTCACATTCCTGTAATAACATGCCACTTGCATTTTTAAGTGCTGAACAGCACTGGCTTTGGCGCCACAGATGAGGGTTTGTCTGCAGCCTGCTAGCTGTGTAAACTTGGGCAACTCATGGCGCTTGTTAGCACTTCAGTTTGCCCCTCTAAAATGGGCTTGATGATTGTTAACGTCATACAGTTGTGAAGACTATGTAAGATAACGCATGGAAAGTGCTTAGGTCAATACTCTACTGAGGATATTCACTGAGAGCGCTCAATGAATGGTACATGTTAATGATCATTATTAAATTTCACTTCCTGCTGGGAAAGGATAGGTTTCATCCAGGGCAATATGGTAAAATGCATGTCAGACTCCAGTGAGCTGTTGGGAAGCTTTTGGGCAGAGTCTCTTTTCCCTGAGGTACAATTTCTACTCTGACAGCCCCCTTTCCAGGCAGCCCAGAAATGTCACCGCCACCAATGTCTCCAGAAACCCCTCTTACTGAGCCCTTCATACAGTTTCCTGTGGTCTCACCACTGCTGGTGCTGAAGCTGCCTGGAGCAAGTCCTAAATCTTCTCTTCAGGGAGTTTAATACCTTGCAAAAGCCTGAAGCCTATTTTATTTTATTATTTATTTATTTATTTTAAAATATATATATATATATATATATATATTTATTTATTTATTTATTTTTGGCTGAGTTGGGTCTTTGTTGCTGCGCGTGGGCTTTTCTAGTTGCGGCGAACAGGGGCTACCCTTTGTTGTGGTGTGCAGGCTTCTCATTGCGGTGGCTTCTCTTGTTGCGGAGCACGGGCTCTAGGTGCGCGGGCTTCAGTAGTTGCCGCACGCGGGCTCAGTAGCTGTGGCTCGCGGGCTTTAGAGCGCAGGCTCAGTAGTTGTGGCGCACGGGCTTTGTTGCTCTGCGGCATGTGGGATCTTCCCGGACCAGGGCTCAAACCTGTGTCCCCTGCATTGGCAGGAGGATTCTTAACCACTGTGCCATCAGGGAAACCCCTTGAGCCTATTTTAATAGAATTATTTCATTCAGTGTCAGGCTTAAAGAGCACCCCTACAGGGTCTCAGCTCTGAATGAATGCATTAAAAAAATCAAATACTGTAGATGGTGGCATAATCCTCGAGGCAGATATAAATAGAATCTTCTCTGGTGCCCTTTCATTTCCCTGCATTAGTTAATAAACACATTTTTATAGCATCTGCTTTTCATTTTCCTCCCCTAAAGTTCTTTAGTTGCCTTAGAAAGAGAACAAACCTCAGAATAAAACAAGATGTTGGGGAAGAATTTACTATCTTAATTTTCTGGGCTGGAAGGGATTTTCAACATTACCTGGTCTAACCCTTCACATAATTTACCTGGCGTGAGGCAGAGGTCTAGAGAAGGAGATGGCTTAGCCAGGGTCACAGAACTTCACCTCTGATGAACTTAGCTGAAAAAGACACAATCTTTGTTCTGGACGAGTATTGTGCACCACAGTGAAACACGGTGTAGAAGAATGAGCAGACCAGGGCAGTGGTTAAGGGGGGCGCTTTGGCCTCAGACTACCAGGGATTGAATCTTTGTCCACCTCATGCTGTCTGCCTTTGGGCAAGTGATTTAACATTGCTGGGGCTAAAGTTTCCTTACCTCCAAATAGAGATAATAATCGTACCTACCTCAGAGTGCTGTTGAGTCAGACAACAGTTCACTAAAAAGCTTAGTACTGTACCTGGCACATAGTAAGTGCTCAATACATTCTAGTTGTTATTGTTATTAAATAATTTTTTTTAAAGCTCTCATTGGGATGGTAATGGGCAGGCCCTCCATCTTTAGCACTTTATGGCAGTGCCTGTGGGCTCCCCATAAGGAGTGAATTTTTTATTTCCTCCTGTAGGAGGAAAGTCCCAGAGGTCCTTAATCCAAGGGCAGGCTTCTCTGCTAATGAGAGTATGTAGAAGAAGAGCAGGTGTTAAGGGGTCAGCTCCATCAGAGAGGGCTGAAAATGATGCTGTCTGATCCTTTGAGAAGGTCAAATACAAAGTGGATTTTTTTTTTTTTTTGTGGCACGCAGGCTTCTCACTGTTGTGGCCTCTCCCGTTGAAGGAGCACAGGCTCCGGACGCGCAGGCTCAGCGGCCATGGCTCACGGGCCCAGCCGCTCCGCGGCATGTGGGATCTTCCCGGACCGGGGCACGAACCCGTGTCCCCTGCATCGGCAGGCGGACTCTCAACCACTGCGCCACCAGGGAAGCCCCAAAGTGGATTTTAAGTGCTTAAAAAATGTGGGAGCTCAGTGAAAGGGAGGTGTTAGTAACAATAGTAAAACTAATGTTACCAAGTACATTAACAGCCATTATCTCATTTGATTCTCAATTATATATGAATATATAATCTATAGATGTTATGTAATAAGCCATCAACTCTCTTGAATAAACAAATTAGTTGGATAGGCATTGTTGTCCCATTTGATGCGGAAATAGGGATGCAGTCTTTGCTATGTAACAGACCACCCCAAAGTTTAGTAGCTTAAAGCAACAACGACTCCTTTCTTTTTTTTGTATGTTTAACTTTTATTTATTTATTTTTTCGTATTAGTCATTCATTTAATACACATCAGTGTATACATGTCAATCCCATTCTCCCAGTTCATCACACCACCACCCCCAACCCCCCGCTGCTTTTCCCCCTTGGTGTCCATACGTTTGCTCTCTACATCTGTGTCTCAACTTCTGCCCTGCAAACTGGTTCATCTGCACCATTTTCTAGGTTACACATACATGCATTAATATACAATATTTGTTTTTCTCTTTCTGACTTACTTCACTCTGTATGACAGTCTCTAGATCCATCCACATCTTAA
>NC_041221.1:154499597-154500954 GCF_002837175.3 Physeter macrocephalus
GATTCTGTTTGCTAGTATTTTGTTGAGGATTTTTGCATCTATATTCATCAGTGATATTGGTCTGTAATTTTCTTTTTTTGTAGTATCTTTGTCTGGTTTTGGTATCAAGGTGATGGTGGCCTCATAGAATGAGTTTGGGAGTGTTCCTTCCTCTGCAGTTTTTTGGAAGATTTTGAGAAGGATGGGTGTTAGCTGTTCTCTAAACGTTTGATGGAATTCACCCGTGAAGCCGTCTGGTCCTGGACTTTTGTTTGTTGGAAGATTTTTAATCACAGTTTCAATTTCATTACTTGTGATTGGTCTTTTCTTATTTTCTATTTCTTCCTGGTTCAGTCTTGGAAGGTTATACCTTTTTAAGAATTTGTCCATTTCTTCCAGGTTGTCCATTTTGTTGGCATAGAGTTGCCTGTAGTAGTCTCTTAGGATGCTTTGTATTTCTGCAGTGTCTGTTGTAACTTCTCCTTTTTCACTTTTAATTTTATAGATTTGAGTCCTCTCCCTCTTTTTCTTGATGAGTCTGGCTAATGTTTTATCAATTTCGTTTATCTTCTCAAAGAACCAGCTTTTAGTTTTATTGATCTTTGCTATTGTTTCCCTTGTTTCTATTTCATTTATTTCTACTCTGATTTTTATTATTTATTTCCTTCTGCTAACTTTGGGTTTTGTTTGTTCTTCTTTCTCTAGTTCCTTTAGGTGTAACATTAGATTGTTTATTTGAGATTTTTCTTGTTTCTTGAGGTAGGCTTGTATAGCTATAAACTTCCCTCTTAGAAGTGCTTTTGCTGCATCCCTTAGGTTTTGGATTGTCGTATTGTGGTCAGGAAAGATGCTTGATATGATTTCAATTTTCTTAAATTTACTGAATCTTGATTTGTGACCCAAGATGGGATCTATCCTGGAGAATGTTCCTTGTGCACTTGAGAAGAAAGTGTACTCTGCTCTTTTTGGATGGAATGTCCTATAAATATCAATTAAGTCTATCTCGTCTATTGTGACATTTAAAGCGTGTGTTTCCTTATTAATTTTCTGTTTGGATGATCTGTCCATTGGTGTAAGTGAGGTGTTAGTGTCCCCCACTATTATTGTGTTACAGTCGATTTCCTCTTTTAGAGCTGTTAGCAGTTGTGTTATGTATTGAGGTGCTCCTATGTTGCGTGCATATATATTTATAATTGTTATATGTTCTTCTTGGATTGATCCCTTGATCATTACGTAGTGTCCTTCCTTGTCTCTTGTAATATTCTTTAAAGTCTATTTTATTTCATCTGATATGAGTATTGCTACTCCAGCTTTCCTCTGATTTCCATTGGCATGGAATATCTTTTTCCATCCCCTCACTTTCACTCTGTATGTGTCC
>NC_041221.1:154501114-154510558 GCF_002837175.3 Physeter macrocephalus
ACTTTAAGTATATCATGCCACTCACTTCTGGTTTGTAGAGTTTCTGCTGAGAAATCAGCTGTTAACCTTATGGGAGTTCCCTTATATGTTATTTGTCATTTTTCCTTTGCTGCTTTCAATAACTTTTCTTTGTCTTTGATTTTTGTAAAGTTGATTACTATGTGTCTCAGGATGTTTCTCCTTGGGTTTATCCTGCCTGGGACTCTGTGCTTCCTGGAGTTGGGTGGCTCTTTCCTTTCCCATGTTAGGGAAGTTTTCCACTATAATCTCTTCAAATATTTTCTCTGGTCCTTTCTCTCTCTCTTCTCCTTATGGGACCCTTATAATGCCTATCTCCATGTCATTTAGTTGTTTTTCTGGAGTTTTATCTTGTTCCTTCCTCTGGTACATAGCCCTCTGCCTTTTCATCTTTTCTATCTTTCTGTGAATGTGGTTTTTGTTCCACAGGCTGCAGGATTGTAGTTCTTCTTGCTTCTGCTGGCTGCCCTCTGGTGGATGAGGCTATCTAAGAGGCTTGTGGAAGTTTCCTGATGGGAGGGACTGGTGGTGGGTAGAGCTGGCTCTTGCTCTGGTGGGCAGAGCTCATTAAAACTTTAATCCACTTGTCTGCCGATGGGTGGGCCTGGGTTCTCTCCCTCTTGGTTGTTTGGCCTGAGGTGACCTAGCACTGGAGCCTATCCGAACTCTTTGGACTAATGGCGGACTCTGGGTTGGCTCACACCAAGGGTTACTTCCCAGAACTTCTGCTGCCAGTGTCCTTGTGCCTTGGTGAGCCACAGCTACCCCCGAACTCTGCAGGAGACCCTCCAACACTAGCAGGTAGGTCTGGTTCACTCTCCTATGGGGTCACTGCCCCTTCCCCTTGGTCCCGATGCGCACACTAATTTGTGTGTGCCCTCCAAGGGTGGAGTCTCTGTCTCCCCCAGTCCTGCCAAAGTCCTCCAATCAAATCCCGCTAGCCTTCAAAGTCTGATTCTCTAGGAATTCCTCCTCCTGTTTCCACACCCCCAGGTTGGGAAGCCTGACGTGTGGGTCAGAACCTTCACTCCAGTGGGTGGTCTTCTGTGGTATAAGTGTTCTCCAGTTTGTGAGTCCCCCACCCAGCAGTTATGGGATTTGATTTTATTGTGATAGCACCCCTCCTTCCGTCTCATTGTGGTTTCTCCTTTGTCTTTGCATGTGGGATATCTTTTTTGGTGAGTTCCAGTGTCTTCCTGTCGATGATTGTTCAGCAGTTAGTTTCAATTTCAGTGTTCTCAAAAGAGGGAGTGAGAGCATGTCCTTCTACTCTGCCATCTTGAATCAATCTCCCAACGTCTCCTTTTTTCAATTTAATTTTATTGCAGTATAGTTGATTTACAATGTTTTGTTAGTTTCTGGTGTATAGCAAAGTGATCCAGTTATACATATATATGTATTCGTTTTCATATTCTTTAACTTTATGTTTTATCACAAGATATTGAATATAGTTCCCTATGCTCTACAGTAGGATCTCTTTGTTTATGCGTTTTATATATAATAGTTTGCATCTGCTAATCCTAAACTCCTAATCTGTCCCTCCGCCACCCCCCTCCCCTTTGGCAACCACAACTCTGTTCTCTATGTCTGTGAATCTGTTTCTGTTTCATAGATAAGTTCATTTGTAGCAATGACTCCTTCTTCATGCTTCTGTAGGTTGGCAGGGTGGCTCCTCTGATGGTTTTGCCCAGACTCAAAATGCTGGAGTGTCCATTGGGTTGAGGGTCCAAGAGAGCCTCAGTGGTATATTTGGCAGTTGATGTTAGATGTGCGCTATGGTGCCTTGCTTCTCCCCACATTGCTTCCCCTCCTCCATAGACTAGATTAGCTTCCTTACATGGTGGTCTCAGGGAAGCCTTCCAAGATGGTGGAGACAGAAGCTGCAAGGCTGTTGCTTCCACCATATTCTATTTGTCAAAGCAAGTCTCAAGAACAGCACAGATCCTAAGCTTGGAGAAACTCCCTCTGTCGTTGAAAGAAGCTGTAAGGAATATGTAGTTATATTTAATTACTAGAAGATTAGCAGATTTCATCTTTCATTAGCATTTGGCCAGGGTCCCAGAGCCTATACAAGTCAGGGTCATGGCTTGAACTTGGGTTCTGTGACTCCAGGGCTTGTGGCGTTTCTTCTACAGCACGACCACCTTTGCTGCAAGAGTAAATGCAGCTCAGGGATGAGGCAAAGATTTTCTGCCCTTAGACGTTTTAGGGCACTGGGCTCCTGCTGTGTCTGTTGAAAGATGTCATAATCCTGAAACATTGTGGTTTGGACGTAACATAGTTCTTTATTTGTACACAAAAATACCCATAATATGTTTACATAGTATAATTCAGTGTAGGCTCTTTAAAATGAGAACCTGACAGAATGGCTTGCCCTTTCAGGAGAACTAATGTGCATGTGTGTGGCTTAACTTAAGAGAGATTTGTTTAGGTTTCATCCTCTCAGTTATTCACAGAAATCTAGGCCTAGGAAAATAAGCTCTTTAAAAATGGTGAGGTTTGTGTAATGGTCACATGGTTCCCAAGCATTTGGCTAAAGCTTGAGAAGATGAAACAAGGGTGACTGAAAACAAAAAGGAGATTAAATTTCAAGCCAACAGGGGCTCCTTTAAAACCTTAGGAAGAACAGAGCAGTCTGTTGAATAGAAAACCTATAGGAGAATCTGCCCAAATAGATTCCCAAACAGTAGTGGTCTGTTTTGAGTAGTAGAAGAAAGTGTTTCACAAAACAGTTTGATTTTTTTTTTTTTTTCTTCAGTGCTTGGGATGGCGACCTTTAGAACTGTACTGTGGCCTGAAAAATGTACTTAATGGCACTCAAAATGGTTTCTTAGAAGAGAATGCAGTAAAGTATAAATACTTGGTCTCCCATTCCTGCCTGCTAAGGGGGAGGAGATTGCTGCTCAGCGGCCTGCTTCTGCAGTGCTGGCTGGGGCAGCGGACAGAAGAAAGTGCCAGGAGGTGGGCAGCTTTGCAGGAGGAAGGGACCCAAGCCACCAGGGAGAAAGGACCCTGGATGGGATGCTGCTGAGAAGCTCTGAAGGAGGAGAAGGACAGCAGTGCACGGGGTGCCTTTGGGGAGAAGGAGGTGTGCTTGTGAATCACCTGGGAGGATTTTTAGGAAATTCAATCTTGTTTTCTAGTGCGGGGTGCAATTCCCCGTTTGTGCTTCAAGATACCTTCCCTAAAGTCTTTGCTGCTTCTTGAGACTTTTGGGGGCCAGTTTGTGTTTATTTTGAATATGACCCCACATGGAGAAGCAGGAGCTAGAAGACCTAGTTTCATTTGAGTTATGCTAGTTTTCTCCTGATCTTATTTTCTAGGCATTTTCACCTTTCCAACCATGAATTTTTTTCCGTCGGTGGGGGGTTTACCAACCCTACAGGTTTGTAAAATTTCTTTCCTAATTTTGTTGTTGGCTTGTGCTAGTGGTGAGTTCTGATGTCTGTCTACAAGGCTCTCGCTGAAAAGTGCTCCCTGGGCCAATAGTGAGAGTTCAAGATATTGCTGATGCAACAGCACGCTTTTTCAGGGCCCAGCGCAGGCTGCTGTGAGCTGCATTTCTGAGCACTGGCCTGCTTTCCCTAGCACAATTTTGCAAGTAATTTAGCAACTATGATGCTGCCCCAGGGCCACCCTGGCATTGGAGCCAGCAGGCATTCAAGTCATGCCGTTTGTATTCCTTGGTGTTTCTAGACAAGGTTTGTTACTCATGAGAATCAGTTGTCATTGTGTTCCATTTCCCACTTCCGGCCCTTTCATGTTCCTTTTGTGACTGTGGGAGAGGACATCTGAGTAGAGGGATATTTGGATTAAGATGAAAAAATAAGAGTCTTCCCTGGGGTAGTGTCAAAACCATAATGATAATAATGAGAGAACATACATGCATAGGTGCGTTGAGTCTTACAGCCTTAGGAAGTAGGAGTGTCTAAATTTTGCAGGGGCTGGGAAATTATTATTTTTTAAAATGGTATTTTATATTGGAGTATAGTTGATTTACAACGTCACGCTGGTTTCAGATGTACAGCAAAGTGATTCAGTTATACATATACACATATCCCTTTTTCAGATTCTTTTCTCATATAGGTTATTACACAGTATTCAGTCTAGTTCCCTGTGCTATGCAGTAGGTTCGTGTTGATTATCTATTTTATATATAGTAGTGTGTATATGTTAATCCCAACCTCCTAATTTTCCCCTCCCACCCACCTTTCCCCTTTGGTAACCATAAGTTTGTTTTCTAAGTCTGTGAGTCTGTTTCTGTTTTTAAATAAGTTCATTTGTGTCATTTTAAATTAGATTCCACATATAAGTGATATCATATGATATTTGTCTTTCTCGGGCTGAAGGGCTGAAAAATTAAACAATTTACTTAGGGTCACACAGCAAGTAAGTGGCAAAACTGACTTTTTAAAAAATATCTTTAATTTTTTAAAAAATTACATTTTAAATTAGATTCCACATATAAGTGATATCATATGATATTTGTCTTTCTCGGGCTGAAGGGCTGAAAAATTAAACAATTTACTTAGGGTCACACAGCAAGTAAGTGGCAAAACTGACTTTTTAAAAAATATCTGTAATTTTTAAAAAAATTAATTTTTGGCTGCGTTGGGTCTTCGTTGCTGCGTGCAGGCTTTCTCTAGTTGCGACGAGTGGGGGCTACTCTTCATTGTGGTGTGTAGGCTTCTCATTGCTGTGGCTTCTCTTGTTGTGGAGCACGGCTCTAGGCGTTCGGGCTTCAGTAGTTGTGATGCATGGGCTCAGTAGTTGTGGCTTGCAGGCTCTAGAGTGCAGGCTCAGTAGTTGTGGCTTACAGGCTTGGTTGCTCTGTGGCATGTGGGATTTTCCCGGACCAGGGCTCAGACCCATGTCCCCTGCATTGGCAGGTGGATTCTTAACCACTGCACCACCAGAGAAGTCCCCCAAACTGACATTTGAACCCATATCTTGGCATAAGTTCCTAACCCTTAAGCTACAGTGTACCTCCTAGATGAGGGTCAGGAGGTCTGGGTTCTAGCATATCTGTTTGCTCTTGTGCAAGTCAGTTCCCCTGCCCAGATCTCAGTTTTTTTTCAGGTGTAAAGTGAAATTTGGCTATAATCTTTAAAGTCCATTCCAGCTGTATGAGTTTGTGATTCAGGAATTTACAGACACTTCTTATGTGCCAGGATGCTGATCTTATGATAGAAGGGAAGGCATTTCTGCCTTCTGGGTGGGCCATGGAACCAGTTATAGTCTAACAGGAGTAAATAAGAGTATAATGGTCCTGGCACGTAGCAGGCAGAGGTCATGCTCAAAGTAGTTAATAACTTGTTTGGTAATGAAAATCAACATATAAAGTAAACTAATTTGAAAAGCCCTTTTAGTTTATATACTATCTATCTATATTTTAAAACTGCTTGGCAAATAATATAAGTTGTGGTACATATCATTGGTCAAATCATTCTAATTTCCAAGTCATTTGTTGAGTTTTAGATTTTTTCCAGTTTTATTGAGATATGATTGACATATTTAAGATGTACAATGTGTTGATTTGATACACTTATATATTGCAAAATGACAACTACCATAGCAGTAACTAACACCTCCATCACATCACAGAATACTTATTTTTGTGGTGAGAACATTTAAGATCTAGTCTTTTAGCAACTTTCAGGTATATAATGCAGTGTCATTAACTATAAGCACTATGCTGTACCCTAGATTCCCCAGAACTTTTTCATCTTATGACTGGAAGTCTGTATTTTTTGACCAATATCTCCTCTTTCCCCCCAGACATTGGTAACCACAGTTCTAGTCAGTTTCTATGAATTCAGGTTTTTTGATTCCAAATGTGTGATATCATAGTATTATTTGTCTTTCTCTGTCTGACTTATTTTACTTAGCTTAATGACCTCAAGTTTCATGCATGTTGTCACAATGGGCAGGATGTCCTTCCTTCTCATGGCTGAATAATATTCCATTGTGTATATACATATATACGCTACATCTTTATCCATTCATCTGTTGACTAACACTTAGGTTGTTTTGATATCTTGGCTATTGTGAATAATGCTGCAATGAATATGGGAGTGCAGATAGCTCTTCCAGATCCTATTTTCATTTCCTTTGGATATATACCCAGAAGAAGGATTGCTGGATTATGTGGTAGTTCTGTTTTTAATTTTTTGAGGAGCCTTCATACTGTTTTCCATAGTGGCACCACCAATTTACATTCTGATCAACAGTGCACAAGGGTTCCCTTTTCTCCACATACTCCCCAAAACTTGTTGTCTCTTTTCTTTTTCATGGTAGCCATTCTAACAGGTGTGAGGTGATACCTCATATGGTTTTGATTTGCATTTTCTTGATGATTAGTGATGTTGAGCACCTTTTCATGTACCTGTTGGCCATCTGTATGTCTTCTTTGGAAAAATGTCAATTCAGTTCCTGTGCACCTTTTAAAATTATATTGTTTATTTTTGAATTGTATGGGTTCTTTATATATTTTGGATATTAAACCCTTAACCAGGGCTTCCCTGGTGGCGCAGTGGTTGAGAATCTGCCTGCCGATGCAGGGGATGCGGGTTCGTGCCCCGGTCCGGGAAGATCCCACATGCCGCGGAGTGGCTGGGCCCGTGAGCCGTGGCTGCTGGGCCTGTGCATCGGAGCCTGTGCTCTGTGGCGGGAGAGGCCACAGCAGTGAGAGGCCCACGTACCGCAAAAAAAAAAAAAAAAAAAAAGGGCAGAAGACCTGAATAGACAGATGCAGGGGATGCGGGTTCGTGCCCCGGTCCGGGAAGATCCCACATGCTGCGGAGCGGCTGGGCCCGTGAGCCGTGGCTGCTGGGCCTGTGCATCCGGAGCCTGTGCTCTGTGGTGGGAGAGGCCACAGCAGTGAGAGGCCCATGTACCGCAAAAAAAAAAAAAAAAAAAAAAAAAAGGGCAGAAGACCTGAATAGACATTTTTCCAAAGAAGACATATAGATGGCCACCAGATGTATCAAAAGATGCTCAACATCACTAATAATCAGGGCAATGTAAATTGAAACCACAATGAGATATAATCTCACACTTGTCAGAATGCCTATTAGCAAAAGGATAACAAAATCTCAGCATAATAAAAGCCATTTATGACAAATCCACAGCCAATATAATACTTAATGCTGAAAAGCCGAAAGCCTTCCTGCTAAATTCTGGAACAAGACAAGGATGCCCACTCTCACTACTTCTATTCAGCGTAGTATTGTAAGTCCTAGACACAGCAATCAGACGAGAAAAAGAAATATGTAAAAGGTACCCGAATTGAAATAGAGGAGGTAAAATGATTGTTATACATGTATCTATTCTTTTTCAAACCCATATAAGTTATTACAGAATATTGAGCAGAGTTCCCTGTGCTATACAATAGTTCCTTGTTGGCTCTCCATCTTAAATATAGCAGTGTGTACATGTTAATCCACTTTCACTTTGCTGTTCACCTAAAACTAACACAACATTATTAATCAACTATACTCCAATATAAAATAAAAATTAAAAAAAAGAAACAGAGCATTGGTCACTAAACATAATTTTTACTGTTTCTTTTTTTTTCCTTTTTTTGTGATACGCTGGCCTCTCACTGCTGTGGCCTCTCCCATTGTGGAGCACAGGATCCGGACGTGCAGGCCCAGTGGCCATGGCCCATGGGCCCAGACGCTCCGTGGCACGTGGGATCCTCCCGGACCGGGGCACGAACCCGTGTCCCCTGCATCAGCAGGCGGACTCTCAAGCACTGCGCCACCAGGGAAGCCCAACTGTTTCTTAGAATGGCAACAGATTAATAAAATATGCAAATAAAAAAACCAAAAAACAAACAAACAGAACTAGAAGAGGTAAAGTTGTCATTATATGCAGATGACGTGATACTCTATATAGAAAACTCTAAAGACTCCACACAAAAGCTATTAGAACTAAGAAATGAATTCAGCAAAGCATCTGGATACAAGATCAATATACAGAAACTTGCTGCATTTCTTTACATTAACAATGAAATATCAGTAAGAGAAAGTAAAAAAAAATCCCATTTAAAACTGTGTCAAATAAAAAATACCTAGAAATAAGCCTAACCAAAGAGGTGAAAGACCTATATGCTGAGAACTGTTAAAACATTGATAAAGGAAATAGAAGATGATGCAAAGAAGTGGAAAGATCCCATGCTCTTGGTTTAGAAGAAATAGCATTGTTAAAATGGCCATACTACCTAAAGCAATCTTCCAGTTTAATGCAATCCCTATCAAATTACTCATGAGATGTTTCACAGAACCAGAAAAAATAATCCTCATATTTATATGGAACCACAAAAGACCCAGAATTGCCTAAGCAATTCTGAGGAAAATGAACAAAGCTGGAGGCATAACCCTCCAGACTTCAGAGAACACTACAAAGCTAAATAATCAAAACAAAAACATATAGGTCAGTGGAACAGAATAGACATCCCAGAAATAAACCTGCACACCTCCAGTCAATCTTCAACAAAGGAGGCAAGAATATACAATGGAGAAAAGTCAGTTTCTTCAGCAAGTAGTGTTGGGAAAGCTGGACAGCCTCATGTAAATCAATGAAGTTAGAATACTCCCTCACACCATACATGAAAATAAACCCAAAATGGCTTAAAGACTTAAATATAAGACGTGATACCATAAGACTCCTAGAAGAGAACATAGCTGAAACATTCTTGCATATAAATTGAGTAATATTTTCTTAAATCATCTCCCAAGGCAAGAGAAATAAAAGCAAAAATAAACAAATGAGACCTAGTCAAACTTAGAAGATTTGCACAGCAAAGAAAACCATAAGCAAAATGAAAATATAACCTACGGACTGGGAGAAAATATTTTCAAATGTTGTGACCAAAAAGGGCTTAATTTTCAAAATATACAAACAGCTCATATGATTCAATATAAAAAAACAAAACAAAAAAAACAAAACAAAAAACTGCAACAACCCAATCAAAAAGTGGGTAGAAGACCTAAATAGACATTTCTCCAAAGACATACAGATGGCCAACAAGCACATGAAAAGATGCTCAACATTACTAATGATTAGAAAAATGCAAATCAAAGGTACAATAAGTTATCACTTCATACCGGTGAGAATGGCCTTCATCAAAAGGTCTACAAATAATAAATGCTGGAGAGGTTAGAAGATTTGCACAGCAAAGAAAACCATAAGCAAAATGAAAATATAACCTACGGACTGGGAGAAAATATTTTCAAATGTTGTGACCAAAAAGGGCTTAATTTTCAAAATATACAAACAGCTCATATGATTCAATATAAAAAAACAAAACAAAAAACTGCAACAACCCAATCAAAAAGTGGGTAGAAGACCTAAATAGACATTTCTCCAAAGACCTACAGATGGCCAACAAGCACATGAAAAGATGCTCAACATTACTAACGA
>NC_041221.1:154510576-154511018 GCF_002837175.3 Physeter macrocephalus
GTCTACAAATAATAAATGCTGGAGAGGGTGTGGTGAAAAGGGAACCCTCCTACACTGTTGGTGGGAATGTAAATTGGTGCATCCACTATAGAAAATAGTAAGGTGGTTGCTTAAAAACTAAAAATAGAGTTTACCATATGATCCAACAATCCCACTCCTGGGCATATGTCCAGAAAGATGAAAATTCTAAAAACATACATGCACCCCAGTGTTCATAGCAGCACTATTTACAGTAGCCAAGACATGCAAGCAACTTAAGTGTCCGTGAATGGATAAAGATGTGGTATATATATATACATCAATATATACACATACATACAATGGAATATTACTCAGCCATAAAAAAGAATGAAATAATGCAATTTGCAGCAACATGGATGGACCTAAAGATTATCATACTAAGTGAAGTCAGACAGAGAAAGACAAATATTATATGATATCA
>NC_041221.1:154511072-154513144 GCF_002837175.3 Physeter macrocephalus
TATGTGGAATCTAAAAATAATACAAATGAACTTATTTACACAACAGAAGCAGACTCACAGACCTTGAAAACAAACTTATAGTTACCAAAGGGGTAGGCAGGGGGGAGGGATAAATTAGGAGTATGGGATTAACAGGTACACACCACTATATATTAAAAAAACAACAAGGATTTACTGTATAGCACAGGGAACTATATTCAAAATCTTGTAATAACATATAATTGAAGACTCTGAAAAAGAATATATATGTATGACTGAATCACTTTGCTGTATACCTGAAACTAACACAATAGTGTAAATCAACTATAGTTCAATTAAAAAGAGAAAAAGACAACAAATAACAAGTGTTGGAGAGGATGTAGAAAAAAGGGAACCCTTGCGCACGTTGGTAGGAATGTAAATTGGCACAGCTGCTATAGAAAACAATATGGAGTTTCCTCAAAACATTAAAGATAGAACTGCCATATGATCCAGCAATTCCACTTCTGAGTATTTTTCTGAAGAAAACAGAAACACTAATTCAAAAAGATATATGCACTCCTATGTTCATTGCAGTATTATTTGCAATAGCACTGGAGATATGGAAGCAACCTAAGTGTCCATTAATAGGTGAATGGACAAAAAGAAGATGTGATATACACACACAATGGAATATTATTCAGCCATTAAAAAACAATGAAATCTTGCCATTTGCAACAACATGGATGGACCTAGAGGGTATTATGCTAAATGAAATAAGTCGGCCGGAGAAAGACATATACCATGTGATTTCACTTTTACGTGGAATCCAAAAAAACAAAACAGATTAACAAACAAAACAGAAAAAGACTCCTAGATACCTAGTACAAACAGGTGGTTGCCAGAGTGGAGAGGGGTGGAGGGATGAGTGAAATAAGTGAGGGAGATTAAGAAGTGCAAACTTCCAGTTACAAAATAAATGAGTCACAGAAATGAAGAGTACCGCAAGGGGAATATAGTCAATAATAATGTATCTTTGTATGGTGACAGATGGTAACTAGACTTACTGTGGTGATCATTTTGTAATATATAGAAATATCAAATCATTATGTTTTACATCAGGAACTAATTAAATTTTTCTTTTTTAATTCCAAGCAGCCAGAATGAAAATTTAAAGAATTTGGCTGCAGCTATTTAATCCAGGGGGTAAAAAATGTTTTACTTGTAGAGAATATCTGCCAGCCAGTTTTTTTTTTTTTCTTCTAAGTTAGAAATACAAGGAAAGAGACAAAAACTGCAGCTTGAGGGATTGAAGCTAGGAAAAAAAAGATCCCTGACAGTGTTGTGATGTTTCTTGGACATTGGAATTGGTTACCAAATATTTGATCAGACTGAGGTTTTGCCTAAAGGTGATCCTATCTATAAACTGCTTGAGAGGTGAGAGTTTAGGCAAGATAATTTCCACAGCCCCTTGAAAGCTGTGTTTGGCAAAGAATGTTGTGAGGCCACATATATCAAAATTGCCTAGGGTGCTTCAGTTGGGCTTTTGAATTTTTAGCAAGTTTCCTTTATCAGTCATGATCCAGTCAGAGAAACAGCAACGGAAGAGAGAATTAATGAAAGGAATCAATTATTACATGAATTATCTGTTGTGGGGTTGTAGAAAACCCTAAAACTAGTAGCGTAAAGGAACAATTGTTTGTTATTGCTCCCCAGTCTAGTGGACAACTGGATTGCTCTGCTGATCTTGGCTGGTCTCCCTCACGTATCTGTGGTGGGTGTCAGGCCAGCTAGGTGTCTCTGGTTCTGTGGTCTGACTGATTGCTGGCTAGGGAACTTGCTTCTCCATGAGGTCTCTCATCCTCCAGCAGGCTAGCTCAGACTCATTCATGCAGAAGCTTAGTGAGATTCCAAAAGGAAGCATGCAAGGTCTTTAGGTCTAAAATCAGAACTGGCATATTGCTTTTGCTACTACGTACTGGCTTAAGCAAGTCATAAAGCCGGCCCAGACCCAAGAGATGGAGAAACAGATTTCACCTGTTGATGGGAGGAGCTTTTTTTTTTTTAACATCTTTATTGGAGTATAACTGTTTTACAATAGTGTGTTAGTTTCT
>NC_041221.1:154514016-154514587 GCF_002837175.3 Physeter macrocephalus
TTGCAAATACTTTCTCCCATTCTGAGGGTTGCCTTTTGGTCTTGTTTATGGTATCTTTTTCTGTGCAAAAGCTTTTAAGTTTCATTAGGTCCCATTTGTTTATTTTTGTTTTTATTTCCATTTCTCTAGGAGATGGGTCAAAAAGGATCTTGCTGTGATTTATGTCATAGAGTGTTCTGCCTATGTTTTCCTCTAAGAGTTTGATAGTGTCTGGCCTTACATTTAGGTCTTTAACCCATTTTGAGTTTATTCTTGTGTGTGGTGTTAGGGAGTGTTCTAATTTCATACTTTTACATGTAGCTGTCCAGTTTTCCCAGCACCACTTATTGAAGAGGCTGTCTTTTCTCCACTGTATATCCTTCCCTCCTTTATCAAAGATAAGGTGACCATATGTGTTGATGGGAGGAGCTTTTTTTCTTAATAAATTTATTTATTTATTTATTTATTTTTGGCTGCATTGGGACTTTGTTGCCGCGTGCAGGCTTTCTCTAGTGTGACGAGCGGGGGCTACTCCTCGTTGCCGTGCGTGGGCTTCTCATTGCAGTGGCTTCTCTTGTTGCAGAGCACGGGC